>NC_138847.1:1948737-2474958 GCF_965183815.1 Platalea leucorodia | reverse complement strand
TGGGGTCAACCTCCCCCATTTTGGGGCCAAACTCCCCCATTTTGGGGTCACCCACCCCCATTTTGGCGCCAAAATCCCCCATTTTGGGTCAAACTCCTCCATTTTGGGTCAAACCCCCCAATTTTGGGGTCCAACCCCACCATTTTTGGGGTCCAACTCCTCCATTTTGGGGCCAAATTCCCAATTTCTGGGTCAACCCCCCCCCATTTTGGGGTCAAACGCCTCCATTTTGGGGTCAACCTCCCCCATTTTGGGGTCAAACCCCGCCATTTTGGGGTCAACCTCCCCCATTTTGGGGTCAAACCCCTCCATTTTGGGCTCAAACTCCCCATTTTGGGGCCAGGAATCCGTTTTTCTTCTTAAAAAAAACCCCATTTTGGGGTCAAAGCCAGGTTTCATCACCGCAAGTTTTTTGGATCCAGGTTTGGGCTGAGAAAAGCTGGGTTTGGGCCAAAAGCTGCGTCGGGGCCAAAATCCATTCGCGGGGGGAGGGGGGGGGAAGCCCTGTTTTGGGTCCAAAAGTCATTATTTTAGATCGAAAAAGCCCTTTATTTGGGGTCGAACCCTGGTTTTTGGTCACGATGCCATTTTGGGTCTAAAAATCGCAATTTTGGTTCAAAACAGGTGCATTTTGGGGGGGACCGAGCTCTGATTTTCAACCACAGCAGCATTTTGGGTCTAAAAAATCGCAATTTTGGCTCAAAAAAGCCCATTTTTGGAGGGACTGAACCCTGATTTTCAACCACAACAGCGTTTTGGGACTAAAAATCGCAATTTTTGGCTCAAAAAGCCCATTTTGGGGGAGACCGAGCTCTGATTTTCAAGCACAACACCGTTTTGGGTCTAAAAATTGTAATTTTGGTTCAAAAAGGCCGTTTTGGGGGGGGACTGCACCCTGATTTTCAACCACAGCAGCATTTTGGGTCTAAAAATCACAATTTTGGCTCAAAAAGCCCATTTTTGAGGGGACCGAGCTCTGATTTTCAACCACAGCACCGTTTTGGGGTCTAAAAATTGTAATTTTGGTTCAAAAAGGCCGTTTTTGGGGGGGGCAAACGCTGGTTTTTGAGACCGCAAGGCCATTTTGGGTCGAAAAATCGTGATTTTGGGGTCAAAGGGCCCCGATTTTGGCGGGGGCGAAGGCTGGTTTTCAGCCACTGTTTCGGGGGCTAAAAGCAGCGGGTTTGGGGCTTGGGGCCGCCGCCCCCCCCCCCACCAACGCCACTCGGGGCCCCCCCCAGGGTGACGATGGCCGGGGGGGGGCCAGATGATGTAAGTGGTGGTGGTTGGGAGCGGCGGTGACGTCATCGGCGATGTCATCGGCGATGTCATCGGCGGGCAGGCGGCCTGCGAGGCGAGGCGTCAGCGAACCCCCAACCCCCCCTGCTTCGCCCCCAAACCCCCCCCCAAGGACGGGACCTACCTGGGGTGGGGGAGGGGATTTCGTCCGGGGGTCGCGGCGGCGCCGGTGACCCCGACCTTGACCTTGACCTCGACCTTGACCCCGGCCCCGGCAGCGGCAGCGGCAGAGCCGCCCCCCATGGAGCTGCGCCCCCAAACGCCGTCACCGAAACCCGAGGGGGACGCCCCCCAACCCCGCCCCGCCACCCGCGTCGCCCCCAAACGGCCCCCAAATGCCCCGAATGGCCCCCCAAATGCCCCCAAATGGCCCCAAAAATGGCCCCGAATGGCCCCCAAATGCCCCCAAATGGCCCCAAATGCCCCCAAACGGCCCCCAAATGCCCCGAATGGCCCCCAAATGCCCCCAAATGGCCCCAAATGGCCCCGAATGGCCCCCAAATGCCCCCCAAATGGCCCCAAATGGCCCCCAAATGGCCCCAAATGCCCCGAATGGCCCCCAAATGCCCCCAAATGGCCCCCAAATGCCCCGAATGGCCCCAAAATGCCCCCAAATGCCCCCAAATGCGCCCAAAATGGCCCCAAATGCCCCCAAATGCCCCAAATGGCCCCCAAATGCCCCGAATGGCCCCCAAATGGCCCCCAAATGCCCCGAATGGCCCCCAAATGCCCCTAAATGGCCCCCAAATGCCCCGAATGGCCCCCAAATGCCCCCAAAATGGCCCCCAAATGCCCCGAATGGCCCCAAATGGCCCCCAAAATGGCCCAAAATGCCCCCAAAAGGCCCCCGAAAAGGCCCTGAATGCCCCCCCAAGTGCCCCAAATGTCCCCAAACTGCCCCCAAACTGCCCCAAATGCCCCCAAAAGAAGCCCGAACAACCCTAGAATGCCCCCCAAATCCTCCAAAATGACCCCAAAATCCCGCAAATGGCCTCAAAATACCCCAAATGCCCCCAAAATTCGCCCAAATAAGCCCCCAAAATACCCCCAAAATGCCCCAAATGCCCCCCAAATGCCCCAAGTGACCCCAAAAATAAACCCCAATAAGCCCAAAATGCCCCCAAAATGCCCCAAACGAGCCCAAAAGAAGCCCAAATAACCCCAAAATGCCCCAAATAACCCCAAAATAATCAGAAACGAACCCTAAATCACCCCAAAACACCCCAAAATGGCCCCAAACACCCCAAAATGGCCCCCAAATGCCCCCAATTGCCCCCAAAGTGCCCCAAATATCCCGAATCAGCCCCAAACACCCCAAACCAGCCCGAATCACCCCAAAAATGCCCCCAAAGCCCCCCCAAACCCCCCAGTTACCCCCAAAATGCCCCCCCCAAATGCACCAAACACCTCAAAACGCCCTGGATCACCCCAAAACGCCCCAAAACTCCACCCAAACGCCCCCAAACGCCCGCAAACACCCCCCAAAAAGCCCCCAAACACCCCAAACACCCCCAAAATACACCCCCAAACACCCCCCAAACACCCCCAAACACCCCCGAAATACACCCCACCCCCCCCAAATACACCCAAAACACCCCAAAATGCCCTGAATCCCCGCAAAGAGCCCCAAATTACCTCAAAACGCCCCGAATCCCCCCCAAACACCCCCCAAACACCCCCCAAATACACCCCAAACGCCCCAAAATTCCCCGAATCACCCCCAAACGCCCCAAAACACCCCCAAACACCCCGAGTTCCCCCCCCCAAAAACCCAAATTACCTCAAAACACCCCCAAAACGCCCCCAAACACCCCCAAAAAATCCAAACACCCCCAAATTACCTCAAAACGCCCCGAATCACCCCCCCAAACACCCCCCAAACACCCCCAAAAACCCCCAAACACCCCCCAAATTACCTCAAACGCCCCCAAACACCCCCAACACCCCAAAACCCCCCAAGTTCCCCCCCAAATATGCCAAATCGCCTCATATCACCTCAAAACACCCCAAACGCCCCAAATCACCTCAAAACACCCCAAACGCCCCAAATCACCTCAAAACGCCTCGAACCACCCCCAAAATGCCCCCAAACGCCCCGAATCACCCCCAAACGGCCCCAAACGCCCCCAAAACGCCCCAAAACACCCCACACCCCCCAAAATACACCCCAAAACGCCCCAAAGTGCCCCCAAACACCCCCAAAACACCCCAAAATGCCCCGAATCTCCCCAAAACGCCCCCCAAACGCCCCCAAACGCCCCAAATCACCCCAAAAAGCCCCCAGGTGCCCCGAATCACCCCCAAAACACCCCCAAACACCCCACCCCCAACGCCCCGAATCTCCCCCAAAACACCCCCAAACACCCCCAAACGCCCACCCAAACGCCCCCAAACGCCCCGAATCTCCCCCAAATGCCCCCAAACGCCCCCAAACGACCCAAATCACCCCCAAAACACCCCAAAACATCCCCAAAACACCCCAAACCGCCCGAATCACCCCCCAACGCCCCCCCAACGCCCCCCAACGCCCCCCCTTTTTGCCTGATTCGGGCAGGTTTGGCCCCAAAGCAGCGGCGGCCCCCGAGCTGGGGCCGGGCGGGGGGAGGGGGCGGATTTAGGGGTGCGGGGCCGGGGGGAGGGGCCCCCCCAAACCCCCACCCCCCCCCATTGCACCCCCAAAACCTGTAATTGAGCCCCAACCCCCCCCATCGAGCCCCCAAACCGGTTGGGGCACCCCGAAACCCGGCCCTGAACCCCCCAAAATCCCGCCCTGAACCCCAAAACTCGGTCATTGAACCCCCCAAAACCGGTTGGGGCACCCCAAAACCCGGCCCTGAACCCCGAAACCCTGTAATTGAACCCCAAAACCCAGCCTTGAACCCCAAAACCCTGTAATTGAACCCCCAAACCGGTCGGGGCACCCCAAAACTCATCTCTGAACCCCAAAACAGCTCCGGGCACCCCAAAACCAGGTCACTGAACCCCCAAAACCCTTTAATTGCCCCCCAAAACCGGTTGGGGCACCCCCGAAACCTCACCGCGAACCCCAAAACAGCTCAGGGCCCCCCAAAATCCGGTCATTGAACCCCAAGACCCCACCCTGAACCCCCAAACCCTGTAATTGAGCCCCAAAACCCATCGGGGCAACCCAAAACCCTGTAATTGAACCCCAAAACCGGTTGGGGCACCCCGAAACCCGGCCCCTGAACCCCAAAACAGCTCCGGGCCCCCAAAACCCGGTCACTGAACCCCAAAACCCTTTAATTGCTCCCCAAAACCGGTTGGGGCACCCCAAAACCCAGCCCTGAACCCCAAAACCCTTTAATTGCTCCCCAAAACCGGTCGGGGCACCCCAAAAACCCAGCCCTGAACCCCAAAACAGCTCCGGGCCCCCCAAAACCCGGTCACTGAACCCCCAAAACCCTTCAATTGCCCCCCAAAACCGGTTGGGGCACCCCAAAACCCCACCGCGAACCCCAAAACAGCTCCGGGCCCCCAAAACCCGGTCACTGAACCCCAAAACCCTTCAATTGCCCCCCAAAACCGGTTGGGGCACCCCAAAACCCGGCCCCGAACCCCAAATCCCGGGAATTCAGCCCCAAAACCGGGGGGGCCCCGAAGCCCCGCCCCCGCCCCCCAAACTCCCCTTTGAACCCCAAAACCCGGGAATTGCGCCCCCAAAACCGCGGGGGGGGGGCGCAAACCCCGCCCCCGCCCCCCGAAGCCCCGCCCCCTCCCCCAACCCCGCCCCCGCCCCCGCAAATCCCGCAATTGCGCCCCAAAACCGGTCGGGGCGCCCGCCAATGGCGTCAGCGCGTGACGTCACCGAGGAAGGCGGGGCCCCGGGCGGCTCATTTGCATGCCGCTCATTTGCATAACGCGGGTTTCTCCCCCTCTCTCGCGCGCCGCTCATTTGCATAGCGCTCATTTGCATACCGTGTCGGCCGGTTTATTTGCATATCGCCTCATTTGCATATTTGGCACAATCTGATGTCGTGGGGGGACATTTGCATATCCGTGCAAAATCTGCATATCGCACGCCCGCGTGGCTCATTTGCATACCGGGACATTTACATATTGCTCGTGGTGGCATGCGGTCGCATTTGCATATTGCTCATTTGCATGGCGCGCGCGGAGGGCGGGGGGAGGGGACCGGTTGCATTTGCATAAAGCTCATTTACATGAAGTCCGTTGGCGCCGAGCTCATTTGCATAAAGTCCATTTGCATAAAGTCCGTTTGCATAAAGTCCATTTGCAGGGCGCGCGGAGGGGGGGCCTCATTTGCACGCGGCTCATTTGCATGCGGCTCATTTGCATGCCCCGCCCCGGGCGGGCACGCGTTCCCTTGCACGCCGCTCATTTGCATGCGGCTCATTTGCATGCCCCGCCCCTTCGCAGGCCGCTTTTGCACCTCGCTTTGCACGCCCGCGCTTGCACACTCGCCGGTTGCACACCCCGCTTGCACGCCCGGGCTTGCACACCCATGCACTGCACCCCCGCTTTGCACGCCCCCATTTGCACACCGACGCACCGCCCGCCGCTCTGCACGCCCGGGCTTGCACACCCATGCACTGCACCCCGCTTTGCACGCCCGGGCTTGCACACCCATGCACTGCACCCCGCTTTGCACGCCCCCCATTTGCACACCGACGCACCGCCCGCCGCTCTGCACGCCCGGGCTTGCACACCCATGCACTGCACCCCGCTTTGCACGCCCGGGCTTGCACACCCGCACCTCGCACGCTGCTTCGCACGCCTGCCCTTGCACACCAGCAGCTTGCACACCGCTTTGCACACCCGTACCTGCACACCCGCGCATTGCACACCGGTTTGCACGCCCGTGCTTGCACACTGACGCATTGCACCTCACTTTTCACACCTGCACTTGCACACCCGCACCTTGCATGCTGCTTTGCTCACCCATACCTGCACACCCGTGCATTGCACCCAGACGCATTGCACCTCGCTTTGCACACCCATACTTGCACCCTCGTGCATTGCACAGCCATTTGCACACCCATATTTGCACAGACGAATTGCACCTCGCTTTGCACCCCTGCACTTGCACACCCCGCACCTTGCACGCTGCTTTGCACACCCGTACCTACACACCAGCGCATTGCACCTCGCTTTGCACACCCATATTTGCACACCCACGCATCGCACCTCGCTTTGCACGCCTGCATTTGCACACCCATGCATTGCACACCGGTTTGCACGCCAATGCTTGCACACCGACGCATTGCACATCGCTTGCACGCCTGCCCTTGCACACCCGCACCTTGCACGCTGCTTTGCACACCCGTACCTGCACACCCATGCATTGCACCTCACTTTGCACGCCCGTGCTTGCACACCGATGCATTGCACCTCCCTTTGCACGCCCGCGTTTGCACCCCCGTGCATTGCACACCCGTTTGCACCCCCATATTTGCACACCGACGCATTGCACCTCGCTTTGCACCCCCGTGCCTTGCACCCCCGTTTGCACGCCCGCGCCTGCACACCGACGTGCTGCACCTCCCTTTGCACGCCCGCATTTGCACACCCGCCCCTCGCCCGCTCCGTTTGCACGCTCGCGCCCGATTTCGGGGGGTTTCACCCCAAGCCCCAAGGGTAAAAGGGGTGGGGGGTGGGGGGTGGGGGGGAGGGGCGCTCGCCGGGGCGTTATTCCCAGCCCCTCCCCCCCCCCCCGAAAATATTAAAAGCGGCTTCTGCCCATGCAAAGTGCGGCCCCTCCCCCCCCCGGTGGGGGAAGGGTCCCGGTGGGGGGAGGGGCCCCCCAATAAATATAGGGGTGCAAAGTGGGGGAGGGGGTGGCTTTAAGACGGCAGGTTCTCCCTGGGAGCACCCACGGGTGCTGGGGGGGATGGGGGGGTTATGGGGGGGGGCTGGGGGGGGCTGGGGGGTCCCCGGCAGCACCCATGGGTGCTACTCGGCCCACCTGCAACCCCCCGCGCAGTTCTCCTTGCTCTCCGAGGTGATGGCCAGGTACTCCGAGCTGGGGGGCAGCAGGGTTGGGGGGGCACCCACGGACCCCCCCCCAGCACCCATGGGCCCCCCCAGCACCCATAGCCCCCCCCCCCCCGGCACCCCCACACCCCCCTATGCCCCCCCCCCCAGCCCCTACACAGCCCTAGGCACCCCCATGCCCTGCCCCCACCCCCCCTGCACCCACGGGCCCCCCCACCCCTGTGCACCCCTACAGCCCCCCGAGGCACCCCCATACCCCCCGTACCCCCCTATAGCACCCCCATGCCCCCCCCATACCCCCCCTATAGCACTCCCTATACCCCCCATACCCCCCCATACCCCCCATAGCCCTCCCCATACCCCCCCATACCCCCCTATAGCACTCTCTATACCCCCCATAGCACCCCCCATAGCACTCCCCATGCCCCCCCTACCCCCCCAGCACTCCCCTATACCCCCCTATACCCCCCCATTTCCCCCTGTACCCCCTTATACCACTCCCCATACCCCCCCATAGCACTCCCTATACCCCCCATTTCCCCCCATACCCCCCTATACCACTCCCCATACCCCCCCATAGCACTCCCTATACCCCCCCATTTCCCCCCATACCCCCTTATACCAACTCCCCCTACCCCCCAGCACTCCCTCTACCCCCCTATACCCCCCCATTTCCCCCCATACCCCCCTATACCACTCCCCCTACCCCCCCAGCACTCCCTATACCCCCCTATACCCCCCCATTTCCCCCTGTACCCCCTTATACACTCCCCCATACCCCCCCATAGCACTCCCTATACCCCCCCATTTCCCCCCATACCCCCCTATACCACTCCCCATACCCCCCTATAGCACTCCCCATACCCCCCCCACCCCCCCCAGCACTCCCTATACCCCCCATACCCCCCCATTTCCCCCCATACCCCCCTATAGCACTCCCCATACCCCCCCAGAGCACCCCCCACAGCACTCCCTCTACCCCCCATGCCCCCCCCCAGCACTCCCCATGCCCCCCCTCCCCCCCTGCCCCCCCTCCCCCCCCCGAAGCCCCGCCCCCACTCACGCGCTGTCGGGGGGCGGGGCGGCGGCCGCCACCTTGCGGTAGCAGTAGAGCATCTCGGCGGCCAGCCAGAGCGTCAGCACCACGATCAGCACGTACATCAGCACCTCCGACACCACCGAGGCCAGGTCCCGCCGCGCTGCCGGGCCCGGGACTCGAACCCGCGCCTCCCGGCACCCGGACACGCCCCCCCCCGCCGAGCCACGCCCCCCCGCCCCGCCCCCCCCGCCGGGCCCGGGACTCGAACCCGCGCCTCCCCGCACCCGGACACGCCCCCCCCGCAAGCCACGCCCCCCCCGCGCCTAAGCCACACCCCCCGCACACCTGTGTGGCCACGCCCCCGTTCAACCACGCCCCCTTAAGCCACGCCCCTCCAAGCCCAGAACCCCCAAGCCCCGCCCCCCCGCTCCTTCTTAACCCATAGCCCACAGCCCTGCCCACCCTAAGCCCCGCCCTCTCCAAGCTCCACCCCCTGCCTAAGCCCCGCCCCCTCAGAGCCCCCTCTTCCCCATAACGCTCCCCATCCCCAAGCCCCCGCCCCTCCCCAAGCCCCACCCCTTCCAAACTCCACCCCTCCAAGCCCCGCCCCCTGCCTAAGTCCTCCCCCGAGCCCCCTCTTCCCCATCCCCTCCCCAAGCCCCCGCCCCTCCCCAAGCCCCCCCAAGCCCCGCCCCCAGGCCCCACCCTTTCCAAACTCCACCCATCCAAGCCCCGCCCCTTTCCAAGCCCCGCCCCCTGTCTAAGCCCCACCCCCTCAGAGCCTCCTCTTCCCCATCCCCAAGCACCACCCCTTCCATACTCCACCCCTCTAAGCCCCGCCCCTTCAAAGCCACGCCTCCCACCTAAGCCCCGCCCCTCTGAGCCCCCTCTTCCATCAACTCTCCCCATCCCCAAGCCCCGCCCCTTCCAAGCCACGCCCTCCAAGCCACGCCCCAAGCCACGCCCCTCCAAGCCACGCCCCCGTCCAAACCACACCCCCTCAGAGCCCCCTCTTCTCCATCCCCAAGCCCCCGCCCTTCCCCCAACCCCACCCAAGCCCCACCCCTTCCAAGCCCCACCCCTTTCAAAAAGCCCCGCCCCTCCAAGCCACACCCCCGTCCAAGCCCCGCCCCTCAGAGCCCCCTCTTCCCCCAACTCTCCCCATCCCCAAGCCCCCGCCCTTCCCCCAACCCCACCCCAAGCCCCGCCCCTTCCAAGCCCCACCCATTTCAAGAAGCCACGCCCATCCAAGCCCCGCCCCTCCAAGCCACGCCCCCATCCAAGCCCCGCCCCTCAGAGCCCCCTCTTCCCCCAACTCTCCCCATCCCCAAGCCCCCGCCCTTCCCCCAACCCCACCCCAAGCCCCGCCCCTTCCAAGCCCCACCCATTTCAAGAAGCCACGCCCATCCAAGCCCCGCCCCTCCAAGCCACGCCCCCATCCAAGCCCCGCCCCTCAGAGCCCCCTCTTCCCCCAACTCTCCCCATCCCCAAGCCCCCGCCCTTCCCCCAACCCCACCCCAAGCCCCCCCAAGCCCCGCCCCAAGCCCCGCCCCCGGCCCCGCCCCCAAGCCCCGCCCACCCGCGTCCACGACGGCCAGGCGCAGGGTCTTGTTGCGGGCCAGGCTGTAGACGTAGCCCTCGAAGGTGAGGTTGCGGCGCAGGCGGCAGACGTAGAGGCCGGCGTGGGGGCGCCCCACGGCCGCCAGCCGCACCGAGAGGTCCTGCAGGTCCCGCGTGCCCCGCGAGCCGTTCCAGGCCAGCACCCCCGCGAAGGGGCCGGGGGCCACCCACTGCCCCTCCTCCGGGCTGTAGTGCAGGATCTGGGGGGGCGGTGGCACCCAGTGACGCCCAGTGCCTCCCAGTGCCTCCCAGTATCTCCCCAGTGCCCCCCAGCACCCCCGCGAAGGGGCCGGGGGCCACCCACTGCCCCTCCTCCGGGCTGTAGTGCAGGATCTGGGGGGGCGGTGGCACCCAGTGACGCCCAGTGCCTCCCAGTGCCTCCCTGTGCCCCCTATTCTCCCCCTAGCATCTCCCCAGTGGCCCCCAATGCCTCCTCAGTGCCCACCAGTGCCTCCCAGTATCTCCCCAGTGCCCCCAGCACCCCCGCGAAGGGGCCGGGGGCCACCCACTGCCCCTCCTCCGGGCTGTAGTGCAGGATCTGGGGGGGCGGTGCCACCCAGTGACGCCCAGTGCCTCCCAGTGCCCCCTATTCTCCCCCAGCATCCCCCCAGTGCCTCCCAGGGTCTCCTCGATGCCCCCCAGTGCCTTCCCAGTAGCCCCCAGTAGCCCCCCAGTAGCCCCCAGTAACCCCCAGTGCCCCTCAGCATCTCCCCAGTGCCTCCCGGTATCCCCCAGTGCCCTCAACAGTCTCCTCAGTGCCCCCCACTGCCTCCCCAGTACCCCCAGAGTCTCCTCAGTGCGCCCCAGTAGCCCCCAGTATCACCCAGTAGCCCCCAGTAGCACCCAGTGCCCCTCAGCATCTCCCCAGTGCCTCCCAGAGTCTCCTCAGTGCCCCCCAGTACCTCCCCAGTAGCCCCCAGTGCCCCTCAGCATCTCCCCAGTGCCTCCCAGTATCTCCCCAGTGCCCCCCAGCACCCCCGCGAAGGGACCGGGGGCCACCCACTGCCCCTCCTCCGGGCTGTAGTGCAGGATCTGGGGGGGCGGCGCCGCCCAGTGACTCCCAGTGCCTCCCAGTGCCCCCTATTCTCCCCCTAGCATCTCCCCAGTGGCCCCCAATGCCTCCTCAGTGCCCACCAGTGCCTCCCAGTACCTCCCCAGTGCCTCCTAGTACTTTCCCAGTAGCCCCCAGTAGCCCCCAGTACCTTCCCAGTAAGGCCCAGTACCTCCCCAGTAGCCCCCAGTGCCTCCCAGTATCTCCCCAGTAGCCCCCAGTGCCTCTCAGTGGCACCCAGTGCCCCATAAAATCTCCCCAGTGCCTCCCAGAGTCTCCTCAATGCCCCCCAGTACCTTCCCAGTAACCCCCAGTATCTCCCCAGTAGCTCCCAGTATCACCCAGTAGCACCTAGTGTCCCTCAGCATCTCCCCAGTGCCTCCCAGTATCCCACAGTGCCCCCCCAGTGCCTCCCACAGACTCCTCAGTGCCCCTCAGTACCTCCCCAGTACCGCCCAGTACCTCCCCAGTACCCTCCAGTGCCTCCCAGTAGCACCTACTGCTCCTCAGGAACTCCCCAGTGCCTCCCAGTATCTCCCCAGTGCCCCCCAGTGCCTCTCAGTGGCACCCAGTGCCCCATAAAATCCCCCCAGTGCCTCCCAGAGTCCCCCCAGTGACCCCAGCACCTCCCCAGTAGCCCCCAGTAACCCCCAGTAGCCCCCAGTAGCACCTAGTGCCCCTCAGCATCTCCCCAGTGCCTCCCAGAGTCTCCTCAGTGCCCCCCAGTACCTTCCCAGTAACCCCCAGTACCTCCCGAGTAGCCCCCAGTATCACCCAGTAGCCCCCAGTAGCACCTAGTGCCCCTCAGCATCTCTGCAGTGCCTCCCAGTATCCCCCAGTGCCTCCCAGCAACCAGTTCCTACCCTCCCAGTGCCTCCCAGTCCCTCCCTGCGCCCCCCAGTGCCCCCCAGTGCCTCCCAGCACCACTCCCACTCCTTCCCAGTGCCTCCCAGTACCCCTCAAATCCCTCCCAGTGCCTCACAGCACCCCCTTCCTACCCTCCCAGTCCCTCCTAGTGCCTCCCAGTTCCTCCCAGCGCCCCTCTCAGTGCCTCCCAGTACCCCTCAAATCCCTCCCAGTGCCTCCCAGTCCCTCCCAGTCCTTCCCTGCGCCCCTCCCAGTGCCCACCAGTGCCTCCCAGCGCCCCTCCCAGCGCCCCTCCCAGTGCCTCCCAGTCCCTCCCTGCGCCCCCCAGTGCCTCCCAGCGCCCCTCCCAGTCCTTCCCAGTGCCTCCCAGTACCCCTCAAATCCCTCCCAGTGCCTCCCAGCACCCCCTTCCTACCCTCCAAGTGCCCACCAGTGCCTCCCAGCGCCCCTCCCAGTGCCTCCCAGTGCCCCTCAAATCCCTCCCAGCACCCCTCCCAGTGCCTCCCAGCACCCCCTTCCTACCCTCCCAGTCCCTCCCTGCGCCCCCCAGTGCCTCCCAGCGCCCCTCCCAGTCCTTCCCAGTGCCTCCCAGTGCCCCTCAAATCCCTCCCAGTGCCTCCCAGCACCCACTTCCTACCCTCCCAGTGCCTCCCAGTCCCTCCCTGCGCCCCCCAGTGCCTCCCTGCGCCCCTCCCAGTCCTTCCCAGTGCCTCCCAGTACCCCTCAAATCCCTCCCAGTGCCTCCCAGCACCCCCTTCCTACCCTCCCAGTGCCCACCAGTGCCTCCCAGCGCCCCTCCCAGTGCCCCTCAAAGCCCTCCCAGCACCCCTCCCAGTGCCTCCCAGCACCCCCTTCCTACCCTCCCAGTGCCTCCCTGCGCCCCCCAGTGCCTCCCAGCGCCCCTCCCCGTCCTTCCCAGTGCCTCCCAGTACCCCTCAAATCCCTCCCAGTGCCTCACAGCACCCCCTTCCTACCCTCCCAGTGCCTCCCAGTCCCTCCCAGTGCCTCCCAGCGCCGCTCCCAGTCCCTCCCAGTGCCTCCCAGTCCCTCCCAGTACCCCTCAAATACCTCCCAATGCCTCCCAGCACCCCCTTCCTACCCTCCCAGTGCCTCCCAGTGCCTCCCAGCGCACCTCCCAGTCCTTCCCAGTGCCTCCCAGTACCTCTCAAATCCCTCCCAGTGCCTCCCAGCACCCCCTTCCTACCCTCCCAGTGCCTCCCAGTGCCCCTCCCAGTGCCTCCCAGTACCCCTCAAATCCCTCCCAGTGCCTCCCAGCACCCCCTTCCTACCCTCCCAGTGCCTCCCAGTGCCTCCCAGCGCCCCTCCCAGTGTCTCCCAGTACCCCTCAAATCCCTCCCAGTGCCTCCCAGCACCCCCTTCCTACCCTCCCAGTGCCTCCCAGTTCCTCCCAGTGCCTCCCAGTACCCCTCAAATCCCTCCCAGTGCCTCCCAGCACCCCCTTCCTACCCTCCCAGTGCCTCCCAGTTCCTCCCAGTGCCTCCCAGTACCTTCTGGAAATGGGGGGCCCCCTCGGGGCGGAAGAACCACTCGCCCTCGGCCTCGGCGGGGGTCTCGCTGCGGCGCTTGCAGGCGATGCAGAGCAGGCGGAAGGGGGCCCCCAAAACCGCCTCCGTCCCCGAAGCCACCTCCACGCACCCCCCCCGCGCCCCCCCGGCTGCGGAGGGGACACCGCCGGGGTCACCCCCCGTCCGGGGCACCCCAAAACTGGGGGGGAGGGGACCCCCTCCGGGCCCCCCAAGTTGGGGACACAGGGACAAAGACCCCCCAGAAGGCCCCAAAGCTCGGGGGGGGGGGGGGGACAGTGGTGGCACCTGGGGAGGGGACAGGGGAGAGGGGACACTGGGGGGACAGGGGACACTGCGGTGGCACTTGGGGGGACAGGGGACACTGGGGGGAGAGGGGACACTGGGGGGACAGGGGACACTGCGGTGGCACTTGGGGGGACAGGGGACACTGGGGGGGGGAGACAGTGCTGGCACCTGGGGGGGGGACAAGGGACACTTGGGGGGGGAGAGGGGACACTGGTGGCACTTTGGGGGGGGAGAGGGGACACTTGGGGGGGAAAGGGGACACTGGTGGCACTTTGGGGGGGGAGAGGGGACACTTGGGGGGGAGAGGGGACACTGGTGGCACTTTGGGGGGGAGAGGGGACACTTGGGGGGGAGAGGGGACACTGGTGGCACTTTGGGGGGGGAGAGGGGACACTTGGGGGGGAGAGGGGACACTGGTGGCACTTTGGGGGGGGAGAGGGGACACTTGGGGGGGGAGAGGGGACACTGGTGGCACTTTGGGGGGGGAGAGGGGACACTTGGGGGGGAGAGGGGACACTGGTGGCACTTTGGGGGGGGAGAGGGGACACTTGGGGGGGAGAGGGGACACTGGTGGCACTTTGGGGGGGGAGAGGGGACAGTGGTGGCACTCGGGGGGGGCAGGGGACACTGGTGACAGCGGGGGAGCGGCAGAGGGACTGCGGCAGGGACAGGTGACACCGCGGGGGGGGGGTGACACTGCGGAGGTGACAGGGCCAGGGCCAGGGGGGGTGGCACTGGGGGGGGTAATGTGACACTGGGGGGGGGCAGGGTACACTGGGGGGGGTGAGGGGACATTGGGGGGGTGAGGGGACACTGGGGGGGGGGCAGGGGACACTGGGGGGACGGGGGGGGCCCAGCCCGGCCGCACTCACCCATGAGGAGACCGAGGAGTAAGGAGAGACCGGGGAACAACATGGCGGGTCCGGTTCGGGTAAGTTCGGCTTTCTTCGGAAAGGTTCGGGTTCGGGTCGGGTCTCTCCGGTCCGGTTCGGCTGCCTTCACCCGGGTTCGGCTCAGTTCGGGTCCCTCCGGCCGGGTTCGGGTCTCTCCGGCCCGGGTTCGGGTCTCTCCGGCCCGGTTCGGCTCCCTCCGGCCGGGTTCGGGTCTCTCCGGCCCGGTTCGGCTCCCTCCGGCCCGGTTCGGCTCCCTCCGGCCCGGTTCGGCTCTCTCCGGCCGGGCCGGTCCCGCTCCTCAGCGCCGCGCCGCCCCCCCGCACCCCCTCGCCCGGGCCATGGGCCCCTCCCCCACCGGACGCCTGGGTCCCCTCACGGGGGGGGAGGGGGAGGGGAGGGGGAGGGGGACGAGGAGCTCGGCCCGGGACGGAGGAACCGGTTCAAGGCATGGCCGGCCCCGCTCCGGGGGGCTCCGGGCTTCGGCTCCGCTCGGCTCGGGTTCGGCACCGCTCGGCCCGGGCTCGGGTCGGGTTCGGCTCCGCTCGGGCCGGGTTCGGCTCGGGTTCGGCTCGGGTTCGGCTCCGCTCGGCCCGGCGCACTGCGGCGCCCGGGGATGGGGGGGCGTGACGCAGCGAGGGGCGGGGCCAGAGCTCGGAGCCCCCCCCCCCCCAGTGTCCCGCGGGTGTCCCCAAGGGGTCCCGGTGTCCCCAGGGCCACCCCCGTCCCGAAAAGCCACCCCATGTCCCCAAGGCCATCTCTGTGTCCCCAGGGCCACCCCCATGTCCCCAAGGTTGTCCCCAGGGCCACCCCATGTCCCCAAGGCCACCGTGTGTCCCCAAGGTTGTCCCCAAGGCCACCCCCATGTCCCCAAGGCCACCGCGTGTCCCTAGGGTTGTCCCCAAGGCCACCCCCATGTCCCCAAGGTTGTCTCCAGGGCCACCCCCATGTCCCCAAAGGCCACCGTGTGTCCATAAGGTTGTCCCCAAGGCCATCCCCATGTCCCCAAAGGCCACCCTGGTGTCCCCAGGGCCACCCCCATGTCGCCAAGGCCACTCACATGTCCCCAAAGGCCACCTCAGTGTCCCCAGGGCCACCCCCCCCATCCCCAAAGGCCACCACGTGTCCCTAAGGTTGTCCCTAAGGCCACCCCCATGTCCCCAAAAGCCACCCCAGTGTCCCCAAGGCCACCCTGTTGTCCCCAAGGTTGTCCCCAAGGCCACCCCATCTCTCCAAGGCCACCCCCATGTCCCCAAAAGCCACCCCCATGTCCCCAAGGCCACCGTGTGTCCCTAGGGTTGTCCCCAAGGCCACCCCCATGTCCCCAAGGTTGTCCCCAAGGCCATCTCTGTGTCCCCAGGGCCACCCCCATGTCCCCAAAAGTTACCCCCATGTCCCCAAGGCCATCCCGTGTCCCCAAGGCCACCCCCATGTCCCCAAAAGTTACCCCTGTGTCCCCAAGGCCATCCCCGTGTCCCCAAGGCCCCCCTCATGTCCTCAAAGGCCACCGTGTGTCCATAAGGTTGTCCCCAAGGCCATCCCTGTGTCCCCAAGGTTGTCCCCAGGGCCACCCCCATGTCCCCAAAGGCCACCGTGTGTCCATAAGGTTGTCCCCAAGGCCACCCCCGTGTCCCCAAAGGCCACCTCAGTGTCCCCAGGGCCACCCCCCCCATCCCCAAAGGCCACCACGTGTCCCTAAGGTTGTCCCTAAGGCCACCCCCATGTCCCCAAAAGCCACCCCAGTGTCCCCAAGGCCACCCTGTTGTCCCCAAGGTTGTCCCCAAGGCCACCCCATCTCTCCAAGGCCACCCCCATGTCCCCAAAAGCCACCCCCATGTCCCCAAGGCCACCGTGTGTCCCTAGGGTTGTCCCCAAGGCCACCCCCATGTCCCCAAGGTTGTCCCCAAGGCCATCTCTGTGTCCCCAGGGCCACCCCCATGTCCCCAAAAGTTACCCCCATGTCCCCAAGGCCATCCCGTGTCCCCAAGGCCACCCCCATGTCCCCAAAAGTTACCCCTGTGTCCCCAAGGCCATCCCCGTGTCCCCAAGGCCCCCCTCATGTCCTCAAAGGCCACCGTGTGTCCATAAGGTTGTCCCCAAGGCCATCCCTGTGTCCCCAAGGTTGTCCCCAGGGCCACCCCCATGTCCCCAAAGGCCACCGTGTGTCCATAAGGTTGTCCCCAAGGCCACCCCCGTGTCCCCAAAGGCCACCCTGGTGTCCCCAGGGCCACCTCCATGTCCCCAAGGTTGTCCCTGTGTCCCCGTGGACGTTCTCGGATGGCCCCAGGGACCTCCCCACGTCCCCAGGCTGTCCCCATGTCCCCAAGGTTGTCCCCATGGACCTCTTCATGTCCCCAAGGTTGTCCCCATGTCCCCAAGAACATCTTCGTGTCCCCAAGGACGTCCCCATGTTCCCAGGTGTCCCCATGTCCCCAAGGATGTCCTCATGTCCCCAAAAACATCCCCAATCCGTCCCCATGTCCCCAAGGATGTCCCCATGTCCCCAAGCCTGTCCCCATGTCCCCAAGGATGTCCCCAAGCCTGTCCCCATGTCCCCAAGGACATCCCCGTGTCCCCTGCCCATCCCCATGTCCCCAAGGACATCCCCATGTCCCCAAGGACGTCCCCATGTCCCCAGCCCATCCCTGTGTCCCCTGCCTGTCCCCGTGTCCCCAAGGACATCTTTGTGTCCCCAAGGACTTCCCCAACCCATCCCCATGTCCCCAAGGATGTCCCCAACCCATCCCCATGTCCCCAGCCGGTCCTTGTGTCCCCAACCCATCCTCGTGTCCCCAAGGACGTCTTCGTGTCCCCAAGGACGTCCCCAACCCATCCCCATGTCCCCAAGGACGTCCCCGTGTCCCCAAGCCTGTCCCCATGTCCCCAAGGACGTCCCCATGTCCCCTCCCATCCCCATGTCCCCAGCCTGTCCCCGTGTCCCCAGCCCATCCCCATGTCCCCAGGGACGTCCCCATGTCCCCAAGGACTTCCCCAACCCATCCCCATGTCCCCAAGGATGTCCCCACGTCCCCAAAGACATCCTCATGTCTCCAAGAATGTCCCCGTGTCCCCTGCCCACCCCCACGTCCCCAGCCCATCCCCACGTCCCCAAGGACATCCCCGTGTCCCCAGCCCGTCCCCGTGTCCCCAACTTGTCCCCATGTCCCCAGCCCGTCCCTGTGTCCCCAACCCATCCCCGTGTCCCCAACCCATCCCCGTGTCCCGAGGACATCCCAGTGTCCCCAAGCCTGTCCCCATGTCCCCAAGGATGTCCCTGTGTCCCCAACCCATCCCTGTGTCCCCAGCCCGTCCCAATGTCCCCAAGGACATTTTTGTGTCCCCAAGGATGTCCCCATGTCCCCTGCCCATCCCCATGTCCCCAGCCGGTCCCTGTGTCCCCAGCCCATCCCCATGTCCCCAGGGACGTCCCCATGTCCCCAAGGACTTCCCCAGCCCATCCCCATGTCCCCAAGGACGTCCCCACATCCCCAAGGACATCCTCATGTCTCCAAGGACGTCCCCGTGTCCCCAGCCTGTCCCCGTGTCCCCTGCCCATCCCCATGTCCCCAGCCCGTCCCCGTGTCCCCAAGGACATCCCCGTGTCCCCAACCCATCCCCGTGTCCCCAGCCCATCCCCACGTCCCCAAGGACGTCCCAGTGTCCCCAAGGACGTCCCCGTGTCCCCAGCCGGTCCCCGTGCAGACGCAGGGCAGGCGGGTGGGGAGGGGTGAGGTTTATTGGGGGGGGGAGGGGAAGAGTGACCCAAGTGTCCCCAACGTCCCCGAGCCGTCACTTGTAGAACTCGTGCTCCTGCTCGTCCTTCTTGATGACGGTCTTGTAGGCCTTCTCGAAGTCCTTGGCCAGCACGATGTACCGGTTCTCCCGCACCGCCAGCATGCCGCCCTGGGGACAGGCCACCGCGTCACTCCCCGCCACCGCCGCGGGGACAGCCCACCGCGTCACCCCCCGCCGCCCTGGGGACAGGCCACCGCGTCACCCCCCGCCACCGCCGCGGGGACAGCCCACCGCGTCACCCCCCGCCGCCCTGGGGACAGGCCACCGCGTCACCCCCCGCCACCGCCGCGGGGACAGCCCACCGCGTCACCCCCCGCCACCGCCGCGGGGACAGGCCACCGCGTCACCCCCCGCCGCCCTGGGGACAGGCCACCGCGTCACCCCCCGCCACCGCCGCGGGGACAGGCCACCGCGTCACCCCCCGCCGCCCTGGGGACAGGCCACCGCGTCACCCCCCGCCACCGCCGCGGGGACAGGCCACCGCGTCACCCCCCGCCACCGCCCTGGGGACAGGCCACCGCGTCACCCCCCGCCGCCCTGGGGACAGGCCACCGCGTCACCCCCCGCCACCGCCATGGGGACAGGCCACCGCGTCACCCCCCACCGCCGCGGGGACAGCCCACCGCGTCACCCCTCGCCACCGCCGCGGGGACAGCCCACCGCGTCACCCCTCGCCACCGCCGCGGGGACAGCCCACCACGTCACCCCCCGCCACCGCCGCGGGGACAGCCCACTGCGTCACCCCCTGCCGCGGGGACAGCCTGCTGGGCCACCCTGGGGCACCCCGTCACCTCCTTGTCACCCCGCCATGGTGGGACACGGCACTTGTGTCACCTCGTCACCCCACCATGGTGGGACATGGCATCTGTGTCACCCCGCCATGGTGGGACACAGCACAAGTGTCACCCCCCTGTCACCATGCCATGGTGGGACATGGCACCCGTGTCACCTACTTGTCACCCTGCCATGGTGGGACACAGCAACTGTGTCACCTCCTTGTCACCCTGCCATGGAGGGACACGGCACCTGTGTCACATGTGTGACCTCCTTGTCACCCTGCCACAGAGGACCACAGCACAACTGCCACCTCCTTGTCACCATATCATGGTGGGACATAGCACCCGTGTCACCTCCTTGTCACCCTGCCATGGTGGGACGCAGCACCTGTGTCACCTCCTTGTCACCTCTTTGTCACCCTGCCATGGTGGGACACGGCACCATGGTGGGACACAGCACCCTGTCACCTCTTTGTCACCCTGCCATGGAGGGACGCGGCACTTGTGTCACCTGTGTCACCTCCTTGTCACCTTGCCATGGTGGGACATGGCACCGTGGTGGGAGATGGCACCCGTGTCACCTCCTTGTCACCCTGCCATGGAGACACAAGCTGTCACCTCCTTGTCAACCTGCCATGGAGGGACACAGCACCTGTGTCACCTCCTTGTCACCATCTCATGGTGGGAGATGGCACCTGTGTCACCTCCTCGTCATCCTACCACGGAGGGACACAGCACAAGTGTCACCCGTGTCACCTCCTTGTCACCCTGCCATGGAGACACAGGGTGTCACCTCCTTGTCACCCTGCCATGGTGGGACACAGCACAAGTGTCACCTCCTTGTCACCTTGCCATGGAGGTACAGGGCACCCGTGTCACCTCCTTGTCACCCTGCCATGGTGGGACACAGCACAAGTGTCACCCCCTTGTCACCCTGCCATGGAGGGACACAGCACCCGTGTCACCGTGCCACCTTCCCGTCACCCCTCCTGGAGGGCCGCGGCACCGGTGTCCCCCGTGTCCCCGCGTCCCCCTGTCACCCACCTCCTGGCAGATGGAGTTGATGTCGGCCCCCGAGATCTTGTCCGGCCGCGCCACGTCTGGGGGGGGGGGGGGTGAAGGAAACGTCCGCTCCTCGATGTCCCCTCCCCGATGTCCCCAACCCTCCCTGACATCCCCCGGGGTCCCCCCGTCCCCTCTCAGGTCCCCGACGTCCCCAACGTCCCCTGTGGAGTCCTCATTGTCCCCTGCGGTCCTCACCCCCCGCCCCAGTGTCCCTGTGGGGTCCCCAATGTCCCCTTGGGTCCCTGATGTCCCCATGGTGTCCCCAACCTTGACATCTCCCTGGGGTTCCTGATGTCCCCTGGGCTCCCCAATGTCCCCATAGGGTCCCCAACCCTCCCTGACACCCCCTGAGGTCCCTGATGTCCCCTCAAGTCCCTGATGTCCCCATGGGGTCCCCAAGTCCAACATCTCCTGGGGTTCCCGATGTCCCCATGGCGTCCCCAACCCTGACATCTCCCCAGGGTCCCTGATGTCCCCAACCCCAACGTCTCCTCGGGGTTCCTGATGTCCCCTGGGCTCCCCAATGTCCCCATGGGGTCCCCAACCCTGACACCCTCTGAGGTCCCTGATGTCCCCTCAAGTCCCTGATGTCCCCATGGGGTCCTCAACCCTGACACCTCCCCGGGGTCCCCAATGTCCCCATGGGGTCCCCAAGCCCAACATCTCCTGGGGTTCCCGATGTCCCCATGGGGTCCCCAACCCTCCCTGACACCCCCTGAGGTCCCTGATGTCCCCAACCCCAACATCTCCCTGAGGTCCCTGATGTCCCCATGGCGTCCCCAACCCTGACACCTCCCCGGGGTCCCTGCTGTCCCCAACCCTGACATCTCCCCAGGTTCCCCGATGTCCCCACGGGATCTCCACCTCCTCAGGCCACCCCAGGGACGGTAGGTCCCACCTTGCCGGTGGCTCCTACCTTGCTGAGGTCCCCACCATCCCCGTGTCCCCCAGCCCGCCACCCCGTGGCGTCCCCACGTGTCCCCAGATACAGTCCTCGAGGTCCACCTCCTCGGAGAGGTTCATCTTGCCGGTGATGGTGGAGAAGATGAGACGTTTCTGGCGGCGGTCGGGCAGAGGGAACTCGATTTTGCGATCCAGGCGGCCGGGACGCAGCAGCGCCGGGTCCAGGGTGTCCGCCCGGTTCGTCGCCATGATCACCTGGGGGGGGAGGGACACACGGGTGTCACCGTCACCGCGTGGCACCCTGGGACCTCCACAGCACCCATGGGATCCCAGTAGCAGATGAGGTCCATCTCCAGCACCTTCCACTCTCATGGGACCTCCCCAGCACCCATGGGACCCCCACCTTGACGTTGACGTTCTGGTCGAAGCCGTCCATCTGGTTGAGGAGCTCCAGGAGGATGCGCTGAACCTCCCGGTCGGCTGCGGTGGAGGGGTGGGACAGGGTGGGTGGGGGACTGAGACCCAAGGGACCCCACCCCAGCACCCACCACCCTCCCAAGGACCCCCCTGACCTGGCCCCACAGATGGGGGGGGGGCCTGACATGCCCTGGGTCCCCCCACCCCAAGGACCAGGGGACACCAGAGGGTCTCCAGACCCCACCATGGGGTTCTCCAGAGGGTTCCTGAACCCCCCCATCATCTCCAAGGACCTGGGGACACCAGGACATCCCTGACCCCCACCCTGGAGCCACCTTCAGGACCAGGAGTCCCTGACCTCCACCATAGGGTTCTCCAGAGGGTTCCTGACCCCCACCCAAGCCCCATGGACCACCAAGGGGTCCCCAAATCCCACCATGGGGTTCTCCAGAGGGTTCCTGACCCCCACCCAAGCCCCACAGACCACCAAGGGGTCTCCAGACCCCACCATGGGGTTCTCCAGAGGGTTCCTGACCCCCACCCAAGCCCCATGGACCACCAAGCGGTCCCCGAACCCCACCACGGGGTCCCCGCGTCCCCTCACCCCCAGTCTGGGCGTCGAAGCGCTTGGTGGCGATGGCGTCGATCTCATCGATGAAGATGATGGCGGGGGCGTTCTCCTTGGCCAAGCGGAAGACGTCGCGCACCATGCGGGGCCCCTCCCCCAGGTACTTCTGCACGAACTCCGAGCCCACCACCCGGATGAAGGCGGCTGGGGGCACCCGCAGGGGCTGGGACCTTGTCTCTGGCTGGGGGTGCCCCTGGGAGCACCCCCAGACCTTCCTTGGCCACCAGCACCCCCAGGAGCCCACCAGCACCCCCAGAGACCCCACCAGCACCCTGGGGTGCTCTCAGCAACCCAAGGATCCCACCAGCACCTCAAGGAGCCCACCAGCACCCCAGAGACCCCACCAGCACCCTGGGGTGCTCTCAGCAACCCAAGGAGCCCACCAGCACCCCCAGGAGCCCACCAGCACCCCCAGGAGCCCACCAGCACCCTGGGGTGCTCTCAGCAACCCAAGGATCCCACCAGCACCTCAAGGAGCCCACCAGCACCCCAGAGACCCCACCAGCACCCTGGGGTGCTCTCAGCAACCCAAGGAGCCCACCAGCACCCCCAGGAACCCACCAGCACGTCAAGGAGCCCACCAGCACCTCAAGGAGCCCATCAGCACCTCAAGGAGCCCACCAGCACCCCATGGATGCCACCAGCACCCCAAAGTCCCCACCACTACTCAAGGAGCCCACCACCACCCAACGGTTACCCCAGCACCCCAAGGTCTCCACCAGCACCCTGGGGTACCCCAACACCAACCCAAGGACCCCAACCAACCCAAGGAGCCCACCACCACCCAACGGTTACCCCAGCACCCCGAGGTGCCCCACCACCCCCCCAAGGATCCCACCACCCCCCCAAGGCCCACCCCACCCACCGCGGGTGCCCCCAGCACCCCGAGGTGCCCCACCTGTGGTGTGGTGGGCCACGGCCTTGGCCAACATGGTCTTGCCGCAGCCGGGGGGGCCGTACATGAGGACGCCCCGCGGGGGGTCAATGCCGATCTAGGTGGGGACAGGACACCCGGGGGTGACGTCGCGGGTCACCAAAGGTCCCCTGTCCCCCCCACCCTGGGGTGCCACGCGGTCGTACCTGCTTGTAGAGCTCGAAGTGGGTGAGGGGCAGCTCCACGGCCTCCCGGACCTCCTGCTTCTGGATGTCCATGCCCCCGATGTCGGCGTACATCACGTCCGGCTTCTGGTCTGCAACGGGGACGGGCCATCAGCAGGGCCACCCGCCAGGGCCACCGCGGTGGCCGGGGACCTTTGGAGGGCACTGCGGGGCTATCTTGGCCACCAGAGAACAGCCCCAACCAGCCCAGGTCTCCTGGGATCTTGCCCAGGTGACGGTTGGGGAGCTCCAAGGATGGAGACCCACCACCCAGCCAGGCTTCCATCCGTACGTGCCAACAAGGAGAAGACCTTCCTGGTCCAACCTCCTCCCCAAAGCACCTTCAGCCTCAGCAGGTCACTTGGGACCTTGGGGAGCTCCAAGAATGGAGACCCACCACCCAGCCAGGCTTCCATCCGTACGTGCCAACAAGGAGAAGACCTTCCTGGTCCAACCTCCTCCCCAAAGCACCTCCGACCAGAGCAGGTCACTGGGGACCAAGGATGGAGACCCACCACCCTTGGTCATGGCTCCAACCCCTTGGGACAGCAGGTCCCTGGTCCAACGTCTCCTTCAAAACTTCTCCAAGCAGGGTGGGGCGCTCAGGACCTTGCCCAGGCGAGGGTTGGATGTCTCCAAGGACGGAGACCCACCACCCGCGTAGACCTTACCCATGGCTCTGCTCTCCTGAGACAGCAGGGACAACACGTCCCTGGTCCGACCTCCTCCCCACAACATCTCCGAGCAGAGCAGGTGCTCAGGATCTAACGTGAGGGGTGGGTACGGCCAACGATGGAGCCCCACCACCACCACCCCTCCTCTGGGTGGACCTGGACCAGGTCCAGCCGCTCTCCACCATTTGGGACCAGCTCTGAAGGTTCCTCTAAAAGAAGGACGCGGTGGTGGCCCACCTGACGTGAGCATCATGATGCTGCTGTCGGCCTCGGGTGGGAGGACGTCCACCAGCGCGTTGCTGTGCTTGTGCAGGGCCACCGAGGCGTTGGGCTTCAGCAGCTCCCGGTCAATGGTGCTCAGGATCCGCACGTAGTAGTTGGAACCTGTAGGAGAACGAGGACAGGGTTGTCCACCAGGTGTCACCCCCAACCAGGGTTGTCCCCAAGCCCACCACGTCCCCACGATACCTGTCCCCTCGCGGCCATCCCCCACCTTCCGTGTCCATCCCCACATCCCCAACACATCTCCTTGTAGCCATCCCCAACCGCTCACGCCCATCCCCACGTCCCCACCACACCCAACCACCTCATGACCATGGCGGTTGGAAAGCCCAACTCTCCATGTCCATCCCCACGTCCCCACCACACTTAACCCCCCCCATGACCATGGTGGTGGTGGTTGGAAAACCCAACCCCCCACGTCCATCCCCACGTCCCCACCACACCCAACCACCCCATGGCCACCTCCAACCCTCCACACCCATCCCCACGTCCCCACCACACCTGACCACCTCATGGCCATGGTGGTGGCTGGAAAACCCAACCCTCCCTGCCCATCCCCACGTCCCCACCACACCCAACCACCCCATGGCCATGGTGGTGGTGGCCAGAAAACCCAACCCCCCATGTCCATCCCCACGTCCCCACCACACCCAACCACCCCATGGCCACCTCCAGCCCTCCCTGCCCATCCCCACGTCCCCACCACACCCAACCACCCCATGGCCACCTCCAGCCCTCCCCCCATGTCCATCCCCACATCCCCACCACACCCAACCACCCCATGGCCACCTCCAACCTTCGATTCCCATCCCCACGTCCCCACCACACCCAACCACCCCATGGCCACCTCCAGCCCTCCCTGCCCATCCCCACGTCCCCACCACACCCAACCACCCCATGGCCACCTCCAGCCCTCCCCGCACACCCATCCCCACGTCCCCACCACACCCAACCACCCCATGGCCACCTCCAGCCCTCCCCGCACACCCATCCCCACGTCCCCACCACACCCAACCACCCCATGGCCACCTCCAGCCCTCCCCGCACACCCATCCCCACGTCCCCACCACACCCAACCACCCCATGGCCACCTCCAGCCCTCCCCGCACACCCATCCCCACGTCCCCACCCCACCCAACCACCCCATGGCCACCTCCAGCCCTCCCCCCATGTCCATCCCCACGTCCCCACCACACCCAACCACCCCATGGCCACCTCCAGCCCTCCCTGCCCATCCCCACGTCCCCACCCCACCCGACCACCCCATGGCCACCTCCAGCCCTCCCCCCATGTCCATCCCCACGTCCCCACCACACCCAACCACCCCATGGCCACCTCCAGCCCTCCCTGCCCATCCCCACGTCCCCACCACACCCGACCACCTCCAACCCCCCCCCCCACCGGTGGTGGAGCCCACGATGGCCGTGTTCTGGTCGACGGCCTCCAGGAACTGCCCGATGACCAGGGGGATGCTCTGGATGCGCTTCACCTCCTCCTGGGCGTGGAGGAACTCCTTCTTCAGGTTCTTCTGCTCGTCCTTGATGTACTCCTCCTGCACCTCCAGGAACTCCAGCTCCTGCTGCAGCTTCTGCTGGGACGGCCGGCGGTCGGAGAGGGCTCCTGCCCGCACCCCCTGCCTGCCCGCCCCCCCTGCCCGCCCCCCCTGCCCGCCCCCCTGCCCGCCCCCCTGTCTGCCCGCACCCCCTGCCCGCCCCCCCTGCCCGCCCCCACCTTGTAGCGGCTGTAGAGGTCCTCCAGGTCCTCGGGTTCCGGCACCAGGAAGGAGAGCGCGGTGGGGGGGCGGGGGGCGGCCAGCGCCGGCAGCTCATCCTGGGGGGGCGGGGAGAGATGGGGCAACCAGAAAGGAGAGGGGGCAACCAGGAAGGGGGGGGGGCAACCAGAAAGTGGGGGGGGGGGGCAGAGAGAGATGAGGCAAGCAGAAACGGCGGGGGGGGGGGGGCAAACAGAAAGGGGGGGGGAGGCAACCAGAAATGGGAGGGGGCAGAGAGAGATGGGGCAACCAGAAATGGGGGGGGGGGGGGTAACCAGAAATGGGAGGGCAGAGAGAGATGGGGCAACCAGAAATGGGGGGGGGGGCAACCAGAAATGGGAGGGCAGAGAGAGATGAGGCAAGCAGGAATGGGGGGGGGGCAACCAGAAAGGGGGGGGAGGCAACCAGAAATGGGAGGGGGCAGAGAGAGATGAGGCAACCAGGAAGGGGGGTGGGGGGGCAACCAGAAATAGGGGGGAGCAACGAGAAATGGGGGGGGGGGCAACCAGAAGGGGGGGCAGAGAGAGATGGGGCAACCAGGAATGAAGGGGGGGCAACCAGAAATGGGGGAGGCAGAGAGAAATGGGGGGGGGAGGGCGACCAGAAATGGGGGGGGCACCCAGGGGTGGGGTGGGGCCACCCAGAAATTGAGGGGGGGGGGGCAACACCAAGAGGGGGCCACCCAGAAATGGAGAGGGGGCAACCAGAAATGGGGGGGCACCCGCGGTTCGGGGGGGCGGGGCCAGAGGAGGGGGGGACACCCAAGGGTGGGGAGGGGCACCCAAAAATTGGAAGGGGGGGCAAAGGGGCGGTCACCCTAAAATGGCGGCTCCCGATGAGGGGACCCGGGGGGGGGCTCCCTAAAATGGCGGCTCCCGGGGGGGCACCCATGGGTGGGGGTCCCGCTCCCGCCCCCCCCCGCCCCGAACCTGCGCCTTCTCCCCCAGCAGCCCCAGCTCCTCCATCGTGACGGCGCGCGGCGGCCGCGGGGGGCGATGGGAAGGGGGCGGGGCCGCGGGAAGGGGCGGGGCCGCGCGCCGGAAAAGGGGGTGGCGGGAAAGGGCGGGGAGCGGGGGAGCCGCGGGGGGCGATGGGAGGTGTAGTGCGGGGGGCTCCCAGTGCTCCCAGTGCCGACCCGGTGCTCCCAGTGCCCCTCCCTGCCTCCTCCCAGTGCTCCCAGTGCTCCCAGTGCCCCTCCCTGCCTCCTCCCAGTGCCGACCCAGTGCTCCCAGTGCAGATCCATGCATCCCCCCAGTGCGACCAGTGCCCCTCCCTGGCTCCTCCCAGTGCCGACCCAGTGCGACCACTGCCCCTCCCTGCCTCCTCCCAGTGCCGACCCAGTGCTCCCAGTGCCCCTCCCTGCCTCCTCCCAGTCCCGACCCAGTGCTCCCAGTGTGGTTCCATGCATCCCCCCAGTGCGACCAGTGCCGACCCGGTGCTCCCAGTGCCCCTCCCTGCCTCCTCCCAGTGCTCCCAGTGCTCCCAGTGCCCCTCCCTGCCTCCTCCCAGTGCCGACCCAGTGCTCCCAGTGTGGTTCCATGCATCCCCCCAGTGCGACCAGTGCCGACCCAGTGCTCCCAGTGCCCCTCCCTGCCTCCTCCCAGTGCCGACCCAGTGCTCCCAGTGCGGATCCATGCATCCCCCCAGTGCGACCAGTGCCTCTCCCTGGCTCCTCCCAGTGCCGACCCAGTGCTCCCAGTGCCCCTCCCTGCCTCCTCCCAGTGCCGACCCAGTGCTCCCAGTGCGGATCCATGCATCCCCCCAGTGCGACCAGTGCCTCTCCCTGGCTCCTCCCAGTGCCGACCCAGTGCTCCCAGTGCCCCTCCCTGCCTCCTCCCAGTGCCGACCCAGTGCTCCCAGTGCGGATCCATGCATCCCCCCAGTGCGACCAGTGCCTCTCCCTGGCTCCTCCCAGTGCCGACCCAGTGCTCCCAGTGCCCCTCCCTGCCTCCTCCCAGTGCCGACCCAGTGCTCCCAGTGCGGATCCATGCATCCCCCCAGTGCGACCAGTGCCTCTCCCTGGCTGCTCCCAGTGCCGACCCAGTGCTCCCAGTGCCCCTCCCTGCCTCCTCCCAGTGCCGACCCAGTGCTCCCAGTGCGGATCCATGCATCCCCCCAGTGCGACCAGTGCCTCTCCCTGCCTCCTCCCAGTGCCGACCCAGTGCTCCCAGTGCGGATCCATGGATCCCCCCAGTTCTCCCAGTGCCCCTCCCTGGCTCCTCCCAGTGCCGACCCAGTGCTCCCAGTGCGGATCCATGGATGCCCCCAGTGCGACCAGTGCCGACCCAGTGCGACCAGTGCCGACCCAGTGCTCCCAGTGCGGATCCATGGATCCCCCCAGTGTGACCAGTGCTCCCAGTGCCCCTCCCTGCCTCCTCCCAGTCCCGACCCAGTGCTCCCAGTGCAGATCCATGCATCCCCCCAGTGCGACCAGTGCCCCTCCCTGGCTCCTCCCAGTGCCGACCCAGTGCGACCACTGCCCCTCCCTGCCTCCTCCCAGTGCCGACCCAGTGCTCCCAGTGCCCCTCCCTGCCTCCTCCCAGTCCCGACCCAGTGCTCCCAGTGCCCCTCCCTGCCTCCTCCCAGTGCTCCCAGTGCTCCCAGTGCCCCTCCCTGCCTCCTCCCAGTGCCGACCCAGTGCTCCCAGTGTGGTTCCATGCATCCCCCCAGTGCGACCAGTGCCGACCCAGTGCTCCCAGTGCCCCTCCCTGCCTCCTCCCAGTGCCGACCCAGTGCTCCCAGTGCGGATCCATGCATCCCCCCAGTGCGACCAGTGCCGACCCAGTGCGACCACTGCCCCTCCCTGCCTCCTCCCAGTGCCGACCCAGTGCTCCCAGTGCGGATCCATGCATCCCCCCAGTGCGACCAGTGCCTCTCCCTGGCTCCTCCCAGTGCCGACCCAGTGCTCCCAGTGCCCCTCCCTGCCTCCTCCCAGTGCCGACCCAGTGCTCCCAGTGCGGATCCATGCATCCCCCCAGTGCGACCAGTGCCTCTCCCTGGCTCCTCCCAGTGCCGACCCAGTGCTCCCAGTGCCCCTCCCTGCCTCCTCCCAGTGCCGACCCAGTGCTCCCAGTGCGGATCCATGCATCCCCCCAGTGCGACCAGTGCCTCTCCCTGGCTGCTCCCAGTGCCGACCCAGTGCTCCCAGTGCCCCTCCCTGCCTCCTCCCAGTGCCGACCCAGTGCTCCCAGTGCGGATCCATGCATCCCCCCAGTGCGACCAGTGCCTCTCCCTGCCTCCTCCCAGTGCCGACCCAGTGCTCCCAGTGCGGATCCATGGATCCCCCCAGTTCTCCCAGTGCCCCTCCCTGGCTCCTCCCAGTGCCGACCCAGTGCTCCCAGTGCGGATCCATGGATGCCCCCAGTGCGACCAGTGCCGACCCAGTGCGACCAGTGCCGACCCAGTGCTCCCAGTGCGGATCCATGGATCCCCCCAGTGTGACCAGTGCTCCCAGTGCCCCTCCCTGCCTCCTCCCAGTCCCGACCCAGTGCTCCCAGTGCAGATCCATGCATCCCCCCAGTGCGACCAGTGCCCCTCCCTGGCTCCTCCCAGTGCCGACCCAGTGCGACCACTGCCCCTCCCTGCCTCCTCCCAGTGCCGACCCAGTGCTCCCAGTGCCCCTCCCTGCCTCCTCCCAGTCCCGACCCAGTGCTCCCAGTGCCCCTCCCTGCCTCCTCCCAGTGCCGACCCAGTGCTCCCAGTGCGGATCCATGCATCCCCCCAGTGCGACCAGTGCCCCTCCCTGGCTCCTCCCAGTGCCGACCCAGTGCTCCCAGTGCCCCTCCCTGCCTCCTCCCAGTGCCGACCCAGTGCTCCCAGTGCCCCTCCCTGCCTCCTCCCAGTGCCGACCCAGTGCTCCCAGTGTGGTTCCATGCATCCCCCCAGTGCGACCAGTGCCCCGCCCTGGCTCCTCCCAGTGCGACCAGTGCCCCTCCCTGCCTCCTCCCAGTGCCGACCCAGTGCTCCCAGTGCGGATCCATGGATCCCCCCAGTTCTCCCAGTGCCCCTCCCTGCCTCCTCCCAGTGCCGACCCAGTGCTCCCAGTGTGGTTCCATCGATCCCCCTAGTGCGACCAGTGCCAACCCAGTGCGACCAGTGCCCGTCCCTGGCTCCTCCCAGTGCCATCCCACTGCCACACCAGTGCTCCCAGTGCAGCTCCATGGATCCCCCCAGTGCTCCCAGTGCCCCTCCCTGGCACCCCCCAGTGCTCCCAGTGCCACCCCAGTTCTCCCAGTGCCCTTCCCTGCCGCCCCCCAGTGCCCCCCAGTGCAGTGGTATGAGACAAAGGGGGCGGGGTCACGTCTGAAGAGGGGCGTGGCTACGAGTGGGGGCGTGGCTATGTCCAAGGGGGCGTGGCCAGGAGGGCTCCACCCAAGCCTCCTCCCCCATTGTCCCCCTCCCTGGGGGGGGTCCCCCCAAAACACCCCCACGACCGGGTCATCGACTGCCGCCACCGCCGCCACCGCCGCCATTGCCCACCCCCATTTTGGGGAGGGGGCTCCCCAGTCCCCCCATCACCAGGCCGGAGGGGTCCCAGCCCCCACCTCGGGGCCACGCCCAGCCCTTGACCTTGACTCGCTCCTCCCCCCTCCCTCCTTTCATTTTCGATTTTTGGGGGGCGGGGGCTTCCCAGAGAACCGAAGGCGAACCAGCAGTTCTGCGGGAGCCCGGCGAGGAGGAGCGCGGCGAGGAAGGGGACCCCAGGCCCTGGGCCCAGGTAACCGGGGCCCCCAGCGCCCCCCGAGGCTTTGCCCACTCCCTAAATGGGGGGTTCTGGGCCCAAAAACTCCTCAAATGGGGGGTTCAGAGCCCCAAATCCCCCCAAATTGGTGACTTGGAGCCCCAAAAGGTCCCTAAATGGGGGGTTCGGAGCCCCAAATCCCCCAAATTGGTGACTTGGAGCCCCAAAAGGTCCCTAAATGGGGGGTTCGGAGCCCCAAAGCTCCCCAAATTGGTGACTTGGAGCTCCCAAAGGTCCCTAAATGGGGGGTTCGGAGCCCCAAATCCCCCCAAATTGGTGACTTGGAGCTCCCAAAGGTCCCTAAATGGGGGGTTCGGAGCCCCAAATCCCCCCAAATTGGTGACTTGGAGCTCCCAAAGGTCCCTAAATGGGGGTTTGGTGCCCAAAAACTCCTCAAATGGGGGGTTCGGAGCCCCAAATCCCCCCAAATTGGTGACTTGGAGCCCCAACGGTCCCTAAATGGGGGGTTCGGAGCCCCAAATCTCCCCAAATGGGGGGTTCGGAGCCCCAAAGTTCCCTAAATTGGTGATTTGGAGCCCCCAAAGGTCCCTAAATGGGGGGTTCTGGGCCCAAAAACTCCTCAAATGGGGGGTTCAGAGCCCCAAATCTCCCCAAATTGGTGACTTGGAGCCCCCAAAGGTCCCTAAATGGGGGGTTCGGAGCCCCAAAGCTCCTTAAATTGATGTTTCTGAGCCCAAAAGCTCCCTAAATCGGTGTTTCGCAGCCCCAAATCTCCCTAAATGCTCGTTTCGGAGCCCCGAAGCTCCATAAATCAATTTTTCAGAGCCCCAAATCCCGCTAAATGGGCGTTTCTGAGCCCAAAAGCTCCCGAAATCAGTGTTTCTGTCCCCAAAAGCTCCTCAAATCGGTGCTTCTGAGCCCCAAAAGCTCCCCAAATCGGTGTTTCGGAGACTCAAAGCTCCCTAAATTCTTGTTTCTCGGCCCCAAAGCTCCCCAAATCAATGATTTGGAGCCCCCAGGCCCCGTTTGCCGTTGGCCTGCGAGTTTTTGGGGCTAAAACATCTCCGCGCCCTCCCAGCGCGCCGGGATGGAGGGCTCCGAAGGCGACGGAGGAGAAGCGCTGGACCCGCAGCTCCCCTCCACCCGGGAGGGCGAGAGCGGCCCCTCGGCGGGGGACGGAGCTATTGGCAACGCCGGGGCGCACCCGACGGCATCCGACGGCCGAAACTCCCTTCCCGAGGGATGCGAGGGCACCGGTTCAACCCCGGAGCAGGCGACGGCATCCAACGCGTCCGACCGTGACGACAGCTCCTGGGTCATCCTCTACGAGCCAGGTACCGCCGGCGCAGGGACCGATCCCGATGGGATCGGGGCAGGGAAAATAAGGGATTCGCTTCGTTTTTTAGACCAGATGCCGGCGGGAGATGGAGACGACCGCTGCGGGCAGGATCCAGCCCCCGAATCCCTCAACGGACACAAGGTGGGTGCTTGGAACTCCTCGGTAGCTTGACATCAGGGGTTTTCTAGGGAAAATGTCCGATTTTAGGGTCGGAGTGAGTTCTGTTGATCGGCAAAGCGGCACGCAGCCGCTCGCTGGCTCCGATTCCCGCTCTGGGTCTTGGCTGGATTCGTTAACGTCGTTTGTACCGATACGAAAAGGAAAGGAAAAGGAAAAGCAACTTGGGCGAGATAAAGCTGTTTACGAAACGGAGAAGCGAGAGAAATGAAAGAAAAGGAAAGCGACGTGGTGGAAACCGCTCCCCCCCTCCCACGGGGAGGCCGTGCCGGGTCGCCAGTTAAAAAAACCAACCCTAAACCCCCCCAACTCCCCCTTTTTTTCTTTTTATTGTGGCGAACGGTGTTAGGTGGAGCAGCTCTTTGCTCACTTGGCGTCCTCCACCCCTCCCAACCTCTTAACCTTCGCTGGGGTGGGGGGAAATGGAGACACAGAAGTCTCGCACCCACGTTCTTCAGCGCCGCCTCAAACATCCGCCTGTTGTCAGCGTCGTTTCGGTCGCAAACCAACACCCTGCGAGCTGCTGTGGAGAAGATGAACCATTCCTGGTCAGGCCCAGGACAATCCTCCACGGGAGAGGTCGATTAGAAAGAAAAGAGTCCGTTTTAAGGGAAAAAAAGAGGATAATTAATGCGGGCACGTGCGTGCGCGTGAGTTTTGGGGCGCGATGGGGAATAGTTGGTCGCTGCTGGGTTGGTGGGAGGGATCTCTGGGGGTTTGGCGTTGCCAAAGCGGTCCCACGCTGGTCAGGTTCTGGTCTTGAAGGAGTTGTACCTGTGGTGACAGCCACGTTGTGCTCTGAGGTGGCTCCGCTGTTCCTCCGAAAGCTCCTGTGACCAGCGGGAGCTCTGTTCTTCTCCTTCCCAGGCTCCTGAGGTCCCACCACGAGAGGAGATCCAGCTCCAGCAGCTGCCAGCGCCCTCCTACGCCTCGGTGGAGGAGGAGAATTACCAGAACGCCGGCGTCCATCCGAAGGGAGCGTCGGGAATGCAGGAGCAGAAGGGGCTCGGGAGTCCGGTGAGTCCACGGCGGCTTTTGAAGCTCATGGCCAAAGCTCTTGGAGGACAAGGGTTGAGTTTTCCACACCAGCAGCGTCGCTGGCCTGGATTTTGGAGCTCAACGCTCTCCAAGTGGCAGGGGCAGAAGAAGACCCTGCCCAGCCCTTTGCCTCTCCGATCCTTTCAGCTCTCAGCTTTTGAACTTCAGTTTTTGCCTTCAACTCTTCCCATCTTCCTTTTCTCCAGGCGAAGGGCCCAGGTGACGTTAAGAGAGCGGAGGTGACAAACCAGGGGAACCTCGACCGCGCAGGTACCGGTGAGGGCCTTTCCTCAGTCACATCGTCTTCTCCGACCATAAATTGGGTGCTGAGTCATGTCAGGAGCGGCCCTGGGTGACAAGAGCTGGTTGGGAGGTGGAAGCTCTTGGTGCCACCACGCCCTGGGCTTCCCCCGGGACCTGTCCAGGGAGGAGGACGGGGAGGGAGATGCGATGGGCCATGCCAGCGGCTGCCCACACCCTGCCGGCCTCGCTGCCTATCCCTGTCCCCAGCAGGGCCGTGCCCGAGCGCTGGTGGAGCTTGGGAGGACGGTGAAGACCTCGCTCCTAGAGCGGGTTGGGGTTCTTCTGCCAAGAAGCCCAAGCTGCAAGGAGCCCCCCCTCTCCCTGGTGAACCCCGGGTTCCACCTTTCCTTGGCTCACCACCTTCTTTGGAGGCATTAATCGATGATTTCTCCTTGGTTGCAGATGACCAGGAGATCGGCGAAGGCCCAGGACCTTCCAGCAGGTTCGCTGCGTGGAGGGACATCATCGCTGAAGGGTTTGAGGTTGGATCTGGAGGGCTGGAGGTCCAGCAGCTCCCCAGGAGAAGGGGCTATGGTGGGAGGAGATGCAGCTTAGGCATCGCTAGGGCCCTTCTCCCCTCAAATCCCACCTCTGCTTGGCGTAGAGAGACCCCGGGATGGCCTTCCACACCCTCTTCCCGCAGCCAAGCGGTGGGCGCTCGCTCCGAGCCATCCAGGTCTTTCCGTAAGACCTCAGAGTAACCAAGGGATCTTCAACAGGGCGGGAGGTGACGACGCAGGGGCCGCGCAACCTCTGGGGACGTCGGCCAAGAGCCAACCGAAGTGGACGTGAGTGGTGGAGCAGGGGAAGGGGGACGGTGGCGGTGGGACACGGTGGGGACCCACCACCTCTTTTCCGACAGCTGCCAGCCCAACCCCTATCTCTTTGGGGGACATCACCCCCCAGAAGACATGATGACCCTGCAGTTTGTTGCTGTGCTGTCCGACTATTATAAACTCGACAAAATTTCCAAGATCTGCGTTGTCTTCTACAAACAGCCCGGCCTCTGCGAAGAATTCGCCAACATGGAGCGAAGGTAAAAAAAAAAAGCGATGGTTGAATTTACGCCGAGGAGGTGTTTCCACTGCGGTTCTCCTTCGGGAGGTTCAGCTCTGGCCTGAAGGACCTGGCTGCAGGGTTCCTACGGAGGTTGGAGGCGAACCCCCAAATGGAGACGTCCTGGTGGAGCCACGGCACTTGGCGGGGGCTCCTCCAATCTCCCCAGCGCTCACGGAGCTGCCGTTTTGGCTGGGGCCATTGATTTAATGAATCCCTCGGCGGAGGAACCCGGCTGTGGATTGCTCCCTGATGTTTTGAAGGCCAACGACGTCTCGTTGGATGAGCCAAACCTTGACTTGACAAGCTTCTTTCCCTTCCAGAGAGCAAGCGATCACGGGCAGTGCCAGGATCCCCCTCTCCCACCTGCGCCGGGGACGCATCTTTTATAAATACGCCCTGATTAACACCCACAGCGCAGCGCGAGAGTGTCAATTAGAGCACATTGCTTTAGGGAACCGCGACATCCCGGACACCTGGAAGCACAGAGGCGCTCAGTTACATCGTGTCGTGAATATACCCGAAACGGAGATCAAAGTGGACGGTAAGCGCTGGTATTTCCCCCGAAGTCACGACCGGCCGCGATGGCGATGGCCGTAGGCCGGCCTCCATTTCACCCCGGTTTATTTTGGGAGGTTTCGAGCCGCGGGTTTACGAGCTGCTCATAAAAATCAGGTTTTTTTTCCTTCGTAATAAAATTCACGGCTGGCACCCAAGCCGTAGCACCCAAAGCCCATCCGGGAAATGGGTGGCACCTCTTGGGCTGGAGAAAAGCTCAGATGGTTTCGTGTTTTCGGGGCTCGGCCGAACTCAGCGTCTACGTCTTGTTCTCAAACTCTTCCTTTTCCCTCAGGAACATGGACTGTCTTTGAACACATCGAATGCGCTTTCCCTAGCAGCAGCACCCCCACGACGAACGTTTTTCCCAGAAAGGTGCTCAGGTGCAAGATCCAGATGGGATACCTGGAGCGCGATTTCTTTGCTCACACCATCTCCTGGAATTCCCTTGAGTGCGTAGAGAGGAAACTGGATAGGTTCAAGGAGAGCAGCATCGTCTGTGTCGGGGACGCCGAGACGGGAGAAAGCTTTAAGATCAATTTGGATGTGGAAGCGGTAAGCGTCCTCATTTTGGGGGATGGCTTGGACATCGGAGGAGTGAAGCTAAGAGCCTTCTCCTGCCCGGTGTATTTAGCACCTAGGACCTTCCTGCGTGGACACGTGGCACCGGGAATAAAAAATTTCTCCCTGGGGAGGTGCCACGCGAGGTGCCCCCGGGCAGCAGCATCTTCCCATCCACCAGCAGCATCTTCCATCTCCCATCCTTCTCCCCGGAGCAGGAGGGCAGGAGGCTCTGCAGAGGGCCCTGGCCAGGCTGGGGCGATGGGCCCAGGCCCCGGGGTGAGGGGCAGCGAGGCTCAGGGCCGGGTCCTGCCCTGGGGGCACAGCAACCCCAGGCACCGCTGCAGGCGTGGGGAGGAGCGGCTGGGAGCTGCCCGGGGCAAAGGGCCCGGGGGTGCTGGTCGACAGCCGCTGGACATGAGCCAGCAGGGTGCCCAGGTGGCCAAGGGGGCCAGTGGCATCCTGGCTTGTGTCAGGCATGGTGCGGCCAGCAGGAGCAGGGCAGGGATCGTCTCCCCGTGCTGGGCACTGGTGAGGCCGCCCCTCGAATGCTGTGCTCAGCGCTGGGCCCCGCACCCCAAGGCGGCCATGGAGGGGCTGGAGCGTGGCCAGAGCAGGGCAGCGAGGCTGGGGCAGGGGCTGGAGCACAAGGCTGGGGAGGAGCGGCTGGGGGAGCTGGGGGGGCTCAGCCTGGAGAAGAGGAGGCTGAGGGGAGCCCTCATCGCTCTCTGCAATGGCCTGAAAGGAGGCTGGAGCCGGGGGGGTCGGTCTCTGCTCCCCAGGAACAAGCGATGGGACGAGAGGGAACGGCCTCAAGCTGCGCCAGGGCAGGGTTGGGGTGGGTATGGGGAAAACTTCTTCCCCCAAAGGGCTGTCAGGGCCTGGCCCAGGCTGCCCGGGGCAGGGGCCGAGTCCCCACCCCCGGGGGTATCTAAAAGCCGGGAGATGTGGTGCTGGGGGCCGCGGTTCCGTGGCGGCCTTGGCAGCGCTGGGCTAGCGGCTGGACTCGATGATCTTCAAGGTCTTTTCCAACCTAAACGATTCCATGATTCTATGATTGTTCTTGGAGAAAACCCAGCTTGTCCAGCCTGCTGAAACACCCGCTCCTTATTCTTCTTGTCCAGGTGAAAGACAACATCAGAGCCTTCATACAAACGATCATCAAGCACCTGAAGACTGAGGCACATAAACTTCCGAAGCTCCTCTTCGCCTTTCGCGCCTCGTTTCGCTATGACGTCCCCCTCCCGGCGGCGTCCATCGCCAAGGCTGAAAAGCGCCTGCAGGGCATCGAGTTCTTCGAAGACAAATATAGAGAACTGAGAGGAAAAAGGTAATTTAGATTTGTCAACCTGCTCGCTTGGAGCAACACCACCTTTAGAGGGCTGGGGCTCAGCTCAGTTGTCCCCACGTGTCACTTTGGGTGCCAAGGGGTCTTTGAGGGGCCTAAACCCAGCTTGGTGCCTTCCAGCCTCGTGAGTCCATCTTGGGTACCCCGGGCACCTCGAAGGGCATCCGACGTCTCGGATATCGGCTGTCCCCTGGAGGTGTCTCGATCCGAGCTCTTTCCAGGCAGGATGAGTCCCGTCACACGTTGCGGGAAAAGACTCCGTCCCGTGTTGGCACACTTCTCCCACCGCCATCCCCGAGGCTGGTTATGGGAAGTTTGACTTTTTTGGCCTTTTTTTTTGCAGCAAATACTTTCCGGCTCTGAAGGAATTGTGTCTCAGGACCACCGAAGGCACCTTGTGGATCTGGTTGGTCCCGCTGCTCTACGCGATCGAGGAGGAGACAGAGGACTCCTTTCTCACATGCGAGCTTCCTTCAGAAGCCTTCCTACAGCTGAGGAGGGACGAAGAGAAGCAAAGGTGGGGCTGAAAGGCTGAGGTGGGACCAGGGTAATGAACCGTCCTGCCCTTCAAAGCGCTTTTCATTCCTTCTGCTCGGTGGCTTCTCGAGGAGCTGCCCCTTCTCCTTGGCACGCTGTGTCCCCTGCCCTGGGGGGTGTTGAAGGAGGTGGATCTCAAGGGGAGGATGGAGCCGGGTGCCGTGGGGTCTCATCCAGACATCTTCCACCAGATCAGGTTGCTCAAAGCCCCCTCCAACCTGACCTTGACCAGCGCCAACGCTGGGGAAGACCTCCCTGTCCGCGGCAGGGGGGTTGGACTAGATGATCCTCGAAGGTCCCTTCCAACCCAAACCCAACCCATTCTATGATGTTCCACTAGATCAGGTGCCTCAAAGCCCCGTCCAACCTGACCTTGAACACTTCCAGTGATGGGGCACCCACAATGCCTCTGGGCAACCCGCTCCAGTGTCTCACCACCCTCATCGCACAACAGTTCTTCCTCAAGTCTGATCTAAATCCAGCCTCTTTCGGTTTAAAACCGTTAAAACCCCGACCCAGGTGCAGGACCTCGCACTTGGCCTTGTTGAACTTCATGAGGTTGGCACGGGCTCACTCCTCCAGCCTGTCCAGGTCAACTTGAACCCTGAGTTTTGTCCTCGTGACCTTAAAGTGGAAAAATTCCCCAAAATTCCTGCTTTGCCGTGTAGAGTCGCTCGCTGTCAAACCCCAGCTCCTCCTTCCGGCCCCCAGCCGCCCTGGCTGTAGGTCACCACTGTGGCTACCAGTCATGGTGCCATCTCCCATGCCACCAACGTGCCTCCTGGTCCTCCAAAGTCCATCTGATATTCTTGACCTGCTTTCCTAGGAAAGTCCTGAAGATGATAGACATTCACAAGACCTTGATTAGAAGATGTGCTCCGCTGGCAAAGAAGGTGGTGGAGATGGTGGCCCTGAAGAACTTCAACAGGGACCCTTTGCCTGACATTTGGCTTCCACCCCAGCTCCTCTTGGAGACCTTGTACGTGCGCATCATGGACGTCATTAGAGCCTCGTCCCCAGTGCCTGTAAGGACAAGTGACTGGTGGAAGACCTTCTTCTGCTCTGCGGGGAGTGCTGGGGCTGTTTAGACACGGGGCAGAACGTCTCCTTGGTTCCTGCAGAGATTTTCAGCAGGACTGAAGGACTTCGTTGTAGAAACCCGGGGTTAGAGCTGAATCCTGGGGCCAGAAGAAAGGAAATCCCTTTAATCGTGCCAGAAAACCTCACGCTGTAGTGTTTAAGCGGGGAAGCTCCTCAGCTGCGGGAGCAGAAACCTTCTCATGTTTGTCCTTAATGTCCTTCTGTCCTCTTTTCAGAAAGATGATTTGAACACGGCTTTGGAAGTCATCGCCGCCAGGATGGATTCCTGGTTCAAGGATTTGTGAGTGGGGGCTTCTTGAGAGGAGAGGGGCTGCGGCACCTCCGTCAAAGGGCTGGGGAGGGAGGGACAGAGCCCTGGCTGAGCAGAAAGAGGGTGGCTGCTGCCATTTGCCCACTCTATTTTTGATGGCTTTAACCCCACCACGGCCGGAGAGCATGGAGAACCAGCAGGGTCGTGTCCTATGAACCTGCCCACGTCTCCCAGCTGCAGACGGTGGCTGTGGTCAGGTAGGGACTGCGCAAGCAACCGCAAGAAGCGTTTGGTCCTTTCTCGTGTCCGCAGGTGTCCGTCGGGGTCTTCAAACCAACCGCTGAAGCCCCCAAATGAGCACGAGATCTCACAGTGTCTGAACTTGGTGTACATCTTGCTCAAGTGTTTCTTGGAGGAGCTGACGAAATCGCTGTCATTCAGCTCCTTGATAACGATGCTGCGGATCCTTGGGACGGCTGTCAGCAAAGTGGATTCGCTACAAGCGAACAAGGTGAGCACAGGATCCGTGGCTTCTGTCACGAAGGCTCAGCCTCCCGTTTGCAGCCGAGGAGAGCCCAGAGCTTCTGGCTCACTCTTCCCTTCCTTGATTTCGCAAGGAATTCCAGCAGTTTACTTCAGCAGAAAGGTTTCAAGAGTTTTCACATTTGACCGCGCTGTGGCTCGAGGGATACTTTCACAGGGCACCCACGGAGGAGAAATCCTTCCTGAAAGAGATGAAGGTGAGTGACGAGGCCCAGAGACCAACGCGAGCCACAACCCTTGGTAGATCCGGGTGTTCCTCAAGGTCCAGCTGATGGGTTTGGCTTTTCCTCTGTAGAGGTGGCAGGAGCTCTTTTCGGTGGAGATCCTCTGTGCGGGGTGGACCAAGGAGTGGCAGGGCTTCCTCCAGAACATGTTTGAGAAGTGGCTGAAGAAGGTGAGTCCTGGAGACCTTCCAGCTGGTGGGGGATGATGCTCCTGGTCTTTGCCATGCTCGGTTTTGCCTCGGTCACCGTTTTGGTGGTGGAACTCGAGCAGGCTGGTAAGGACCCAGAAAGCAGCTGCCTCTTAACCGTTTCCTTGCTGTAGGTTGACGACAGATGCCTCATGGGCTTCTACTGCGCTTTCCTGAACGTGGAGAAGCAATGTGACATGGAGCTGGAGAGCTGCTTTATGAATCACGTCATCCAGTGGATCAGAGCCCCCGACAAAAGCGAGGTAGGAGAGCTGCCACCCCTCCTTGTGCTGCCGGAGGCCTCCACGTCCCACTTTGCCAGCTCTTTTACCGATCAGTGTGGGGTTAAGAGAGCGGGGAAAGGCCTTTCTGAAACAACCACGAGTCCACAAAGCCCCTAAAGAGGAGAAATTTCCCATCTTTCCAGGAATCCACGCTAAAATCCATGATAAGCATGCTCCACAAGACGAGCAAGGAGGCTACTGGGAAGGTGCTTTCCGCTCTTGTGGAGAAATTGTGTTTGGAGGTGAAGAGGTTGGGACGCGTCGACGCGTTTGAGGAGAGCACCGGCCCCGTTCTTGCAAACCTGCTCAATGCTCCCGGGGTCTGCGATCTCATTTCTGCCATCCGTGAGTGTCCCCTGAGTGCTTTTCCTGGGAGAAGCTCTTGGTTTCATTCCAGGAATCTTGATTTCTTTATCCCGTCGCAACGCTGCTTCCTTGCATGCTCCGCGAGGGAGTGGAGTCCAAAGGCAGTCAAGCGTTAGAACAAGAGAGAGGTGGTGGCATCACTGCGCTTGGAGGGTTTCCATGGTTGGACAAAGCCTGGTCTGAGGCCAGTGTTGGCCCTTCTTTGATCAGGAGATGGAGGAGAGGACAACTCGTGGCTGTTGCTCCCTGCTACAACTTCTGGCACCATCAAAAAGACTCTGGGCTCGTTGTCTCCATAGCTGCCCTTCCCGCAGTAGCTGTTGGCTGCGGTGGGATTGTCCCTTCACCTCCTCTCGACCAGAACAAAGCCACCCAGCATCATCTTCTGTGCCCCAGTCCTTCTCGGAAGCCCTCCACGTCTGCAGGAGCTGCCCGCCCAACCTCAGATGCAATCTCCTAGGTGGTGCCCATGGCTTCCTAGGTGGTGCCCATGGCTTCCTAGGTGGTCCTCATGGTTTTCTAGGTGGTCCCCATGGCTTCCTAGGTGGTCCCCATGGTTTTCTAGGTGGTCTTCATGGCTTCGTCGGTGGTCCCCATGGTTTGTTTCAGGCAGGGGGAGATACCTGACTTTCCCAAAGGAAATCTGGGATTTTCCCAAGGGGCTGGTTTTGATGGTTGAGCTAGAAAGCAACCACACATCTGTCCTCCACACCGGTGGGGCGACGGATCTCCATGAACTGGAAGCTGCTGGCTCTTCCCGAGGATCTGGCTTCCAAAGAAACACAGGAGAGAAATTGTTGGCTGTCTTTCACCAAACTTCATTTATTTTACAGAAGAATCACAGTGCAAGTTTCAAGTTCAGCTCAGTGACGGTGCAAAAATCCTCCTTTCCCGGGTGTACGCGCTCTCCAGCTTCGTGGGACACCGTGTCCTCCTGGGAGACGTTCCCTGCAGCATCCTCTCCGACATCTTAAAGCATAAGGAGCCCTTTAAGAAGATCCTCTGCACCTGTGGTAAGTTCGGAGTTTCCAACGTGGGCGCGTTCTCATAGTTACATGGCCAACAGGAGATTTATCTACTGGCTAATTATCTAAAATGCAAAGAAAACTAAAAATTATCTGCAAAGGGAGTCCAAAAAACAGAAGTCAAAATGTAACAGCTGGCCACGGAGGTGATTTTGAGCAATTTGAGGAGCTGGAAGGAGTGAAAACACCAGGGTTTTTTATGTTAATTTTTTTTAATGTTAAAGTTTTTGGGTGTTTGTGGGATTATTTTAAAGTTTCAGGGTGTTAGTGGAATTTATTTTCAAGTTTGGGGGTCTTTGGGGGATTTATTCCAAGGACTGCGGTGGTATAGCTTCCTGCTTACACGCCTTGCCTTCAGGCCCATCGCAAGCTCCATCTCTCATCAATTCAAACCCAGAGGAAAGGGGGCAAATCCTTCAAATTCTGCTCCGAGACCAAACTTTATCGATATTTTTGGTGGTTTTGGGGGGGCAAATCCTCCAAATTCTGCTCCGAGAAGAAACTTTATCGATATTTTTGGTGGTTTTGGGGGGCAAATCCTCCAAATTCTGCTCCGAGAAGAAACTTTATCGATATTTTTGGTGGTTTTCGGGTGCAAGTCCTCCAAATTCTGCTCCGAGACCAAACTATTCATATTTTTGGTGGGTTTGGGGACAAGTCCTCCAAATTCTGCTCCGAGACCAAACTTTATCGATATTTTTGGTGGTTTTGGCAGCAGCGCTGCTTTGGGAAGAGGCTGCAGGCTTTCTGCAAACTGAAACACTCATCTTTTTTTTGAGGGCAGGGGTTACGTTCCCTGCAGCTCTTCTCTTTCCAAGGGGTTCTCCTTCATGTCCGGGTCTTTTTTTTTTTTCCAGATCCCTCTTTCTCCATGTGTATAACGAAAGTGCTGGAGGTCAGGAAGCAGGAGTTTGAGCAACTGGAAGAGCAGAAGCAGCGAAGACGCTCCTTTCTCCGCCTGTGCCGTGGCATAGAGGACATGATAAATGGTACCGCTTGGGTTGACGGAGCTGCTTCTGTGCTTCTTGAGTGGGGAGATGTCTCCTAAAATATCAAGTCTCACGGTGGGTGGGAGGGTAACGCGGTCAGGGAACCCGTTGACTTCAGGGCTCGTCTTTGTTGGCGGAGAGACACGTGACGCGAGCCCCTTCTTGTTCTTCCCACCTGGTTTAGTGGATAGAAGTACCGTGGAGAAAAGCATCACGGACAACGGAAGTTTTAAGGATCAGATGTCGGTGAAGACGTTCTCCATCGATGGCAAGAGCAAAATGAAAGCGCACGTCCTCGACGATTATAGCGACATGATGCAAAAGCTTTACGTCGTGGAGAAAAGCCACTGTTTCCGTGGGCTGTGGAAGACGAGGGCAGAGCAAACCAAAACCACGACACCCGAAGATCAAGTTTTCTCCATAGAAGATGTTCAAGAAAAAATTTATAAGCCAGCCATCGCTGACTTTCAGAAAACCTACCTGTCCCTCCAAGACTTCTCCATCACCCTTGGGACCGTGCACAGACAGTTTGAGAAGGTGCTGGGAGACAAGGATCAGCTCCTGGAGGAGTTTAAAATCATGGAGAACAGCGAAAGGCCAAGGGGCGGAGAAGCTCACTGGATCGCAGGAGCGGTGGAGAGGATTGAAAACTCCCTGACCCTCTCGAAAGTGGTGAACACTGCCAAGATGATCGACGCTCTGAGACAAGAGCTTCAGCTGGCGGGGGATTTCCAGATTCTCAGCGACCTGACGAAATACGTACGTAGGCGATGCGTGGGCATCGTGTCGGGTGCTCTTGGGAAACGCAGGTAGACAAGTCGATATGTGGAAGGCCACAGGTGGCAGCTTCTGCTTAAATCCCGTCAGGCTCCTCCTCAACAAGAGTTGAGCGATGGACCGAAGGAATTACTTCCAGTTGCCTCTTCCTATTCATCGTGGAGGCCTACAGGGCTGAACTCAAGAGCAGGCTTGGGTTTGAGGCCAAGATCCCATCTTGTTTGGGGAGGAGGAGATAGAACGGAGCTGCTTTTCCTTCTCATCCCAACAGACGCCTACTGGGCTTTGTTTCTTTTTTTTTTTTTCCAGGAAGAGGAGGAATTCAAGAAGCAGCGACTCAGCTTTATGACCCAAGACTTAATGAAGGTGCAAAAAAGTTTGAGTGACATTCCCCAGGGAGTCTTGGCCTTTTTGAGGGAACTTCTGGAATGTGCAAGGAAAGGTTTTACCTCCTGGATCAAGACCATAATAAAAGGTGGGCTGGAAGGAAGATACAGCAGCAGAGGGCGACCACTTAGTCCTTGTCGCTCCCCGCATACAACACAGCGCTACCTGAATCAGAGCAGAGAAATTCCTCAACTGTCTCTCTTCTTTTTCTTTTTTCTTCGTTTTTTCCCCCCAGACAAGACGGAAATCCCTGTATTTGTGGAGCTGGCATCGATTTCCGCAGGTGAAAACGATACGGATATCAAAAGAGTGAGCGCCTTCCGTGATGCCATGACCGCTTCTGCGCCCATCGTATTAGACCTGAGTCCCACAGATGGATTCGACCGGTTCTCTGAAGCTCTGTCTTGCATCACTGGAGCCATCGCGAAAGACAGCGAGCTTCCCAAGAAGCTGGTGAGTCTTCAAGTCCCACGTCCAAAAGTCACTTGGACGCTTGCTGGGAGGCCACGTTGCTCACGTGTAGGTGTCTGATGCCATTTAAGATGGTTTCCCATCCTTGGGGGCCTGGCAGGACCGGGGCAAAGGCCGTGCTCTTTTTGGAGTGGAAGCCTGGTGGAACATCTCAAACGACCTTACAGATGTGTGTGGGCAACTGGAGGAGACCCAGGAGGTGGTGGTGAATAGGAGGGAACAAGTTCTGGAGTCTACAATTTAGGATCACAGAATAGTTGAGGTTGGAAGGGACCTCTGGAGATCGTCTAGTCTAAATCCCCTGCTTAAAATGGGGTCAGGTGGGGCAGGTAGCTCACGGCCATGTCCAATTGGGTTTTGAGCATCTCCAAGGCTGGAAGACTCCAGAACCTGTTTCAGAATTGGACAGAAAAGCTTGTCTTCTGTTTAACAGAATCCCTCGTGGTTGTGCCCCAGGCTGTCACTGAGCCTTACGCTCTGCTCCCCACCAAAACCAGAGCGGGGAACAAGAGCTTCACCACGTGCTGACGCTCTGGGCTGTTAGGAAAGGCCCAGCTCCGGGGCTGCGTCTCCTCAGAAGCCCCAGGAAAGCCCATCCTCAGAAGAAACGGTCGCAGAAACCCCACCCGCATCAAATCTGGGGGGGGGGAGCGGTGCTCAGCGTCCTTCCAGCTGGTTACTGGGTTTCCCTTTGGTTCTGCTTTTGCAGAAAGATTCCCGTGACCACAGAGCGTGGATACAGCTGGTTCACGACTCTCACGGCTCGGTGGAGCGTTCTGCGATCTCTCAAGCCAGAAACATCAACAGGAATGGGATTTTTACCATCTCGGCACCTCCGAAATTCAAGGTAAAGGGTCTCCAAGACTGTTTCTTGTCTGGTTGTATTTTTTAATGTTATTGGGAGAAAAGATCTTTCTTGAAATCAACCTCCGATGAGCATGCCAGGTTGCCAATAGGTCTCCAGTTGGGTTTGCAACTAGTACCACCAATTTTCTCTTCAACCTTGAGTATTTTCAGTGGAAAACGGGCTTTTCTTTCCTCCAGAGGAGGTGGTACGCGACACGTAGCGTCCCGATGTGCAGCATTTCAACTCAAAGCTACGTAAAAGGCCACGTGGTGATGTTGGTTGTCTTCTCTGCTATCCAGGCTACGCTTGAGGACTGCGTCTCGTTGCGGCTGCTGAATGACGGCGAGGAGAGCACATCTCCAGCAGACCAGAAGGCCAAGTCATACAGTTTGTCGCAGCTCACGGAGCTCCAGAACAAGCTTATGCTGATTGCCACCAAGGTTGAGCAGGGCAGAGAGGAGGCAAACCGTTTCTTGGAGGTAAGACACAGCGCAGCCCGAAAAATGGTGGCCGTTGGGCTTGGGATTTTGCTGGAATTATTTTCGGGAGACTCATCCATGACTTGCAGTTCCGGCCTTTTGGGAGCAGAGGTGTTGCTGTAGGATGACGCCCACTTCCCAAACTACAGGAGTGGGACTTGCTTGCCTAAGCCTTGCTCTTCACTTGTGGTGCCCACCAGCCCTTCCAAGACCTTTCATACTTCACCATGGAGGGACACTGTTGTCCCTTGTCCTGTCACTACAGGCCTGGGTAAAAGGTCTCTCTCCATCTTTCTCATAAGCCCCCTTCATGCATAGAACGGGCACACGAAGGTCTCCCCAGAGCCTCTCCAACTGAACAACCCCAACTCTCTCAGCCTTTCTTCACAGCAGAGCTGGTCCAGCCCTCTGACCATTCTGGTGTCCCTCTTCTGGACCCGCTCTAACAGCTCCCTGTCTGTCTTAGAATCGTGGAATGGTTTAGGTTGGAAAAGACCTTGAAGATCATCGAGTCCAGCCGTTAGCCCAGCACTGCCAGGTCCACCACTAAACCACGGCCCCCAGCACCACATCTCCCCGGCTTTTAGATACCCCCGGGGGTGGGGACTCAGCCCCTGCCCTGGGCAGCCTGGGCCAGGGCCTGACAGCCCTTTGGGGGAAGAAGTTTTTCCCCATACCCAACCCAACCCTGCCCTGGCGCAGCTTGAAGCCGTTCCCTCTCGTCCCATCGCTTGTTCCTGGGGAGCAGAGACCGACCCCCCCGGCTCCAGCCTCCTTTCAGGCCGTTGCAGAGAGCGAGGAGGGCTCCCCTCAGCCTCCTCTTCTCCAGGCTGAGCCCCCCCAGCTCCCCCAGCCGCTCCTCCCCAGCCTTGTGCTCCAGCCCCTGCCCCAGCCTCGCTGCCCTGCTCTGGCCACGCTCCAGCCCCTCCATGGCCGCCTTGGGGTGCGGGGCCCAGCGCTGAGCACAGCAGTCGAGGGGCGGCCTCACCAGTGCCCAGCACAGGGGCACCATCACCTCCCTGCTCCTGCTGGCCACACCGTTCCTGACACAAGCCAGGGTGCCGTTGGCCCTCGTGGCCACCTGGGCACGCTGCTGGCTCGTGTTCTTGTGCTGAAGTCCTCAGAGCAGGGTGCAGTGCTCCAGGTGGGGTCTTACCAGAGCGGAGCAGAGTCCAATGGACTTAAGTATACTGAGGTTCCCCAGGTGGCCCCGTACCTGATCTCCTACAATGGGAGGGACTCCAGCCTCTGCCGTGAGGTTCAGGGACTTGAGAGATGTGGGGAGAGCGATTACCATTGAAAACGGAGGCAAAAAATGGAATAGCTCAGTCTTCTCCATGTCAGAGCTCTCCTGTCTTATTTACCAGGGGCGTACATTTTCTTTCATCTTCTTTTTCTGGCCAACGCCCCCGTAGAAGCCCTTTTTATTCTTCACGTCCCTTCCAAACTCTACTAATTCCTTAAGCAACTGAAACCTTGCTCTCCTAAAATTCAGGGTCCCGACTCTACTCTTCGCCTGGCCCATATCCCTCGAGATCATGAATCCCACCAGGGCATGATCTCTGCTGCTCAAAACTCCAGCCCCTTCCCCTGTTAAGTCTAGTTTAAAGCTCTCCTTAAGTCTGGACAGCTTCTTGGTGAAGACCCTCTTGCCCCAGTTGGTCAGGTGAATCCCATCATTCCCCAGCAGACCCGGCTTCTCAAGGGTAGACCTGGCTTCTCAAAGATAGACCCGGCTTCTCAAAGATAGACCCAGCTTCTCAAGGGTAGACCCAGCTTCTCAAGGGTAGACCCAGCTTCTCAAGGGTAGACCCAGCTTCTCAAGGGTAGACCCAGCTTCTCAAGGATAGACTGGACTTCTCAAGGGTAGACTGGACTTTTCAAGGGTAGACTGGATTTCTCAAGGGTAGACCTGGCTTCTCAAAGGTAGAACCAGCTTCTCAAGGCTAAATCTGTCTTCTCAAGGGTAGACCCGGCTTCTCAAAGGTAGACCCGGCTTCTCAAGGGTAGACCCAGCTTCTCAAGGGTAGACCCAGCTTCTCAAGGGTAGACCCAGCTTCTCAAAGGTAGTCTTGGCTTCTCAAGGGTAGACTCGGATTCTCAAGGGTAGACCCAGCTTCTCAAGGGTAGTCTTGGCTTCTTAAGGGTAGACCCAGCTTCTCAAAGGTAGACCGGGCTTCTCAAGGGTAGACTGGACTTCTCAAGGGTAGACCTGGCTTCTCAAAGGTAGAACCAGCTTCTCAAGGCTAAATCTGTCTTCTCAAGGGTAGACCCGGCTTCTCAAGGGTAGACCCATCTTCTCAAAGGTAGACCCATGATCGTAGAAGCCCAAACCTTGAGCATGGCACCGGCCACACAACCAGATGCTCCAATCCCTTCATCATCTTCCCTGGACTCTCTCCAGTACGTCCATGTCTCCCTTGTACTGGGGAGCCCACAAGTGAGCTCTACGGATCTCAGGAGGAAAGCGTGGCCCGAGCGGTGTTTGGAAGCTGTTGAGAACACGCTGCAGTACGTGAGCTGTTTCCCTGTTGTCTCTTTGGCTCGTTACAGATATTGGAAAGAGTCGAAACAGTTGGAAAGCTGTACCTGAAGCTTCTCAGCGTCGGCAACATCCTCTTCATCAACTGGAAGGCTGACATCTACTGCAACCCCCAGCAATGGGTGAAAGTCTACACGGAGTTTGGGATCACTGGGATCCTTGTTCAGAGCACAAGACCCCTCCTGGAGGAGCTGGACAGCCTCTCTAAAGCGATGGAGCATTGCTTAGCAGAGTGGAAGAAGTACCTGGAGACCCAAAGGCACGCCTACCCTCATCTCAACCTGTTCACTGCACACCAGCTCTTCTACTTATGCAGCCAGCTGGCCAGAGTCCAGAAGGGCATCACAGAGCCGCAGGTGCTCATCATGCTTTCCGTCATCAAGCATGACATCAAAGAAGAAGATATCAAAAAAGCCCTGGGGGACGCGCTGATGACTCCTATGGACTCCGTGAATACGGCGGCGGCAGCAGACGAGGAATCGGTTACCTGGAACGACTACATCATTCATTTTCCCCAGTTCATCAAAAGCTTGGCCGAATCGGGCTATGATGAGTCGGTGGCAAAGGCAGCCTTGCAGAGCTGCCTGTCCAGCTCACCCATCACGGAGCAGATGCTCATGGATTTCGCCTTCGAGCAGAGCGACAACAAGGAGTTGGTTGAAGAGCTCAGCAAGTTGTACGAGGAGACGAGAGAAAGCTTCCTGCAGAAGAGACGGAAATTTAAAACCACGAACAGCGATGTTGACCAGGTTTCCTTCAGCACCCTGGCGCACGATGAGTTGGCCGCCTCCTTTGAGAGTTTGCCATCTCTTTACGACAAGGTGAATCTGCTCTGGGATGCCTACTGTAAGAAATTCGCTGGCCTGGTGTCCGATAAATACATAGGCTTGGATGTTTTTGGGGAAACGCTGAAGCACTTGGCCGCTCTAGAAAGCATGCGTGTTGAGAGAAGTTTACCCGTAGGTTTTGAAGCGGGGAAACCTCTTCTTGTCATGTGTAAGGAAGAGGAAATGTTACCCAACATGTTATTCGTCTACCGACACACTGAGACGGCACCTCTCCCGTCGTACGACGAGGTCCTGGTGTGTACGCCCGACACGGAGGAGGAGGAGGTGGAGCTGCTTGTCAGGAGAGCTCTTTCCCCAGCTTCCCAAGACCAGAAGATCTATTGTTTGCTGGGTGCTGATAAATTAGTTTATAAAGTTTCCAAACAACTCGAGTTCCACTTCTTCCGCCTGGTGCAATCTTCCAGCACCCCCAACTACAGATTCATCATCTTCTGCAATGCCAAAGCTCACAACTCCTATGTTATCACGGCCTTTGATGCCTACAAGGTGACGTTCCCCTGCTACTCCAAGACAGAAATCCAGACCTACCTGAAGATGCATCTCCAAGTGCCGAGCGGGACAGCCCCCGTCGCTCAGGCCTTCAAAGAGCCCTATCAGCAGAACGTGAAGTTCGTCTTTTCGGAGCGAGCGGGAATGGGTAAGTTTTCTGGGGAGTCGTATTCTGAGCTGTACCTCAAACCGAGGAGGCAAGGTGGCACACCGGGCTTTCGGGGAGAGATTTCCTTGGTTTGGGTCGCATGCAAGTGTGGAAGAGTAGATGATTGATGCCCATCTCATCTGCTCCTTAGGGAAGTCTCTCTTTGCGGACAACACCGTCAGAAAGGTCCGTGCCCAGCTGGGTGGCACGCTACCCCTTCACAAAACCATTAGGCTGATGGAGTCGGACATCGATTTCCAGTTCTTCGTGGAGGAGCTCCTCTCCATCAAGGAATCCTCGACTGAAACTCAGCCCTGCATCTTCCACATCGATGTGTCTCCAGTGGTGAGTGCTTCAAGTGGACAAGAAGAGGTGGTGAAACACAGGGAGAGAGAGGGAGGGGGAAACTCAAACCCAGCCCAAGCAGAGCAGCGCTTTTAATTTGGTTAATTTGGGGTTTTTTTGCCCTGCCAGGTATCGAAGGGTCTCTACCGGCTGCTGATTGACCTGTGCATCCTGCGGCACATCCAGAGTCCCGACGGCTTGGTCTGGAAGTGCCAACCCTCTCATCTTTACTTGATTGAGTACCTGGCAAAAGGGAAAGGCGTTAGCAGTACGAAGAAGCGAGAGGTATTTTGGGGGTCTGCGCTTGGGTGGAGGAACCGTTAAGGCTGAGCGTGAGTCAATCTGCTAAGCTCTGATCTCCGCCGGAGCGATGCACAATTTAGGGTCTGCCTCGCCAGCGGGTCAACATCTCACCTACATAGAAGCAACCAGGCCAAACGTGTCTCTCCTCAAAGTGAAACGCCAGGCCCTGCACTGAGTTTTGGTGGAAAAAGGGAGTTTTTTCATCCCAGTTTTGCTGTAACTGGAACCTCACGCATGTTTTTAAAGCCAATTTGCAGCTCAGCCGTGCTTTAAGAGTTCCTGAAGGCGTAAAATGCACCCCAGATTCACCAGTGGTTGATCATTCATCTGTGGTTCCTCACCATACCTTGAATATTGGCTGAGTTCAGGTCCCTCCATCTCCAAAAGGATTTAGTGGAACAGGAGAAAGCGTAGGAGAAGGTAACAAGATCACCCAACCCAAGACAGGACACCGGGCAAGACAGACTTTAATGGTTATAGGGATTTCAATCCGCAGGCAGGCCTGGAGAAATCTTGGCGTTTCTATGTTTTTTCCCAGCTTGCTGAACCATTTGTGACCAGGGGGAAATAAAAAAAGGGGGTTTGGTGATGTAGGGAAACGCGGGAGGTTGGAGAATGGTCCTCACGGTGATTTGTGTCCTCTCGCTTTTAGATGTCCATTGAAATGGAAGAAGAATTTCTGGATCTTTTTCCTACCGTGGAGTGTGCATCGCCGCGGCGGGTGCTCGACTTGCTGGAAGATCCCAGCTCTGTCCCTTCTGCGGAACTGAGGGAGGAACAGTTTGACCGGGACAAGCTAAAAAGTGAAGTTTTCCAAAGGTCCTACCAATACCTCAGCAGATATGAACGGAAGGAAAACCTTGACGGCTTCACTTTTGTCCCTAGCAAGATCGAAGGGACAGAGAGAGAATGCCTGGCGTGCTTGATGGAGTTCTGCGGGAGAAGCAACCCCTCCTGGACCGAGCTCAGCAACTTCACGCACTTCTTGAACTTCCAGCTACGAAAGTGTGAGAAATCGGTCTTCTGCAGTCCGGTGGTTGGAGATCAGTTCCGTGGCTTCAAAACATTCGTCATCAAGTTCATGATCACCATGTCCAAGGACTTTGCCGTGCCTTCCCTCAACATGTCCGATGAAAGCGTGCCGAGCAAGGAGTCGAAGGAGATGGACAGTGTTTTGAGAGAGTACCAGCTCAGACGCAAGTGGGAGCAGGAGTCTCACCCCTACATTGTCTTCCACGCTGAGGATGATTCCATGGAGTTTTTGGGTTTCCACATCAACCAGAACTTCGACGCGATTGATGCTTATTCCCAGGCTGTTTTGGAGAAGGCGGTTATGAGCAGGAATTTATACAGGACCTTGCTGCTCCAAAATGTTCCTTTCAATAAGAAATTTGAAACCTTATCCAGAACCGAGCAGTTGGAGGCCCTCTGCAGAGTCTTCGGTGTGGAATGCCAAGATCCAGATGCTTCGTACCAGTTGACTCTGGACAACACCATAAAGATGTTGGCTATTCACCTGCGGTTCCAGTGCGGGATCCCTGTGATCGTCATGGGTGAAACCGGTTGCGGGAAGACGAAGCTGGTGCAGTTCATGTGCAGCCTGCAAAGGGCAGGCAGGGAATGTCGGAATATGATGGTGGTGCGTGTTCACGGCGGCACCACCTCCAAGACCATCCAGGAGAAGGTAAGGCAGGCCATGGAGCTGGCACGCGCCAACGAAGAAGAGCACGACATAGACACGGTGCTCTTCTTCGACGAAGCCAACACCTCAGAGGCCATCTTTGCGATCAAAGAAGTGCTGTGTGACCACAGCGTCAACGGAAAGCGGATTTCCACCAACCGCTTAAAAGTGGTGGCCGCTTGCAACCCTTACAAAAGGCACACCAAGGACACCATCGAGAAACTGGAGAAAGCTGGCTTGGGCTACCACGTCCGGAGCCAAGACACCCCGGAGAAGCTGGGTTACGTTCCTTTGCGGCAGTTGGTGTATCGGGTGCAGCCCCTTCCTCCCAGTTTATTGCCTCTGGTCTGGGATTTTGGGGAGCTGAACAAGAAGACGCAAAGCCTGTACATCAAGGAGATCGTGAAGTCCACTGTGGGGAGCAAGATCCCCGCGGGAAACCTGGATGTCTTCACCAACGTCATTTCAGCCTCCCAGAAGTTCCTGAGAGAGAGGAAGGACGAATGCAGAGTCGCCGGCCTCCGGGATATAGACCGCTGCATGAAAATAGTGCTCTGGTTTTATAACTTGAGAGACCCGCTTTTCCGCAAGGTTGATGAGAAGAGGAAGCGTCAGGAGGAAGAGGAACCGACCTTAAACGATGAGCAAAGGGCTTTGGTCCTTTCGGTAGGGGTCTGCTATTACCTGTCTCTGGAGAGCCGCCAAGAGTACCTGGAGGAGGTTGCAAAATGCTTCTCGGTCCCTGCGTCCTGGCTACAGCACGAGATTGAGTTGTGCCAAGAGGTGTTCCTTGATAACCTCTCCATTGGTAAGGCGATAGCCTGCAACAACGCTCTGATGGAGAACATCTTCATGATGGTTGTCTGCATGGACCTCCGGGTGCCGCTCTTTCTGGTTGGGAAGCCGGGAAGTTCTAAATCCCTATCCAAAACCATCGCTGTGAATGCCATGAAAGGCACGTTGTCCGAAAGGCCGTTGTTCAAAAAATTCAAAGAGGTCCAGCTGGTCTCCTTCCAGTGCAGCCCCCATTCAAAACCAGAAGGCATCATCTCCACTTTCCGACAATGCGCCCAGTTCCAGAAGGGCAAGAACCTGAACGAGTTTGCATCCGTGGTCCTGCTGGATGAGATCGGTCTTGCAGAAGACTCGCCCGATATGCCGTTGAAGACGCTGCATCCTCTTCTGGAGGATGGATGTGTTGACGACGAGAATCCGGAGGCTTACAAGAAAGTTGGCTTTGTGGGCATCTCCAACTGGGCCTTGGACCCTGCCAAAATGAACAGGGGCCTCCTCATCCTTCGGACTGAACCTAGCAAGGAAGATCTGGTGAAGACCGCCGAAGGCATCTGTGCCGGCCAACCTCACGCTGAAAGAATCAAGCATTTGTTCCCCATTCTGGCAAACTTCTACTGCAACGTGCTGAAAACACAGAAAACGGAGTTCTTTGGGCTTCGTGACTTCTACAGCTTAATCAAAATGATTGTGTCCTACACGCAGGACACGACGTACTGTTCTCAAGAGGAGCTCCTCGTAAAGGCCATTCAGAGAAACTTTGGAGGCTCCAGAGATATCTGTCCTCTGGAAATCTTCCGTAACTGCACCAGCGAGGTGCGTCTTCCCTATGACGTGGGAACCAGCTGCATCCGTCTGCTGGTGGAAAACATGGACAAACAGCAAGCGGGATTCATCTCTCGTTACCTCCTGCTGCTGACGACCAACAACGCCGCCTTTCAGATCATCCAGATGATGCGGCTTATAGACACCGGCAACTGTGACATTATCTTTGGCTCCGGTTTCCCACGGGACCAGGATTATTCCCAGGTGTGCCGCTCTGTGAACAGGGTGAAAATTTGCATGGAGATAGGCAGGCCCGTGGTCCTCCTCAACATACAGAACCTTTACGAGAGCCTATACGATACCCTCAATCAATGCTTCGTCACCCTGGGGGACAATTATTACGTCGACCTGGGCCTCGGCACTCATAGGGTGAAGAGCCGCGTGAAGGAGGGATTCCGGCTGATTGTTATAGAGGAGAAGAAAGTGGTCTACACGCAGTTCCCCACCCCGCTGCTGAGCCGTCTGGAGAAGCACTGCTTGGACATGAACACCATCCTCAGCTGGCAACAGCAAGACCTGAAGCAGGACCTGGAGAGATGGGCCAGTCGGTTCGTCCACATGGAGAACCCTGATTTGTGCAGGGACTGGTCCCACGAGCTGGGTCCCAAGGAGCACGATGTCTTCATCGGCTTCAGTGATGACACATCCGCCGCCATCATGCTGGAGAGCTCCCAGCACATCCACTGCAGAGGCCACGATCCCTACGGAGAACAGGTCCTCTCCACTGCAACAAGCAAACTGGTGGAGTGTGCCACTCCTGACTCCATCCTACGCCTCAAATACTCCGCTCTGGAGGACGCTGAGCAGATCCAGGACCTGTATTTCATCGAGCAGAAGCACAACAGCCTGACCAGCCTCTTGCGTGAGACGATGAACCAGCAGAAGCGGAGCACCACCGGGCTGTGCCTGCAGGTACTTGTGCTTGGCTCTAGAGCACCCAAGGGTGCTGTTTGTTTTCCAAGCGAGCACGGTGGCTCCGTGATCTCACCAGGACAACGATGGGCTTATGTCCACCCTCTTTGCCTCCGTGGTCATCTGCAGGCAGGGTAGACTCTGCCCTTCCTCGGGAGGCAGGTGGGATCTGCTCAGCTCTGGCCCAGGCTGAGATACTCAAGGCACCTTCCAGTTGCCTGTAGATAGCACCAACGGAGATGCCCTGGAGGATCCCACCTCTTTGAGGCAGCAGGACAACCAGTTCCGATTTCCCTTTTTCCCGCAGGTTTCCACCCATGCCAGGCTGCTAAACCAGAAGGATTTAGAAGTGCTGAGGAAGGCGCTCAATCTCCCGGACACAATCCACTGCCTCTTCCTAAGCCAGTTTGACACCGAGCACGCTTTCCGCCAGGACCTCAGGTGGGCTCTGATATTTCTTTCCTAGGTGATTTCCACTAATCCAGGTGATTTCCACTTCTCCCCGTGCTTCACAGTGGGCTGGGGTGAGACCTTTCTAGGAGAAAGTGTTCAAGAGGCGGTTTCATTGTAGGAATTTCTTCAGAGAGCCGCAAGAAGTGAGACTGCTCCTCGTTCAGTTTCATTTCGATGAGCCGCAGAGCAGCAAAAGACTCCTGGCCTGTGCCAAGTAAGCAGCCTTCCTTTGTCCCTTCTCCTTCCTCCTCCGCCATCCATCCTTCGTCGTCCTCCATCCTTCGTCGTCCTCCATCCTTCGTCGTCCTCCGTCCTTCGTCGTCCTCCGTCCTTCGTCGTCCTTCATCCTTTGTCGTCCTTCGTCCTTTGTCGTCCTTCGTCCTTCGTTGTCATCCGTCCTTCACTGTCCTTCATCCTTCACTGTCCTTTGTCCTTTGTCGTCCTTCATTGTCTTCCTCTGTCCTCCTCCCTCCTCCTCCTCCCTCCTCCTCCTCTTCCCTCCTCCTCTCTCCTCCTTCCTCCTCCTCCTTCTGCCTCCTTCCTCCTCCTCCCTCCTCCTCTCTTCTCCTCCCTCCTGTCTTCCCCCCTTCCTCCCCCCTTCTTCCCCCTTTCTTCCCCCTTTCTTTCTTCCTTCTTCCAGGCACAACATTCTTCTCAGAAACCTGTGCTGCCTTTTGGCCTTTTTTCCCCGCTTAAGACTCGAACCGGGCTGTGCTCTGGGCTCTGTTGTCTCGTTTGCCCCTGGGGCTGTAGCAGGTTGTACCAACAACGGCCAGAAAGGCTGTCTCCTTGGGGTGCCATCCACCCAGGAAAGCAGATTCCGATGGCTGCGCCCTTTGGCGGGGAGATTAACCCCTGGAAGGGCTCGTGGAGGGAGGGGATGCAGTCGTTGCTTGGAGAGATCGGTCCAACGAGTCTGGAATCAACCAGCTCTGACCTTCTGGTGGTGCTTCCAGGTACTGCCTCACAGACGAGCGGAGGAGGTCGGCCAGCCCCCATCTGCTGCACGTCGTGCTGATCACTAAAGTCCCGCGGGTCCTGGGAGGGTGCAGCTACCTGGCTTTTGACAGCGGTAAGGTTACGCTCGCTACTTTGGGTCGGGAAAAGAGAGGGAGGGGAAGATGAAGACGTGCAGAGAAGACGTGAAGTGGTGGATCTTCCATCTCTCGCTGTCTTCCTGCCCTGGCTGGCTGGTAAATCCGAGCAGCCAAGCCCACTGGTTTTCCAAACGTCCGATGCACCAGAAGAGAGCAGAGGGCCTGAGCCATCCTCTTGCCTCTCCAGGCCAGTGGAAGTCCATCCACTTGGACGACCTGATGCCCCCAGAGAACTTTAAGGCCAATCTCGGCCAGCTCTCCAAAATGAGCATTGCCGAGATTTTCACGAGCAGCTCCCTGCAGCATCTCCCAACAGGTAAGAAGTCCCCCACCATAAACCCACCGCCTCCCCACCACTGTCCCTTCCAGAAACCCCCTGCCCCATCCTCCGATGTCCCACCTGTGGATAAGAACGCACCTGGATCGAGCAGGTCCCGAGCTGTGGGTCCCAGGAGCGCTTGCTGCTTCCGAGACCCTCATAGCGATGCAGCCTTTGCCTCCTGATGGGCCAACGGGGCAGAAATGGTTTGATCCATCCCTGCAAGCCAACTCTGGGTGGCTCCTTGAATCCACGTTCTTCCTTAGAGGTGTCCAGCCAGTTGCTCCCCAAGCCTGAGGGTCTCCTGTCATCAAGAAGCTGATACCGAGCCGTTGGGGGGCTTCCACCCCAGTGCTGCTTTATTTCTCCCTGTTGAGCGTCAGGGCACTCCCACCGCCTCCTGGGGATGGAAGTGCCTCTCGTTGGGGGTTTTTACAGCTGAGTCGTGTGGTTGATTGTGATTTCAGTTTCTCCAGAGGATTCTGCTGCCCTGGGAAGCCTCACCGAGTCTGGTCTTTACCCAGAGGAAAATGTATGATTTTTTCTTTTTTTCTCCTCATTTTCCTTGCTTGTCGTTGTACGAGAAATGCCTTGGGTATCACCAGGGTTTCAGGATCTGCTTTTGAAGGTCCTTGCTTGGGCTGGTACCTTGTCACAGGGAAGAATAGCTGCAGGTCTTCCTGGGTCACATGGTGAGGGTGAAGTAGGGTGGTGGTCTCCCAGCCCACCTGCGAGCGACTGGGACAAGACCAGGAGCCTTTTGTCACCGTCACCAAAGCAGTGTCCCTTACCAGGGACGTCGGCAGCCCTCCACGCCCCGGGGACTGACTTAACCAGGGTTTGTTGGGACGCTGAGATGGGTACAGACCTCAGCGCCCACTGCGCTAAGTTCTGGAGAAGATGAACCGATGTCCCAGGGCAAGCGTCCCCAGGCAAATGAGAGCAAAGAAGCGTCGAGCAACCAACTGACCTCCAGTCTTCTCCAGCCGCAGCTCCTCAACGTGGACGCAATGATCAAAGGGAGCATCCAGAAGGCTGTGATCCAGCTGGAGGACAAGAAGGACAACAGCCAGCGTCCAACGGAGAGGATCAAGATCCTGCACAACTTGCTTTTCCACACTCAGAGTAGCGGTACGTGTGAGTAGAGAGAACTAGAAGTGGCTCCTTCTTGCGCGTTGCAAGCCGGATGGCAAGAAGAAGACAACGGAGAGGTTAAGAACCGGTTCTGGTGTCCCTCAAAGCCAAGGTGGGTGGGGAAGTACCCAAGGGACAGAGGAGGAGGTTTGCACGGGGCCTCCTTCACCCCCGTGCGCAGCCCCTCGTGTTCACGATCAGAACCTCTGCTAAACCACGAAGCTTTGCTGCAGACCTTGGCAGGTGATCCCCGACAGAAGTCACTTGCCAACGGAAGTTGATTTCTGCGTAGGGCTAATTAAAAAAAAAATGAGGTGGGATGATTTTTGAGTGGAAGACTGTGGCAACCAAAATCCCTTGCAGGTTTTTGACGGAGTCTCCCACTTGGAGACGAGCACCAGGAGGGTTTTAACCAGCGCTGTTTTGTGCTTAGTTTCCAGCCACTTTATGACCATCCTGAAGAAGAGAATTTGTTGCCTCCTACAAGAACGAGAGAAGCCCATCCAAGAGCCAAGGGGATGGATTTTCCGCAGGGCGCTCTCTACCGATTTCATCCTGGAAGACACCTCGTTCAGGTAGCACTGGCTGCGGGCCGCCTTCCTAACGTCGAGCAATTCTGTTCCTAAAACCGCTCTGTGTGAAGTATGAGGCACCTTGCTTAAAGACCAAGACTTGACAACCCAGAAATGTCTAAATACGCATCTTTTATCAGCCTCGAACAAGGTAGGGGCTTGCTGAAAGGTCATAGTCAGTCTCAAAAGCAAAAAATTAATTACGAGCACTGTTGATTTTGAGGAAGCTTCTTTTGGAAGGGCTTTTCTGGAAGCAAACAACGTTGGTTGACTCTGAGATAGACAAGGACGCTTAGTGTCAAGCCTGGCTGGCCACATTTGGCATCTGCAGAAGCGGCTGGGTTGTTTTGGTTGACTTGTGGGTCTTCAAGACCGATGCCATCCCCTGGGCAGAGGAGGGTTTCTTGGTGGGAAGCAGGGAAGCAATGTAACGAGCCGTGTCATCTCCTTTTTCAGGCAAGCGCTCTGGACGCACCTGGAAGACCTTGTGGCGAACATCTTTGCCCAAATTCTCGCCGTGGTGGATGCCAACAACAACCTGGATCACATCTCCCGAGGCTCTCCGCTCGCAGAACTGTGGCTCCAGATGTTCCAAGAAGAAACATTCCTAAAAATTAAATACACCATGAAGTAAGAGGCGGGGGGTAAATGCACAGCGAGGGGGTTTTCCTTAGGAGAGTAAAAGCCGGTGTTTGTAGTGAAACCGTAGCTCATGCTCGAGGGGCTGATGTTTATGACCGAAGCCTTGGTTGTCATGCCACTGGCACCAAAACTTCCCCGTTGTTTTAAGCTGTCAGCAAAATTGGCTCCTTCCCCGCTCTTGCCCAGTTTTCCCTGTTCCTGACTTTCCTACCGAATTTCTCCCCAGGTTTCTGAACTCTTTGAAAGAGAAGACGCGTCAGCGGGAGTCGGGAACTTCTCTGAGGTGGTCCATCTCTGGACACCTATGGCCTGTTGCACAATTTAACGCTTCTTTCTGTGCTGTTTGAATTCAAGGGCGGCGGACGCTAAGATTCCCGTGTTATCAATGACCGAAGACCCCAACACCTCCCTCTTCTGCCAGTTCCCATTCAGCTGGGTTTTGAAAGCCTACCTGGATGACATATGGGAGAAAGTCTATCACATGAAAGGTAACATCAGACTTTCCAGGGGGAGCTTTGACCCAGCAAAGCCGCCAAAAATCCACATCTTTTAGTAGGAGGAACCACGGGGGCTGTGTTCCTCGCTCGAATGACCCAGAACCGTGTTGTGCGTCTCTTCTGCATTATATCTCCTCCTGCATCGTGCCCCTCCACCCGTGGCCTTGCACTTGGCCACGTGTCCACCTCAGTCCTAACGAGGAGCTCCCATTTTCCACTAAGTGGCCATAACTCTCTTTGCTCTCCCTTCTAGACCAGCCCAAGAAGCCAACGGAGGAAGTGGCCAAATTCTACCAAACCTTCGTCAAGAACGTCTTGATGCCAGACGGCAGCAATCCAGACCTGCTACGCTATTACGCCAATGACTTTCTCAGGATGGCTTCTCCTGGACAAGATCTCTCCGTCTACGAGGTGAGTAGGGCTGGGTAGAGCAGCGGCTTCAAGTGGCGTTGGCTTTGGCCCTAGTCCTAGCCTTCCTGGCCAAATCTGATGATTTGACAAGCCCTCCCTCGTGCTTCTCTGGGGCTACTCCTCAACCGTTATGGACATCTTGTCTTAATTCCACCCTAAGAACTGTTTTTGATGAGGAAACCTCATACGGGATACCACAGCAATGCTAAGCGCCCCACCTTAGTCCCATTGCTGTTTGCTTTGAGCAGAAATAACACTTTTTATTTTACCTGCAGATTCTCTCAAAAGTTTTCGTAGCGAGCGCAGAGCGACTCTGCTCCTCCGTGGGTAGGGGGGAGATGGGCTTTTCCCCAATTTGGCTTCACATGGAATATTTCTACCTCCGAGACGATTATCAGCTCTTCGCTGACATAGTGAAAAGCAACGACGCTGTCATAAGCGAGCTGCGGGCAATGTATGAGACGAACCCCCCAGAAATGGTGAGCAAAGAGCTGTGTTTGCCCTCTAACCCTTCTCCTACGGCATTTGAACGTGATGGCCTTCACAACTTCCATCGTTTAATTGCATGCTATGTAACGAGGAAGGCATCCTCGTGTTTGCGTCGCTCCGGGTATTGTGTCGACGTCCCCTGGACACTTTGACCCTAGAGGCGGGTGGGATTCGTCGTGTCGCGCTTTGGTGGCGGGCTCCAGCTCCTTCGCTTGCCACGTCCGCGTGGAGATGTCCGCATCCCTCCTAAGATGCTTATGGCTTACAGCAGCAAGCTAAGGTTTTTAGAGAACTCCCCATGGTGACTCCAAGATCCTTCTTTCTCCAAGGCGCGGTTAGGCTCGTTAAAGCCCTTCCTCGCTTACAGACGCCAGAACTTCACCCGTAAAAGTCCATTTCTTTCTAATTTAGCCCTGTCAACTACTCTAAAAGCTATGCCAGCACCTACTCATGCGGTATCCCTTCCCTCCATGCCACCCACCAGCGAGGTCAGGTCTTTACCTAGACTCTTTTTCTCTCTCTTTGCAAATGTCATTTCAGTTTGTCACTCTTGACGCCTTGAACATTCTCCTGAAGAAAGTGCAGCCCTCCGAAAACGGACTTTTGCCCTTCGATGCCTGCGTAGCGTGGCTCAAAAGCGTCAAGTCCATTAAGCCCTGGGTAGAGTGGATCAGTCAGGACAACTACCAGCTTCAGTTCTACCAGGAGAAGAAGAAACTCCTGGACAGTATGTTGTAAGTTCAGTCACTCTCTGTTGACGGGAGCGCAAGCAAATGCCTTGACGCCTTAGGGTCAGGTGAACTGAAGCCACCCTCCTCTTGGGGAGCCGGCGTCACAAGTCCTCCAACTGTCCACTCCTTCCTGGTCCTTCCTCCTTATCACAAACACGGTTGCAAAGCGGCTCCAAAAAAAAGTGGTGGATGTTTCACCATCATCAAATTGCGTAGTTCTGGTGGAATTTGTAGGTCTCTCCAGAGACAACACCCAGAAACGGGTTGGCAGTGTCAGTCTGGCCCAGGGTTTGTCGAAACAAGCAGCGTAGACAGGACCGTGCCATATCTTTCTCCCTCTAATGCTGTCTCTGAAGGTCTTGTGTCCTCAAGTGACCACACGCCAGCTGGGACAAGTCACAGAAATACTGGTGGGAAGGGACCGCAGGAGGTCTCTGGTCCAACCTAATCGGCATCCTTCGGGGTTGGTGTTTTGCAGACATCGCTGGACCTGCACCAACATCGTCTACATGTTGATTGACCACCTGCTGCACAACGAGACAGAAATAGAGGAGAAACTCCTGAGGCTTGTGGTGAAGCAGTTCATCTTCCTCTGGAATGTAGGTGTTTGCTGGAGCAGCTCATGGCCGTGAAGCTTGGGAGGGCTCTTCTCTTCCAGGAGACCTCTGGTCCCAGCTGTAGGGAGGGCTTAGCCATGGGAAAAGGCTGGAAACACCATCCAAGAGACAAATGCTATTTGGATTCAGAATCCAAAATGAGGATTTGGAATCAAGGAAGGCTTCCTTGAGACTTTAAAGGGTCAATCCAGGTCGCTTACCCTCAGGGGTCCATGCAGAGCCATCCATACCTGGATCTGCTTAATTCTGCTGTTAAAATCTGTGCCCCTGCAGCACTGACATCCCGTAACATTCGTCCTCCGCGTACCAGAGAGATGTTTCTGCTGAACTTGCACCACGGGTTTGTCTTTTGCAGCGCCTCTACGCGACGCCAGGATTTGAGCCGGAGAGGACTTTTGATTTGGTGACGAAAGTGCTGAAGAAATGCAACGAGAATGCCGATGTTGTGTATCTGGTGTATGTCCGAGCTGGGAAAAAAAGTTGACTTTAGGGTCCTTCTCCATCAATGCGATATTTGTAAAGGGTGGGGGAAATACGTCAGCACTAGGGGGGAACCTCTTTGGGCCAAAGGGAGGCCACACTGATGACGCCAAGGGGTGAGAGCCTCTCAGAGGCGCTGAATCATCTCTGGAGGAACTTATCTTAGGGGTGGTGCCAAAGAAACCAGCTCCCCTGAGCACCCAGGCTCTCCATCCCCTTCACCCAGCCATCCTCACCATGGACCTCTCTGAGATGGGCTGGTCCTCGCGCAGCTCAGAAGCTGCCAGGTCTTCAAGCGGTGCTGGGTCACCCTGGTTCTCTACTGACCATTGATGCTAGACAAAAGCGCCCATCCAGCTTCATCCCCCCGTGCCCCAGGGTGTACGTTAGGCAGGAGCCAACCCATGCCCCTCCTCAAACCCGGCAGCGGCGCTGAGCTGCCTCTTCTCTTGGCGGTGTCCCTCAGGAAGGGGGTGAAGGAATGCAAGAGCTGCCTGCGGGAGATCACTGACCCGGCGGAGCTGCCCTGCAGCCACATCTTCTGCACTCGCTGCATTCGGGAGTGGGCGAACAAGCAGTGTAAGATCTGCAAGGAGGAATTCCCGGAGGATTATACGCCCACGGCTTTGGAGGCCACGAGGTATCCGGGCGCTGGCAAAAACCTGCCTGTCTCAAGTGCCTTCTTGTTAAATATTGGGGTAGAAGATGCTGGCGCCTGAACAAACAGGCATCTCGTCTCCCTGCTCTGGGTCCGGTGCTCTGCAGGGAGAGGGACCTTGTTTCTTTCCTTGGTTGGAGGTTGACCACGAGTCTCGGTTTTCTTCTTCCCTCCAGGGAAGCCGTCGCCTGTCACAACAAATTCAGGAGGAAATGCAATTCCTTCTTCGTTGAGTTCATCACCATGTACTTTTTGGGAGACAGAGAGCCACCCTCCGCCAAAATCATTCAGCGACTGATCCAGTTTGTGGCTTGCAAATCCAACCCTGAGCATCAGGCAGGGAAAAGGGGTAAAAGAGCTTGATTCCACTCTACCCAGGTCTGACCTCGCGCTCTCGGAAGTCCAATAACGGCTGTCATCCTTCCCTCCTAGTGTACAAGCCGAAAAGCGAGTTGTCGCCCTTCGAGGAGTGCATGGACACCAGTTGTACCATCCAGTCCTCCCTCCTGAAGCTGCTGCTGCGATGCGGGTCGGCCCCCAGCTTGCTCCCCAGCCCCCTTGCTGAACCCCTTGGCTACGTGGATGCTGATGCTCTCTGTCCTTCTCTGCCCTAGGTTCAACAACGTCAAGGTTCACTTGGAAGAATACCTGTCCCAGATGGAGGAAAAGATAATAGCCAACCAAAGCAACATGGACCATTTCTACTTCATGGTGGTGCACTGTCTGGAGGTGAGCGCCCATTGGGATGCACTGGGAGTCCCCACAAACACCACAGCTTGGCCACCACTCCAGCTAAAACCCATCCATGACGTTAATTCCCCCCCGCTCCGCGTCTTTTTATGGCTGAGGGAACTCACCTTAAAGATGAGGGGAAGGCACAAGGGAGAAGGAGGAGCTGCTCAGTTGTAACCCACCTTCAGACTCTTCAAAACTGCCTCTCTCTCTCGAGCAGGATTTTATGCATCCTTCTTCTGAAGAAGACATCAGCCAGCTCGCTGAAAACTGCCTCTCTGCCGCATACCTTTCTGCTTTCTGCAAGCCCGAGGTCTCAAGAATTAACACCCTCCAATTCATTGCCCAGCTCCGGCTCTCCATCAGCCACGTGGCCACCGTGCTCGGCAAACAGATGCTTTCCGGTGAGTTCTTTTGCTTCATGTAGCGTCAGAACCGCGCCTGCCCCTAAGCAGGTCTAGAACAAGCCCCCAAAAGGTCTAGCCGTGGAGAGTTTTGCTGGAAAATTACTGTTTTGGTGAACACTGAAATTGTTTTAGACAAACTTTCCAGCTCTTCAGTCCCCAGACTCACTGCGTTCTCCAAGCGTTTCCCTACGTATTAAGGGACCCTCTGTACGTTGCCTTGAAGCCACGTTTCAACCTGTGGGGAGAAGATCCTGCTGCAACCTACGTGGCTGTAGGGGCTGTGCTGGTGAAGGACACGTGTGACGTGCCACCACTGGGGACTGGGCATAACGAGAAACCTCCTTTCCAGCTGCAGATCCCAACGCACCCGCTGCCGAGGGGAATGAGAAAGAGCAAGACCTGGTGAATGCAATGAAGAAGCTGGTTGCCAAGGCTCCGACTCCGTGGCCTCAGGTGTTCCTCATCAGAAACCTCTGTGACATCTATGGGCTCACCTCTCTGTGGAAGATCCTCCAGCTGGAGAAGTGGATTTTACCCCAAGGGGTAGAAATTTCGCAGGTGAGTTGTTTCTCGAGAGCCTTGTGCCGAAGCAGAGCTGAGGGGGGTGGGATTCGCTGAGCTCGAGCCCTATAAAATTGATTCACGGGGCTCCCTTCCAGCTGGGGAGCGTGACAGGCCCCCGGAGGGTGCAGGCAACCTCTTCTTCGTGCCCTTCCGCTTGCTTCTTAGCATAACGACGCGCATCTGTGTTTTTTCAGGATAGAAGCATAAGGTCGAATGCAGCACTGATGTTTGCGTTGCTGGACAAAGCACAAAACCAGCTAAAAAGCAAAGATTCCACAGAAAACCAGAGCTTAACTGTGAGTATCCGTCGCATCTCTAACAGGAGGTTTCCACGGTTTTTGGCCTGGAACAGTTGGGTGGTCTGGAACCGTTGATTGACCTGGAACCTCCCGGAAACAGGAGGGTTCCTTCTGTGTTGATGGAGAGCTGGGGCAGCTCCCTGCTGCCAGGGGACACAAACGGGACTTTGCATGGCCGCTGAACCTCAGCGGTGAAGCCAGAAGACCCCTCGCGGGGAGGTGCCACGCCGGTTGCCTTTGCTTACATCTGTTTTGTTCCACTTTTGCAGTCTGCCATGAGACAAATGGAGAACATCCTCCGCTTGCCGTCCACCCCAGACGAGCTGCTGGAAGACAAACTGAAGAAGATCATGGATGCTTTGAGCAACAGAGAAGACCCAGGATTGCTGGAGGTGGTCTTCCACACTGCGCTCACCCTGGCCTTGTCCCCGAGCCGCATCACTCACCTCCTCAAGAACATCTGCTTCAAGCCTGACGTGGTGAAGGTGAGTCGCAAGGCCGAGGTGCCCAGCTCTCTCCACCTCCCTCTCCTGGCGCACCGTGTCCTGGCAGACAGGCTTCGTTTGGTCAGCTCGTTGCATTGTAGATCGTTGCTCCTCTTCCTTCACGTTCCTCGGGCTGAGACGTAACTGCGACCATCCATCCTGGTCTCCTTCAAATGTGGATGAGATGTATGGTCTACGGGAGATGCCCGTCTCTCTACTGACTCAAGGGGAGCTGGGGGCCTGGCAGAGCTTTGTTGGCAGAGATCAGGTGGTTGGAAGCCCAGCCCGAGCATCCTCCTTCTGCCAAAGGTCTTCCATCACCCAGATGATGGGGGAGATGCTCATTCCTGAGCTGGGCTTCTCCTCGGGTCCATCCATGCCTGAGTTGTTCCTGTTATTTGAGGGCTGCAGGAAGCAACCAGGACATCGCGCTGCTATTCTCAGAAGTGAAGGCAACAGCCACCTCTAGATCCTCTCCTCTCCCATCAAGGCCATGTTTGGCCCATGGGGTATTCAGGTCCAGACTCAAAACTCATAAATAATTGGGACTTTGGGGGACTTTGCTCATTTCTGGCCGCTCCAGCCTCACACCTCCCTGTCTGATGTGCCTCGCTGCCTCACTTGGTCCCCATTCCCTCACCAGAAGGTTCTCCCTGAGGTCCGCGGCCATGCAGGAGGACCCTTCCTCCCCACTGCTTGCTTTAGAAGCAGAATTGTTCCTCAGATAGATGGGAAGCGAGCGAGGAAGATGGTTACCCCACGCCTCACTTCCTATCGCGTTTCCTTCCCAAGGGGTCCTACCTTCCCACCATGCCTGGAGACCTGCTTTTTGATGAGGGGAACTGGAAAACGGGTGCGACGGATAAGATTTGGGGTAAGTATTGGGGGAAATCTCACTGCTCCTGTGCACGGAGGGGACCCACCAGCAACCGATTGTGATGGGCCAGGGGATGGAGGGAAGGGATTAAAGACTCCTGAAGGCCATCTTTGCCCTTCTGTTGAGTCCTCCATGATCTCCACCTGGGTGGAGCAACGCTGGGTCCCTTTTTGACCAGCTGGATGCTGGGAGGTGGGAGCCAGGCCTGTCACCCTCTTGGTGAGCTTCTGGCCCCGTTCCCGTCGTGGAGGTTGTTGGGGGAGATGACTGACTAACCATATCCTCTTTCACACGTAGCTTGTCGGTGTGGCACGTACTGGGTTGTCACCAAAGTAAGTGTCTCCTTCTGGCGGGTGGCCTTTGCAGCTCTGTCTTCTTGTGCTTCTCATTGCATCGCTGTCACCTCCACGGGAAAAAGCCAGGCTTGGGATGGCTTCTCAGGTCTTCTGTCTCCCAGAGGTGCCCATCCCCTTTGCACCATCTTGAAACACATCTTGGCCTCTTGGCCCGGCTCTTTCTACTGGGTGGCCACTATAGACACTCCTCCTGCTGCCCTGCTCCCCTCCTAATGCGGACTCCAACGTCATCTCCGTGTCAAGCGGTCCTTTAGCTGCAAGAGCAGCGGCAAGGCTCAGAAGCCAGCTGGGCTCTTCTCCCAGCGAGGCGCCAGGTTAAATGGAGCTGGGATCTGTGTCTCCCCGTGGGAGCAGTGGAGCGAAGCGGGTGCTTCCAGGTTTTGGTTAGTCTCGGCCCCAAATCGATGCCTAGACACATCCTGCTGACTGTAGGAAGAACCTGGTTGGTCTGGAGAGGTTTGCTCCTAGGCACGCATCCCCTCCTGCCTGTCGTTAGCTGTTGGCATGACCCCCATGTAGAAAGTCAGGCGGAGGACGTGGAAACCCCCTGGGCGCCCTCAGCTTTTGCTAGATGCCTTCAGCGCCCGGCTGGGCTTCCAACCTTCTCTCTCACTCCTCCCTCCCGTGTCCAAACGCAGTGCGGGCTTCCCATGGAAGTGAAGAAATGTAAGTGTGGTGCCACCATTGGGGGAACTAACCACAAACCCGAGAAAGGCTTCACGGAGCAGAAAATGTAAGTCAACCCTCCCGGCTCCACAGCCCCAGAGGGCTTCACCCATCCACCGAACCCTCCTGCAGAGCCACAGGCACAGGGAAAATGCTGCGCTTGGCCAAAACGAAGGTCTCTGCGTCCTATGGTCCCATCGTGGGACTGAGCAAAAGACGTGGTGGATAATTGCTCTTTCTGAACGCAGCACCGGGGATAAAACGGAGAAAGGGTACATACTGGAGAGCTCTCTCTCGCGGAGAAATGAGCTGGAGAGGTGCCTGTCGCCTGCCTGCGTTGGTCTCGCGAGAGCTCTGCTCCATTCGTCCCTCCTCCTGGGGATCTACGCTGACAAAGAGGTGAGCGACCACCACGCCGTGAGGAGCGTTCAGCCTAGCTCGGGAGGAGGCCTTCTTGAGAGCCTAACGGAGGAGTCTGCCCCGTCTTCCAGGCAATTCTAGACCTGATGAAAGAGAAACCGGAGGATGTGGAAGAGTTCTTCTGGGGCCACCTTCAGAAAGACGTCACGTGCCTGGCAGAAGCACTCAGCCGGAACACAGAGGATGCCGTGTTGACTGTCCACCTGTTTCTACGGCACCTGAGCAACGACAACCCAGCAGGTAGAGAGCAGCTGGGCAGCTCTGGGAGGTCACCAGCAAGCTCGCGGTGGTTGGGTTTTAACCGGGACCGGTGTTACCGGTTCCTCTTTCCCGGGACAGTCTCCATCCTGGGAAACTGGTGAGAAGATGGTGAGGGCAGTCAGCTCATCCGAAGCACTCACGCCAGACCAGCGGGAGGGCAGGAGCAGACTGGGAGATGGTTTGCTCCGAGTAGGCATCTGTGTCATCCTTTCGGCTCTCGGTTCCTCTTATTTCTACACCATCGTACTCCTTGCTGTCAAGAAACCCAACAAAGCTCTGGGCAGACCCTAGGGTCTACAGGGTAAAAGGTCACATATTCCTTTGTGTCTTCTACAGATGAGAGCGTAGCCTTGAGTGTCCTGCGTGAGAAAAAGGACCGAGAAGAATGGGAAACCTCCTTCAAAGCCCTGGCTCAGCCCTTCTTCCAGGTACGCCCGTGCCCAGCTGCTGCTCGCAGGTATCGCGTGCCCAAAGCGCTGCTTTGCTGGTGGTCGTGTCCATGTCCAGATGCAGCTGCTGAGCTCAGGGCATTCCCACGTGAAAGAAAAGAGATTTGTCCCCTCTTTTTTGAACTGGGACCTCGGCCTGGGGTGGTGGAGACCTCCTGGCTGGCGTGGTCTCCTGCTCTGCAGAGAGCTGGCTTCTTGGATGCTTTTTATGTGCCCTTTCAGATCCTCCTTGGAAACCAGTGGGGTTTCTTCCCCTGGAGCAAATCACCTCCGGGTTTCTCCCTGGGCAGTTCTGTTCTTGGCCCTTTGGTGGCAAGTTCTCACCATGCCCCCCCGCTTCTCCAGAGCCCTCGTTGCTTTTCTTTGCCCTAAGACCCCGTGAATCCCCTCGGGCTGCTTCGGTAACGAGGGGCGGCTCCTAACGACCCTTGGGTTCTTGCAGGAATTGGAGCAGAGCCTTAATTCTGTCAAGGAGCAGAGGATGAATGAAGGTCCCCATGGCTCCAGCCTTCTCCTGAAAATAGCTTATGGCCAGACGCTGCCTTTCCAAGACCTGCCGAGGCAGGGGTTGATCAACCAGCCCTGCATGTGGAGATTTGAACAGAAGACGACCATCCAGACCTTGATGCATTTCCTACAGCAGGAAGATGGAGAAGGCACTGGAAACCCGTACCCCATTCTGCTGGAGCTCCTGTCAAAGGTTCGCTGTGGGAATATCTCCTCTCCTCCAAAACACCAGCAGGCACTGAGCAGATTCAGCCTGGCTGGTGTCCGTGGGGCACTGGGGTAACTTTTCTTCCCCGCCGTGTTTCTTTGGAGCATCCAGGACAAGGTCCTCCTCCAGAATACCCCGCAGCGCCAGACGGGATCCCCATCCCTTGAATCACGCTGAATTTTCTCTTCCAGCTTGAGAACATCCAACATGTCCGACACCTGCCTGACATTTTCCGTCTGCAGAATGGCCTGATCCACTTCTTCAAAAACATCTATAAAGGGGAAAACTACACAGTCCAACAATTCCTGGAGCAGCCCGAGCTTTCAGGTGCGATATGGAATTCCATCATGCCTGGGACGCGGGCGTTAGACACCCCTCGGCACCCAGAAGCTGCTGCCGTAGTTTGCATGGTGGAGCCAACTCAGCCACCTCAAGAGCAGCCCATCGAGGCTGGGGCTGCCTCTGCAGGAGGAAATTCAGGAGAGGGTGGAGGTGTCTGAGGCATCGAGACAGATCCGGGGCAGAGCCTTTCTCCTGGGGCATTTGGTGCTTGGTGAGGTTCTTCTGCCATGAGCAAGCAAGATGGGTGAGGCAGGGTTTTCAGCTCCTAAGTCACGGTGCCTGGTTGATTGATGTCACACGTGGTCTAACACAGGCTCGAAGCCCAGCTCGAGCCAACACACAGCATGGTTTGCTCTGACACCTCCAATGATGTAGCTGTTGGAGACGTCCTTTGACCTGACATCTCCCGGGAGGATCCCTTGACGGGGCCGTTTTCTCCTCTCTCTGTGCCCACAGAGGACCAGCGTTTGGCTTTCAGCAGAGCTATAGAGACAATCCGGAAAGTTTGGAGCAATATTAAAATGAACCCATCCAGCTCAGGTACGTACTCTTCCTCTGGGAAGAAAGAGGGATGTCACATCCCGCTTTCCTTGGCTGTTTCTTCTGGGGATGCTCCGAAACCGAGCTGCTTTCTGCAACTGCCCTTTCTTTCCCCTTCCTAGAAAAACTGCTGAGCTTGCTTGCTTTCCACCTGCTAAAAACAAATTAAAAACCCTCCCGAAAATACAAAACCTAATAAAAAACCCTTCCAAGACCTCAGGGAAAGGGAGAATTTCCCCTGGGATCCTTACAGCGGGTAGAAGACCGCTCCACCCTTTTACAGGCATCACCATCCTGCCAGACCTCTCGCCGAACGACATCAACACCAACACTGCCATCCTGCACCTCCTCCCCGCCCAACCGTCCATCAGCCACCTGGTCACCAGGTTCCTCATACAGCTGCAAAACAGCTGCGTTGACACGGCCGCGCGGGTCACCAGGGAGAGGCAACGGTAGGTCTCGAGCCACTCACCCTAGGGCTTGGCCATCTCCTCCAGCCTCCAGAAAGGCCCCAGGAGAGGTTTTCAGGGCTGGTGTGGGGCTTGCAGGGGAGCTGTGGCGGCCAAGCGATGCCATTGCGAGGTCCTGGTGGCTTGGTGTTCAGCAAAGCGAGTCCTCGATGGCAGAGTAGGACGAGGCAAGAGGCCCTCTGACCTCACAGGGCGACCATTCCTCTGCCAGGTCCATCTCCGCAGAAGAGGTGAAGCCCTCCTCCGTGCTGGCCATAACCAAGAGCGATCTGGTGACCATGGCGCTCGCCAACTTGCAGTACGAGATAGACGAAGACGGCACCAAGACGACCTACTTCGACTTCCAGATGCTGCAGCGGCAGGTGGTTCATCGCTTCATCAGTGGGAAGCCCATCATCAAGGCTCAGGTGAGCTCAGCACGGGCCAAGCTGGGCCGTCCCAGGCCAGCGGTGGGGTTGAGGTCTGTTTCCATCCTCTTCTGCGTGCCTTTCTGGAGCCAGCAGACTCAACTGAAGGCACTGGCAGATGCCTGCTGTGCATCTGTCTCTGTTCCTTGGGTTTTGAAGGAGTGCCGTGGCCAGACGCCACTTCTGTGGTCATGAAACGGTGGCCTGAAAGGGACCGTGAGGACCTACAGCCCTGCCTTTTGCGAAGGGCAAGCCACCCTCGTTTCTTTGAGAACGAGGGAGGAGTTGGTAGCTGTTGAAAGAACTTCAGGAGGCATCTTCCAGGGTTACGCCTGGTCCAAAGCGGGACTCTGAACCACCTTGGAGGAGCACATCTCTGGCTGGGGCTGTCGGTCTCCATTCTGTGAAAATGAAGCCTGGAGCTGGTGGGAAAAAGGGACTTGAGGACACCAGAACCAGGCTGTCCTGCAGCAAATGGGCTGTGCGTGCTCCCCTAAAGGTGGAGATCTGTCCACGTTGGCTGTTCCCAGGACCCTTTTGGTCCTTGGAAACGGTTCCCAAGAGGATGTTCTCCATCACCTTGGTGGGGACAGAGGTGAGGCTGCGAGCTCTCCAGACCCTTCTTCATGGAGATGCCTTTCTGCAGCCATCAGGAACCTCCCCTGATCTCCACAACCCCACAGTGGCCTCAGGAGGCCATCGACCATCTCCTGCTGAACTCTCACGGACATCCCGGGGACTCGCAGCTGCTCAGCTGAACTTTCTTGCTGGCCCCTGTTAGGTGACGCCAGGCGTGTTCATAACCCTCTGTCCCAACCCCTTTCCAGACGGCTCCATCTGTCACCCTCAACAATGTGAGGACCCTCCAGGCCACCAAGACGAAAGTCAGGGACCAGCTGCCCCAGGTAGGAAACGGGTCGCCGGTCTTCTCCTCCATCCAACCCTGAGGTCTCCCCTCACGTCCCGTGACACGATGGGGGCACGGAGACCGGGCGGACGTGTGGGAAGACCCAAGGCCAACTCAAGTAGGGGTTTGGAGACCTGGCAGGACCCAGTTCTCCTGTGCCAAGGGGACGAGCAGGCTGGGAGGGCATCACGTTGTGGTGGTCCCAGCCCTCCTTGGGTCACATCCTTGCCGTTCTTGCTGCCAGGAGCTGCTCAGCATCAACCAGGAGAAGCGCATCATGGAAGAGGCCCGCTCGGTCAATGCCCTCTCCAAGGTCTTGGCCACCTTGAAGGTGGCTGCTGAGTTCTTGGCCGTGACGGGTGGTGACCCAGAGCGCCCGCTGCCCGAGTACGTCCATCAGGAGCTGAAGATGGACGCCGGCGCGAAGCAGTTCCAGGATGTGCCGGTGGGCAAGGGGCTCAGGGCGGGCAGGAAATGGGACCCTCCTGTCCTCCCTTTGCCACTCTGGGTGGGGCTTCACATCTCCTGTGGCTCTGAGCACCTTCATGTGCTCCAGGGTCCCCAGATCTAGTGTCCGCAAAGGTTTGGGCGTCCCCTGCTCAGAGCAAAGAGGTCCTGAGCACCTGGGTGGGTTTAAAAGCTTGGCCGGGCGGTGGCAGGTCTTCATGTCCTGTTCACCAAGGCCCTGGGGACACCTCGGGCACTGCGGATGGCCTGGGGCACCTCTGCGGGGGATGCCGGTGATGGGGGAGCCAGGGGTTTGTAGATGCACCCGCCTGGATGCTTCAACTGGGCAGCTGAGGTGCGGCCACCGGGGATGGTGGTGGCCCAACGTGTCCTCTAGGACATGCTGGAGTTGAGCGTGGACGTGACCTTTCCGAGGAGCTGAATGCCTGTGCCTCTCTGTCCCCCTTCTTCAGGTGGTCCCCAACACCCGGCTGAAGCACATCCTGTCGCTGTGGCAGGTCCTGGCAGCTCGCCGGTCCATGCTGCTGGTACAGATGAACCAGGTGAGGGAGATGGGGGTGGGGGAGGGGAGATAGCGTTTGCCCCTCCCCCCCCAGGAGGAGAAAGGAAACCTGGGTAAAATCAAGGTCTCTGGCCCATCCGGAAGATAATCCACCCCCCCGGGCGCTTTCAAGACTGGGTTATGTCTTGGAGGCTCTCTGGTGGCCCTGATATGAGGTTCAAGGACACGAGAGGGTTGTGGTGGTCTTTGCAGGATCCCTTCTGCCTGGTACCCAAGCAGTTCCAAGAGCAGCTGGACGCAAGGAAGGCAAAAGCCCTGTCCTCTGCGTTGTCCAACACCAACCTCGACCTCTTCCTCATTGAGCTTCACGAGATGATCATGGTGGCGCTGTCCAGATTTGAGCCTGAATATGAGTAGGTCCCAGTCGTATCCTGGGTCAGCCAGAGCGGTGGCAGAAGCCGCAGCTTCCTGGGAGGATTTGGCTGGAGAGAGACCTCTGAAGGTCTCCGGTCCATGTCCTGCCCCAAGGCAGGTTACTCAAAGCCTTGTCTGGTTGCATGTTGGTGGATCTCCATCTTTGGAGATGCTCATCTTGGGAGCTGTCCCAAGGTGGCCTCACCCCTGATGGGAAGAGGTTTCTCTTATGCCCAGCTGTCAGCTGCCCCGTTGGCTCCTGACGCCACTGGAGATACCCCAGGGCAGTCTCTAGCATGAGGCATTGGCCATCATTCACCAGCCATCTTGGCCACCATTGAGGACCACCATTGACCAGCGACCTTGGCCAAGACAGTGCTTATTGCTGACAGCCAGCACTGGCCACAGCTGGCGGCTAGGGGTGGTGGGACATCCATCCCACCTCCACCCGCTCACCCCTCCGCTCTACCTCCCCCACAGGCTGAAGTATGCCTTTGAGTGCTTCCTGGAAGACAACGAAGTCCCTGCCACCTCCGTGGCCACCCTCACAGATGCCCTGAACCCGGACATTCCTGTCAAGAACATCCTCTCCGTCTGGAGGACGGCTGCGAAGACCAGCCAGATCAATGTCCCTGCGTACGGCCTGGAGAGGCCAGCCCGGGGCAGTCATTAGCCCCCTTCTCGCAATGACCCTGCTGGTGGCTTGTCCCCATGGGCACAGAGGAAACCTCTACCCCCAATCCCAGCTCTGGGGGTGACACACGAGCTGCGTGTGGGCTCCTGGAGCAGCTCGAGCCTCCGAACCCCTAAAATCCTGCTCCCCCACTGTCTGAACCTGGGTGAGAAGCTCTCACCTAGACCCACCACTGCCCCCACGAGGACCCCAAGCGTCCCCGTCCCACCAACCCTGCCGAGCCACAGCGGGAACCTGGAGACCATCTCCGTGGACACATCCCCAACGCTGCTATCCCTGTCAGTTGGCCAACGCTGCCCCAGGGGTGTCCGAGGCACTGGAGCCCCTCTGCCATTCCCGTGTTGGCCAAGAGGTGCTTCTGCATGTCCCCGTGCCCATTGTTGGTGGCCTTCATCCCGCCTTGTCCCTCCTGTCCCTTCCTGCATCATTAAACAGTCAAGGACCCATCTTGGTTTCGTGTTGTTCTCAAAACGGTGGTGGAGGGGACCTGGCTGCTGTCATGGGTGCGACCATCCCTTCTGGGGGCCCACCGTGGGCCTCAAGGGGCCTCTGGAGAGGCAGCGGTGGAGGAGCTGGAGGCCTGAGCTTCCCCACACTGGCTTCCACGGGTGGCCAGGGGCAGGAAAGACCACAGCCACCCTGCCCAGAGCTGCCCCCACTGCTCCCAGTATACCCCAGTGCCCCCAGGGTTTGACTCGCATGGTGAGCTCCTTCCCTCCATCTTCCCGGGGAAGGAGGCTCCTCTCCCCACCCTGCAGGTATTTATAGACATTGATGAGATCCACCCCAATGTCATCTCCAGGCTGGACCATCCCAGCTCCCTCAGCCTCTCCTCCTTGGAGAGATGCTCCAGTCACTTCATCATCTTGGTGGCCCTTCCCAAAAGTCTAGTTTAAGGCTCCTCGTAGAAGTCTGGCCAGCTTGTTGGTGAAGGCCCACTTGGTCAGGTGAATCCCATCAGCTCCCAACAGATCCAGCTTCTTGAAGGTAGCCCTGGCTTCTGGAAGGCAGCCCGGCTTCTGGAAGGTAGCCCTGGCTTCTGGAAGGTAGACCCGCCTTCTCAAAGGTACCATGATCACAGAAGCCCAACCTTGAGTATGGCACTGGCCACGCAGCCAGATGCTCCAATCCCTTCGTCATCTTCCCTGGCCTCTCTCCAGTATGTCCATGTCTCCCTTGTACTGGGAAGGCCAGTGCTGGACCCAGTCCTCCTGGTGTGGCCTCACCAGCACAAAGGTGAAGAAGCACCTCCCTCTACCGTGAGCCACCTTTGTGGCAAAGGCTCATGGTTTATGGTCAACTTGGTGTCCACCAGGACCTTTTCTACCAAGCTGCTTTCCAGCCTGGTGTCCCCATCGTGCCCTGGTGCCGGGGGTTGTCCCTCCCCAGGGGCAGGACTTTGCACTTCCCCTGGTAGAACCCCACGAGGTTCCTCTCAGCCCATTTCTCCAGCCTGTTGAGGTTTCCCCGGGTGGCAGCAGGACCCTTTGGCATTTCAGCTGCTCCTCCCAGTTTGGTGTCACCTGCAACCTGCCGATGTCCAGCTGGCTGACAACCCGCCTCACTGCTCATCCAGCCCATACATCAACAGCTTCTCTAGGAGGATCTTATGGAAGACTGTGTTGAAAGTCTTCCTGAAGTCCAGGTAGACAATGTCCACCGCTCTCCCCTCATCTACTGGGCCAGTCATTGCATTGTAGATGTTTATCAAGTCGGTCGAGCATGACTTCGCCTTAGTGAAGCCATGCTGACTCCTCCTGATGCTTATCTCACCCTTCATGTGCCTGGAAATGGTTTCCAGGATTACTTGCTCCACCACCTTCCTTTGGGAATTCCCTGCTGGTCCCACAACCGCTGCTCCACAGCATCCCTTGAGCAGCCGGTGAAGTGGGGGCAGCAGCGCGGGCGCTGTCCTGGCTGTGGCCCCTCCCAGCTTCTTGCTGGCAGAGCACGGGAAGCTGAAAAGTCCTTGACCGGTGTAAGCACTGCTTAGCAACAACTGAACCATCAGCGTGTTATCAACATTATTCTTCTAAATCCAAACCCCAGCACCGTACCAGCGACCAGGAAGAAAATTAACTCTATCCCCTCCGAAACCAGGACACATGGCCACCACGGGGGCCCTGGCCGTCCCCACGGCCACATCAGTTGAGATTAGATATGCCGGTAACGGTCATCTGATAACACCTCCCCTTGAGAAGGAAGGAGTGGCCACCCGGCTTGTGCAACGGCCACAGGGCTTGCGACACGTAAACCACCCAAAACGGCAGGTTTCCACCCCAAACCCCCTCACCCCTACGGGTGGTTGCTTTTTGAAGGCATCTCCTGACCATCGCTGCTTGTCCTCGGTGCAGCTCGCCATGGCCGTCTACAAGGTGAAGGTGGCAACGGGTGACATCCGCGAAGCCGGAACCAACAACTCCATCTCCATCACCTTGGTGGGCAGCCGTGGCGAGAGCCGCCGGACGACCATCAGCTACTGGTTCCGGCCGGGGATGGTGAGCGTGGGGACGGGGACACAAGTGGTGGCATGGGCTGTCCTGGGGACCCCGGCATGGGTTTTACTGGAGAGGGCAGGAAAAGGGCTTGGGTCTTCTCCAAGGTTTGGGGGGATGGAGAAAGAGGGCTTGGGGGGATGGTGGGAAGGGGTCTTGGGGGGGGAGGGAGGAAGAGGATCTTTGGGGGATGCTCTGAACCCCGTTTCTGCTGGTGGGGAACGCCCGTCTCCCCTGGTGCCACGCCGGGGCAGCTGCTCTCCTGCCCCAAGCCATTCCCCCCCGCCGTCACCAGGAGAAGGACCTGACCGTGAGCTGCGAGCAGGACTTGGGTCCCATCGTCCTCATCCGCCTGCACAAGTGGCGGCTCTTTTTGGAGGACGCCTGGTTCTGCAAGGACATCCGCGTGACAGCGCCCGATGGCACCCTCTACCGCTTTCCCTGCCACCAGTGGCTGGAGGGGGTCACCACGGTGGAGGTCCGGGAGGGCTCAGGTAGGACCCATCCCACCCACATCCTCCTCTGCCAGCCAGGGGGGTCCGACCTTGGCCCCGCTCTCCTCCTTTCCAGGGAAAAAGCTGGTGGACGATGAGCTGGAGATCCTCAAGGAGCATCGGCGGCAGGAGCTGAAGGCACGGCAGGAGGCTTACCAGTGAGAGCAGGGACATAGGGATGGAGGCCCACCACGGCCAGGGTGGCCTGGCCAGTGGTGACACTGATGTCTGTCCCCATGTCTCACCCGCAGGTGGAAGAGCTTCGCCGAAGGCTGGCCCCGTTGCCTCAACGTGGGCTCCATCTTCGAGCTGGACTCCAACATTCAGTTCTCCTGCATGAGGGCCACCAACTTCACCGGTGTCCTCATCTTCCAGTAAGCAATGCCCCAAGGCTGGGGAGGACCTGGATGATGGGAGTGAGGAGCATCGCCAGTGCCACCCTGTCCCGGGAGGCTGGCAGCGGGGCCAGGGAAGGCACGGTGAGTGCTGATGTCCACCTCTTCCCCGTAGAGGGGCCTCCCATCTTCTGGCAGGGTTCCTGTTGAGACCCACCTCCTGGAAGAGCCTGGATGAGATGCGCAGCATCTTCTCCCGGACGAAGGGCAGGGAGATCGGTGGGTGCCTTGCGTGTCCTCCCCCCCACCACCCAGGGCTTCCCAAGAAGTCCCTGGCTTGACGTGGAGGGTGGGCAGTTGGGTGCTGATGTGCGGCCACCCCCTCAGTCCCCGAGTACGTGGCCAGGCACTGGCGAGAAGACGACTTCTTCGGTTACCAGTTCCTCAACGGCAACAACCCCATCGTCATCCGGCAATGCACGGCGCTGCCAGCCAAATTCCCAGTAACGCCAGAGATGGTGGCCGGCTCTTTGGGTGGTGGCACCAACCTGGACAAGGAGATACAAGAGGGTCGGATCTTCATCGTGGACTATGAGGTGCTGGAGGGCATCCCGGCCGGCACCATCCACGGGCGCCAGCAGCACGTGGCCGCCCCGCTCTGCCTGCTGCACCAGGGCACCGACAGGCTTCTACGCCCCATCGCCATCCAGGTAGGGACGTCCCACCCCAAACCAGTGGACGATCCCACCGTGGTGGTGGGGAGGAGATGGTCCCACCGCGTGGTTGTGTCCCACAGCTCAGCCAAACGCCGGGACCCACCAGCCCCATCTTCTTACCGAGCGATGCCGAGTGGGACTGGCTGTTGGCCAAGACCTGGGTACGCAACGCCGACTTCTACAGCCACCAGCTCCTGACCCACCTCTTGAGGACCCACCTCTTCGGGGAGGTCTTTGCCATCGCCACCCTACGCCAACTGCCCGCCTGTCACCCCCTCTTCAAGGTGAGGTCCCACCTCAGGACGACCACCCACCCATCTGACCGCAGCAACCCCCCCAGCTCCTTGGGAGGTCCCTGCTCATCTCCAAGGTCTTGGTTTCCACCACCAGCTCCTCATACCCCACTTCCAGTTCACGTTGCACATCAACACATTGGCCCGGAGCGTCCTCATCAACCCCGGCGGCACCATCGACAAGGTGAGCCCCGGTGACTGGGAGCATTGGGGTCTACTGGGAGCACTGGAGTGTACTGGGAGAACTGGGGGACATGGGGTATACTGGGAGTACTGGTGCCCTGGGAGATCTTGGGGGCTTTGGGGTATACTGGGAGCACTGGGGAGGGATACTTGGAGTACTGGTGCTCTTGGAGCACTTGGAGGCACTGGAGTATACTGGGATTGCTGGGGGGCACTGGGGAGCACAAAGGGCCCTGGGGGACACTAAAGAGCACAGGGGCTGGGGAGCACTGGGGACAGTGGGGTATACCGGGAATAGTGGGAGGCACTGTGGGGGCACTAGCAAGGTTGCCGGGGGGGGGGGGGGGTGCTGGGGTGTAATGGGAGCACTTGTGGGGTATACTGGGGGCACTGGGTTGCACTTGGGCTACTTGGAGTACTCGTGCCCTGGGCGCATTCAGGACCACTGGAGTATACTGGGAGCACTGTGGGGGCACTGGAGAGCACAGAGGGCCCTGGGGGACACTAGAGAGCACGGAGGGGCTGGGGAGGTATACTGGGAGCACTGGGAGGTACTGGGGGAGGGGGGTACTTGCAGTACTAGTGCCCTGGGAGCACTTGGGGGCACTGGCATATACTGGGAGCACTGGGGACCACAGAGGGCCCTGGGGAACACTAGAGAGCATGGCGGTGGGCTGGGGAGCACTTGAGGGCACTGGGGTATACTGGGAGCACTGGGGAGCATTGGGGAGCATTGAAGACCCTGGGGGACACTAGAGAGCCTGGGGACGGGGGGGTGGAGCTGGGGAGCACTGGGGAGCACTGAAGTCCCTGGAGGACACTAGAGAGCCTGGGGAGGGGGTTGGAGCTGGGGCCACTGGAGTATACTGGAAGCGCTGGGGCAGCTGGGGGCTGGAGGGGGCCACAGTGCCTCCTGCCCTGAGCACCCATGGGTGCCCCGCCCCGCCAGGGCTCGGGGATCACCTATGAGGGGATGCTGCTGATCGTCCAGCGGGGCTTGGAGAAGGTCACCTACACCTCCCTCTGCCTCCCCGATGACATCCGGCACCGCGGCATGGCCCACCTCCCCAACTACCACTACCGGGATGACGGGATGAGGCTCTGGGAAGCCATCGAGAGGTGGGACAAGGGGTTGGGTGGCAGCTGCTGGAGGTCCCATGGGTGCTCCATGACCTCATGGTCACCTTACCCCACGGTAGCTTCGTCTCTGGCATCGTGGCTTTCTACTACGGGGAGGACGCGGCGGTGAGAGGGGACGCCGAGCTGCAGGCTTGGGTGATGGACATCTTCACCAACGGCTTCTTGGGCAGGACCTCCTCAGGTACCGTGTCCACCTGGGTGTCCCCAGGGGTGACAGGGGGACAAGGACAGGTCGCTGATGCTCTCTGCCGTCCCCCACCACCCCCAGGTATCCCCTCCTCACTGCAGACGGCGGCGGAGCTCAGCAAGTTCCTCACCATGGTGCTGTTCACCTGCTCGGCACAGCATGCGGCCGTCAACAACGGGCAGGTGGGACAGGGGACCTCTGACCCCTCTGCACCCAAAAGATGTCCCCAACTGTCCCCGTCCCACGCTGGAGAGATGTTCTCCTCCAACCCCTCTGTGCGCGGGAGGGATGTCCCTATCCTGAGCCAGGAAAGATGGCCGTGTCCCACCTCTATTTGTGCCAGAGGGATGTCCCCATCCAACCCCTCTCCATGCCAGGGGGACGTCCCCACCCCACCTCAGGAGAACGTCCCCAGCCATCCCCTCTCCATGCCAGGGGGACGTCCCCAGCCCACCTCTGGAGAACGTCCCCAGCCAACCCGTCCCCACGCCAGGGGGATGTCCTCTGCTGACACTGGTCTCTCACCCCGCAGTATGACCTGGGCGCCTTCCTCCCCAACGCCCCGTCCTCCATGCGCCACCCGCCGCCGGCGGAGAAGGGCAAGGCCTTCCTCCAACACTTCCTCGACACCATCCCCGAGGTGGACACCACGGCCAACATCCTGGTGGCCCTCATCCTCCTCAGCTCCTCCCTCAGCGACAGGGTGAGTCCGGCCCTGCCGTCACCACGCCCTCCCCCAAATGGCAGCTCTGTGGGGCTGAGGAACCCCAAGAGGTGCCCCACGGGGGCGTGGGTGCATGTCACCACCTTGACTACCCAGGGTGGTGGCCACCATCGCTCTACAGCTACCAGGGTGCCCAGAACCCCCTGAGATGGCTTGAGGCACCTCAGCCAAGCGGTTGAACCTGATGGGTCCCCATCCCCATGTCCCCCAGAGGCTCCTGGGACAGTACCCGGAGGAGCGGTTCACGGAGGCGGAGCCCCGGCGGCTCATCAGGACCTTCCAAGGGCGGCTGGAGGAGATCCGGGAGCTCATCGAGGACAGGAACCACTGGGCCCAGCTGAGATACAACTACATGAACCCGCTGGAGATCGAGAACAGCATCTCCATCTGAGTGCCCCCGCAGCCCAGCACCGGCACCCAGCACCCAGGCACCCCCAACCCCGCCAGCACCGATCACCTGGGCACCCCCAGCACCCAGCACCTGAGCACCCAGCACCCGAGCACTCAGCACCCCCCTGTACCCACCACCCCCAGCACCCAGCACCAATCACCTGGGCACCCCCAGGACCACAAACTGGGACATCCTGAGCACCCAGCATCTTAGTACCCAGCACCCCCAGCACCCAGCACCTGGGCACCCCCAGCACCAATCACCTGGGTATGGCCAGCACCCCACACCCACCACCCTCAGCACCCAGCACCCGAGTACCCAGCACCCCCTGTACCCACCACACCCAGCACCGATCGCCTGGGTACCCTCAGCACTCCACACCTGGGCAACCCCAGCACCCCCAGCACCCCCAGCACCCAGCACCTGGGCACCCCCAGGACCCCCAGCACCCGAGTACCCACCACCCCCAGCACCACCAGCACCCAGCACCCGAGTACCCAGCACCCCCAGCACCCAGCGCCTGAGCACCCAGCACCCCCTGTACCCACCATCCCCAGGACCCCCAGCACCGATCACCTGGGTACCCCCAGCACCCCAGCCCCCCCAGCACCCAACATCCCCAGCACCCAGCACCCCCAGCCCCCAGGACCCCCAGCCCCTCCCACCCCGCTCTCCCCCCAGCCCCTCAATAAACGCCAGCTGTCAATCAAACCCTCGCTGCTTGGGGGGTGTGTGTGTCCTAAATACCTGGGGACCCTCAACAAGCTGGGGGGGCAACTGGGAGACATGGTGGGGTGCCCAGTGCTCCCAGTGCCCTCCCCACTGCTCCCTATGCTCCCCAGTGCTCCCAGTGCCTCTCAGTGCTCAGCGGTGACTCCAGTGCTCCAGTGCCCTCTAGTGGTCCCAGTGTCCCCAGTGCTCCCGGTGCCCCACAGCACTCCCCAGTCTCCTCAGTGCTCCCCAGTCTCCCCAGTGTTCCCAGTGCCCCACAGCACTCCCCAGTTTCCTCAGTGCTCCCCAGTCTCACCGGTGTTCCCAGTGCCCCTCAGTTCTCCGCAGTATCCCCAGTACTCCCAGTGTCTCTCAGTGCTCCCAGTGCCCCTAAGTGCTCAGCAGTGGCCCCAGTGCTCCTAGTGCCCCACAGTGCTCCCCAGTGTCCCCAGCACTCCCATCTCCCTAGTGTTCCCAGTGCCCCTCAGTGCTCCCCAGTGCTCCCAGTGCCCCCCCAATGCTCCCAGTGCCCCCCCAATGCTCCTCAATGTCCCCAGCACTCCCCAGTGCTCCCAGTACCCCTAAGTGTTCAGCAGTGGCCCCAGTGCTCCCAGCACCCCCACAATGCTCCCAGTGCCCCTCAGTGCTCTCCAGTCTCCCCAGTGTTCCCAGTGCTCTGCACTGCTCCCCAGTCTCCCCAGTGCTCCCAGTGCCCTGCAGCGTTCCCAGGCCTCCTCTCCAGGAGTGTGCTGGCCTCCTCGGGGACAGCCGAAGCCCCAGGGAGCGGACAGTCTGTCTGAGGAGGGGACTGACTGCCCCGTTTCACCCACGGCTGGTCCCTCTCGCACCCCTTTCTGTCTCTCCCTCCTTTCTCCCGCCCTCTTTCCCAGCTTTCCCCCCCACTCCTTCACCAGTTTGCGCAGTCCCGCCGCCCCCCTCCCACATCCCCCAATTTGAAATGAAGCAATGTTTGCGATACCCAGGAATCAAACAAGCTAAAAATATACCTGAAAATATTTTAGTTGAATTTTAAAATGTTCTTTCACTGCAGTAGCTTCAGTAACTTGCCTTACGTCAATCCCTGCACAACGTTCAAGTGGCTTTCCAGTTCCAAAAGAACGGTTTGTTAGCAAATGCTAGCACACAGTTTGCTCCTAGTAATTAAAAAAAAAACCAAAAAAAACCAGTAAAACATTTGTAACTACTACTAAAAAAATAACACTCCGGCCTAGATGAGAATTGCTGACTTTAAGGAACGAAATATATTTTCTGATGTAATATTCTTGCTAGCTGCTCCTAAGAGAAACTTTGGTTGTCATTTCTGAGGGCAACAACTTTGAAACTCAAGGTTCAGGCGGTTCAGGCTTGGACAGATAACCCTGCTATCATTCGTATCCCTCTTTTCCCAAATACTCAGCAGTGTTGGGGGTTTTTTACTGTACCCCTTGAGGTGAATTAAACACGTGTTTGTGCTTAAATATATATATATCAAAAACTAAAATAATGAGCAATGCGTGGGGCGGAGCCCTACCACCATAAGCTGTGCCAGCACCTTTCCGTACGGATCCTGAACCCACCTACCTGCCTCTAGGACCGCGTTGCGGGTGTAACCCCAGTTAGCGTACTCATGCTAAAAGCCGCGCTGCTCATCAAAAAAACCCCCAAACCTTTATCGGTAAAACGGGATGAATATATTCCTCTGTATCACAGGGCTGTTGTGATGATAAATCAGCTGAGGAATACTGAGATACGAGGTATGCAGAAACCATATAAATAAGAGATAAATAATACCTGAAGAGGGCCATTAAACTCCGTCATTAAACTCCCACACCGCAGTCAGAAGCGTGACCGACGGAGCAGAACCTATAGAAAGTGGCGCACCGATCGCAGGCTTGAGAGCGGCCATTTAAAAGCCCCAAAGCCACGCGATCCCGTGCGCTTGAGACTCGATTTAAAGCTGGGAGAAGACGCGAAAATCTTTGTGAAATAGTTGAATGACATCAAATTACAAATTACCTTTTGCTCAACTTTACTCCCTGAAAGGGAGAAAAAATCCACTATCCGAGCACAAGTATCGGAGGGAAAAATCACCAGTCGCTCCAATCAGTAAAAGCCTGGAGTCGTGCCAGGACAAAGCCTACGGGAGATCACAATCTGCGTCTTTTTAATCTTTTGATATATCGGAAAAAATAACTCTGAGGCGGCTAGCTCCCCAATGAAGCGTTTCTGCTGCATTAAATACAAACCCGACGGCCACAGCTGGCAGCAGCAAACCACGCGATCGAGAATCAAACACGCCGAGGCGATAACGGGACTAAAAATATCGGGCACACCTTACTTGGAAGCGTTACGGAAAAGAAAACACTACCTGAAATCCAGCTTTCGGGAAACAGCTTGGTATTTCAGTAACGCTGTTAAAAACTGCCTGCTGGAGGAGGTTCGCAGAGAAAGCAAAGTAGCTATTTCTCTGGAAAATGGTATTTTAATAAAGCCTGAAATAACACTGCTTTAATCCGCTGAAGGAATAATATTCCAAAAAAGCGTATTGCACAGCCCTGCAGTCATTTGCAAGACCGATGCTTTTGCTTCGGTGTACGGCCAGGACCGAGGGCTTCGTTACACCGCCTGTACACATCGCTGTAGCACCTCAAATTCAGTGGCATTAAAGCCCAGGTTTGTACTAAGACTATTAATTTTAAAACCCTGGCCGAGCCAGTTGGTTTTGTTCTTTGCAACGAGCCCAGACGTTACCAGAATGAGACCAGCTCCGGGCTGCGTAGAGAAATTAAAATTGGTTTGTGTGGAGAAGGGGGAAAACCCTGACGGGGAAAACCGGGGCAGAGCTGCGCCCCGCTTCTGCTTCACCCCCAAAACCGGGTTTATGGCGAGCCCGCAGTAAATGAAGGGCAGAAACGTCCCGCAGCCGCCCTGCCCTTCACCGCTGCCCGCCCCGACCTTACCCTCCGCAGCGCCAAGATGTCCGCCCTCAGAGCCAGCCGGGTGAGCGGCCGGGCCGGGACGTGGAGGCCGGGGGGGAACGGGGACGGCTGGAGGGCGAAGGGACAGAGGTGCCGGGGGTCGGCGGGCTTGAGGGCGGGGGACCGCGCTGCAGCCGGCGGCTTCCCCCCCTCATGGGCGCCCTGCTTCCCCTCAGGGGCTGCCCGCCTGCGGCTTCCCGCCGTCACGGGCGCCCTGCTTCCCCTCAGGGGCTGCCTAGCAGCAGCTTCCCCCCCTCATGGGCACCCTGCTTCCCCTCAGGGGCTGCCCGCCTGCGGCTTCCCCCCCTCATGGGCGCCCTGCTTCCCCTCAGGGGCTGCCTAGCAGCAGCTTCCCCCCCTCATGGGCACCCTGCTTCCCCTCAGGGGCTGCCCAGCAGCGGCTTCCCCCCCTCATGGGCGCCCTGCTTCCCCTCAGGGGCTGCCCAGCTGCAGCTTCCCCCCCTCATGGGCACCCTGCTTCCCCTCAGGGGCTGCCCGCCTGCGGCTTCCCCCCCTCATGAGCGCCCTGCTTCCCCTCAGGGGCTGCCCGCCTGCGGCTTCCCCCCCTCATGGGCGCCCTGCTTCCCCTCAGGGGCTGCCCGCCTGCGGCGTCCCCCCCTCATGGGCGCCCTGCTTCCCCTCAGGGGCTGCCCGCCAGCGGCTTCCCCCCCTCATGGGCGCCCTGCTTCCCCTCAGGGGCTGTCTGCCAGCGGCTTCCCCCCCTCATGGGCGCCCTGCTTCCCCTCAAGGGCTGCCCGCCAGCAGCTTCCCCCCCCTCAGGGGCACCCTGCTTCCCCTCAGGGGCTGCCCGCCAGCGGCTTCCCCCCCTCATGGGCGCCCTGCTTCCCCTCAAGGGCTGCCCGCCTGCGGCTTCCCCCCCTCATGGGCACCCTGCTTCCCCTCAGGGGCTGCCCAGCTGTGGCTTCCCCCCCTCATGGGCACCCTGCTTCCCCTCAGGGGCTGCCCAGCTGTGGCTTCCCCCCCTCATGGGCGCCCTGCTTCCCCTCAGGGGCTGCCCAGCTGCGGCTTCCCCCCCTCATGGGCGCCCTGCTTCCCCTCACAGGCTGCCCGCCTGCGGCTTCCCCCCCTCATGGGCGCCCTGCTTCCCCTCACAGGCTGCCCGCCTGCGGCTTCCCCCCCTCATGGGCGCCCTGCTTCCCCACAGGGGCTGCCCAGCTGTGGCTTCCCCCCCTCATGGGCGCCCTGCTTCCCCTCAGGGGCTGCCCGCCTGCGGCTTCCCGCCGTCATGGGCGCCCTGCTTCCCCTCAGGGGCTGCCCAGCTGCGGCTTCTTCCCCTCATGGGCGCCCTGTTTCCCCTCAGGGGCTGCCCAGCTGTGGCTTCTTCCCCTCATGGGCGCCCTGCTTCCCCTCAGGGGCTGCCTGCCAGCAGCTTCCCCCCCTCAGGGGCACCCTGCTTCCCCTCAGGGGCTGCCCTGCAGCGGCTTCCCCCCCTCATGGTCGCCCTGCTTCCCCTCAGGGGCTGCCCGCCAGCAGCTTCCCCCCCTCAGGGGCACCCTGCTTCCCCTCAGGGGCTGCCCGCCTGCGGCTTCCCCCCCTCATGGGCGCCCTGCTTCCCCTCAGGGGCTGCCCGCCTGCGGCTTCCCGCCGTCATGGGCGCCCTGCTTCCCCTCAGGGGCTGCCCAGCTGCGGCTTCCCCCCCTCATGGGCCCCCTGTTTCCCCTCAGGGGCTGCCCAGCTGTGGCTTCTTCCCCTCATGGGCGCCCTGCTTCCCCTCAGGGGCTGCCCGCCAGCAGCTTCCCCCCCTCATGGGCGCCCTGCTTCCCCTCAGGGGCTGCCCAGCTGTGGCTTCCCCCTCTCATGGGCACCCTGCTTCCCCTCAGGGGCTGCCCAGCAGCGGCTTCCCCCTCTCATGGGCGCCCTGCTTCTCCTCACAGGCTGCCCGCCAGCAGCTTCCCCCCCTCATGGGCGCCCTGCTTCCCCTCAGGGGCTGCCCACTGCCAGCAGCTTCTTCCCCTCATGGGCGCCCTGCTTCCCCTCATGGGCGCCCTGCTTCCCCTCATGGGCGCCCTGCTTCTCCTCATGGGCGCCCTGCTTCTCCTCATGGGTGCCCTGCTTCTTCTCATGGGTTCCCCAGTGGCTTCCCCCCCTCATGGATGCCCTGCTTCCCCTCAGGGGCTGCCCACCAGCAGCTTCCCCCCTCATGGACGCCCGGCTTCCCCTCAGGGGCGCCCAGCTTCCCCTCAGTGACTGCCCGCCGGCAGCTTCTTCCCTTCACAGCCTTTCCCATCGTGTACCTGGCCACGCCGCCGCTGGCGTTTTTTACGGTCTATAAAAGTTGTTTCCTGAAGTACTGACCCTCCCGTTAGGAATGAAGAATGTTGCTTCTCTAAGAAGTTACGGAACCACCTCCCGGCTTCCCGCGAGGCAGTTACAAAGGGTTTGCAGATCCAGTGGTGCCGGGTTGATGCTGGCATTTCTCCCACTCTCCTGTTTCCTTCCTGAAGTCGGGGAAAGGTGAAGGGAGGTGCCATGGCGGCTGTGTCCTTCCCTCGTGTGGCCATGTCCTTCCCTTGGGCAGCCATGGTGGCCATGTCCTTCCCTCGGGCAGCCGTGTCCTTCCCTCGGGCGGCCATGGCAGCCGTGTCCTTCCCTCAGGCAGCCATGTCCTTCCCTCGGGCAGCCATGTCCTTCCTTCAGGCAGCCATGGCAGCCATGTCCTTCCCTCGGGCAGCGTGGCAGCTGTGTCCTTCCCTCAGGCAGCCATGTCCTTCCTTCAGGCAGCCATGGCAGCCATGTCCTTTCCTCGGGCAGCAGTGATGTCCCCCGGAGGGACGCGGCCACCCGCCAAAGCGTTGCTGTGACAGCAGTGGCCAGAGAAGGCGGCTCCACCCGATGCCCGCCGGTCCCTTGCAGATCAAAGGTGACGCTTTTGGGCACCGGTGGTTGGTGTTCAGCCCCACCAACAATCACGCCGCTGGGGCAGCGGCGTTTCCGAAGCTGGCAGAGCTGGCGTAACGCCTGAGGAGTTGGGTTTGAACGTGGCTACCGGCAACTTATCACCGAATCCGCCGAGTCAGAGAATAGGGAGGTTGACGGAGCAGGCAGGTGGTCGTCCAAATCCTTACCTGTTGTGAACCAGGGTCCTTTGTCACCCCTTTGTGCCACCGCCAGGTACGACCCCCCCGTCCGATTCGTATTTCCATTTCTTCCCCTCCGTTTGCGGGGAGCGTCGGGTTTTTTCAGCGTAGCCTTCAGCGTCGACCTTGCATACTGCTCTGCGATGAAAACCACGATAGGCTAAGTAACTTTTTGGTGGCAAAGCTATATGTGACTGGATCGTCCTTAACATAATCACTTTTTTTAAATTTTATTTTATCCCGAAAGCGGGGTCGTTTTGCCTGGCGCGCAGACACCAATCAACGCACCGAGCCGAGGTATTTTATTCCCTTCATATTTGTGCAGAGACGGGCGCTAGGTGGTGAGTCCACACAGCCAGCACACCTTCGTACAAAACTACAGCGTATTTATTTTGCTCTGTGATTAGTATAATCCCGCCCAATATTACGCTTATTGGTTAGTGATTAACATTTCGTACACTATTAGTTTACTGTATTTAAATTAGCCTCGCTCGCTATGCAAATTAGCACGCCTGCTCCTTTCAGGTGGGGGGGGCAAGTCTTTTCGGTCCGGAATTGAGTCAGTGGTCGCCATCTCCCCTCGCCGCATTTACCTCTCACCCAGTGACCGCGGTTTTATCAGGCTGCGTGTGTTTCTGGCCGCCATCCGGTCTTTGGCACCGAGATGTTCCCTTTCCTCAGTCCGGCAGCTCTTCTTCAAGGCTCTAGCCCTTACTTTTCCGCGGTTCGTTAATGAAACAAATCCTCTTCTATCTTTCAGCTCCCTCCCAAATTCCTTTCCCAGAGCACAGCTGCTTTGTAGTTTTGCTCAGGGGAAAATCTTCACTTTCTGCAGGACAGCGGTTACAATTACCCGGCTTTTTCTCAACCTCATCTCCCTTTTGTCCGTTTCCAGATAAAATAAGGTATAAAACGTTTGGGAGGATTGAGGTCTTTCTAGAGGTTTGTTGGTAGTGTTTGATTGTTTTGTTTTTCTGCGTAATGGTGGTAGCAGTTAGGGAAGAAGGTGAGGCAAGAAAGGAAACCTTAGGTAAATACTACTTTGCAATGTGGCTTGTGAAAACTCCAAATGAATAAGATATTGCTACTGGAAAATGCAATCCTGAGCTATTAATACATTCGCTTAACGCTTTAATAACAACCCCAGGCACCACTGCAGGCGTGGGGAGGAGGGGCTGGGAGCTGCCCGGGGCAAAGGACCTGGGGGTGCTGGTCGACAGCGGCTGAACGTGAGCCAGCAGCGTGCCCAGGTGGCCACGAGGGCCAATGGCATCCTGGCTTGTGTCAGGCATGGTGCGGCCAGCAGGAGCAGGGCAGGGATCGTCCCCCTGTGCTGGGCACTGGTGAGGCCGCCCCTCGAATGCTGTGCTCAGCGCTGGGCCCCGCACCCCAAGGCGGCCATGGAGGGGCTGGAGCGTGGCCAGAGCAGGGCAGCGAGGCTGGGGCAGGGGCTGGAGCACAAGGCTGGGGAGGAGCGGCTGGGGGAGCTGGGGGGGCTCAGCCTGGAGAAGAGGAGGCTGAGGGGAGCCCTCATCGCTCTCTGCAACGGCCTGAAAGGAGGCTGGAGCCGGGGGGGTCGGTCTCTGCTCCCCAGGAACAAGCGATGGGACGAGAGGGAACGGCCTCAAGCTGCGCCAGGGCAGGGTTGGGTTGGGTATTGGGAAAAACTTCTTCCCCCAAAGGGCTGTCAGGGCCTGGCCCAGGCTGCCCGGGGCAGGGGCTGAGTCCCCACCCCTGGGGGTATCTAAAAGCCGGGGAGATGTGGTGCTGGGGGCCATGGTTTAGTGGTGGCCTTGGCAGCACTGGGTTAACGGTTGGACTCAATAGTCTTCAAGGTCTTTTCCAACCTTAACGATTCTATGATTCAGTACTCAGCACTTCTAGCAGTGGTCTTCCTGCATTTCTTCACTTTTTAACTCTATAGATGTTTTCAGTATGCTCTGAAAATACTCTTTTTTCACTGCATTGATACCTATCATCGCCTGTGTTCTTCGCGCTGCGTTGTGCTGCAGTCAGGCTCGCAGCTTCGTGAGGCTCGAGCTGTGAAGATCTTACCCCTCGTGTTCTTTTTTTCTTTAGCAGATGCTCCGAACCATTGCAGGGCAGGGATGGAGATCCCATTCGGGTAAACCGGATCAAAACGTACATATAAGCAAACCGGGAGCTGGCTTTAGCTTTGGTAAGTATTGCGGTTTTTGAAAGAAATAAGAGTTCAGGACAAATTGCCGAGTTAGGGAAAAAAAAAACTGAAGCAATGTGTTGCAGTTCAGCATGAATTTACAATGGAAGTGTTTATTCTGAATAAATTTTTATTCTTTTTTTGAAAAAGTGTTCAAAAATCAAAATTACTTTCTTCTCCAGCTCAGGAAAGCCAGGTATGTGTGTGATATCGAGGAGATTTTCTTTTTTTTTTTTTAACTAATGCCCATCTTGAGCTTTTTTATTGCCAAAGTTGCCTTAGCTTTGACTAATTATCTCACGCTGGCTTTTAAAACATGAAGAGAACTGTAGGTAGTCTTAGTTGAACTTGGTTATAAAGAAATTCATCCGCATCTTGGTATATTATATACGTAGAAGCAAATGCAGTGGGCCAGCAGGTAGATGTTTGAAAGCAAGTAGCCAGAATTGTCAAATAAGGAACATTTATCTGCCTCCATCTCCTCCTCCGTTTACCGAGCACAGCGTGCTTCACGTGTCTTTCGGTAAGATATGTTGTGTTGCGTGGTACTTCCTACGCTGTTGTCAGTGTTCTGCGGATAATTCTGTCGGAAGCGCGTGCGTGCGCTGTAGGCGTTCATTAGAGATCAGTGGAATTTTTCTCTAGAAAGAGAAAATTGAGCTTTTTTGGTTTCTGGAGAGGCCCGGGAAGGTAAGTCCTGGCGGTTTGAATTGTCCTGGAAGGAACTGAGACTTGTTTTTTCTTTTTTTTTTGTAGTCTGACAACTGGAAAAATTAAAGAGAGTACAGAATTTGTGACTTTATTTTTTACTTTCTTTTTTTTGAATAGAACTTACTGATGAACAGAAAGAGTTCCAAGCTACCGCTCGTAAATTTGCTGTGGAGGAAATTATTCCTGTTGCTGCACAATATGACAAAAGCGGAGAGGTAAATCTACCATGGAACAGGGGGGAAAAGAGATTCTTATCTTAACCTGCGTAAAATTAACAATGTTACGTGTGGCGAGTCAGAAGGTGATTCTCCCTCTTTATTTCAGTATCCTCTTCCGCTCATAAAACGAGCTTGGGAACTCGGTCTTATAAATTCACACATCCCAGAAAGCTGCGGTAAGTAAGCGTTCTTTTTAATCTGTAAAATTAACCCAAGAAAAGGCCTCAGAGGAGATTTCTTGGCAGAATTATGGATTCTGTGTAAAAAGAACAGTTGCACACTTGAATACTCTAAATGTAGTCAGCAGGCAGGCTGACACAAGTGTGGACGTAATCAGGCAACAAATTAGATCATGAGGCCGTAATTTGCTAGATTTCTTCCAGATTTTCTACCACGATTACACCCACCTGATGCTCCCCTGGTGCGCCGCGTCAGCTGATGAGGCAGGGAAATGAGAAGGCCGTGTTTTGATCTAGTCTCTGACACGGGCTGGAGCAATTTGAGAGTTTATTCCAGTTTATTCCGGGACAGTTTTCCAGTTTAGATGAGGTGCAGTCCAGCAGCGCTTAGCTATAGGACTAACCGTGGAAAAAATGCTAAATTTTAAGTTTTCTTATTTGCATTTATATCACCTGAAAAAGAAGCTGAGGAAATGTACTTAGCAGATGCTATTTTTTTGAAGGCTCATCCGAGGGTGTATCTTGTATCAAAAATTTAATTAACGAGGTTAAGGAACAAAAGGAACAGTTGTGAGGATAACATCTATTCAGTCACAAATTCCGTGGAAACTCAAGGCCGAAATAGCCGGACTATCGCCCCGTGTAATCGCTTGGTGATTAAATTAAAACTTACGAGTGACACACTGGACACCATTCCTTCTCCAAGGGAGAAAATCCGTACCGGTGAGGCTGATACACCGTGGAAATTAAGAGCAAGTAAGACGAAGTACGGATAGAGCGGACGTAGTGAGGTCATAGAGTTTGCTGATAACGCGAAGTTATAGAAAAGACGAGGCTGGTGCGAAGAGCTGTAGGAGGAGGTTGTGAAACAGGGTGACTTAAAATGGCAGATGACGTTCAAACTAGGAAAAATGAGGCACACAAGAAAGGAAAGAAGCGAGCCAAAGTTCCCGGATAAAGCAGTGTCTTCTGAACAAGTTACTACCTCTGGGGGAAAAAAAAAAAGAGATTTGGGGGGTTAGAATATATAGTTTTGTGACGAGGTCAGCATAATGCCCAGAAGTGCTCAAACCCATACATTTAAGGGCAGAAATTCGAAGGGAATGAAGAAAAAAGCAGAAGCCGTCATGACGCCGCTTCTCAAATCCAAATTGCGCTTGCCTCTCGAATTCGTTACGTAGTCGGGTCCTTCCACCTCGAAAGGGTGTTGTGGAAATGGAGGAGGTTCCAAAAAAGATGGCAAAGGTGATGAAAGGTACAGAACAGCTTCTGCGTGAGAAATGCCTCAAACGCCAGCGTCGCGGAGCGTGGGGAAAGGGACTCGAAGCTCATCGGCCCCTTCAGTCCAACCGGAAGGCGCCAAGTGACGTCAGCAGGCAGCGGGTTCAGAATAAATGAGGCGGTTCCATGCTCAGGGCGTAGTTCATTCGTCAAACTCCTGGCCCCGGGACGATACGGATGCTGAAATTGTGCAGGTTCCAAAAGAGACCGGGCAAATTCCGGGAAGAAATGGCTGTGGGGGGGAGCTGAGCAAGATACCAAAGAGATTTTTGGCCGAAGAAGTCGCCTGAAGCCTGGGGAAATCTTCTGAGGAAGCATCGCTGGGGCGTTGCTGTATTTTCATGCACTTCCCAAAGCGTTGGCTTCTGGCAGAAGCGGGCGACTGGCTTGCTTTTCTGACTGCTATGGCCACTTTTTTTATTTTTCCTTTCCTTTACATTTTCCCTTTCTTTTCCTTTGTATTTTTCCTTTCTTTTCCTTTACATTTTATTTTTCCTTTCTTTTACATTTTTCCTTTCCTTTCTATTTATCCTTGATATTTTTCCTTTCTTTTCCTTGATAATTTTTCCTTTCCTTTCCTTGATATTTTTTCCTTTCCTTGATTTTTTTCCTTTCCTTTCCTTGATATTTTTTTCTTGATTTTTTCCTTGGTATTTTTTTCTTGATTTTTTCCTTGGTATTTTTTCTTGATTTTTTCTTGATGTTTTTTTCTTGATTTTTTCCTTGATATTTTTCCTTCCCTTTCCTTGATATTTTTTCCTTGATATTTTTTTCCTTGATATTTTTTTCCTACATTTTTTTTCCTTGATATTTTTTTCCTTTATTTTTTTCCTTGATATTTTCCCTTTCCTTCCCTTTCTTTTTTTATTCCCAAGTGCTGTGGCAGCTCAGGAGCCCTTGTGGCCCTTTCTCTGCCTCCTAAGAACTCTTAAGAAAATTCTCAGATGCAAAGCAGTCGAAAGATCCTAGGGGCGCGCCCTTGCCGTCCGGTGCAACTTGTCCCACATCGAGCGCGCGGTCGCCCCGTCCTTTTTAAGTCATCTGTCGCTAAGCTGACAAGACTTCATTTAACGAGCTTGGGTGGGAATGTCTAATCGGAGCGCGCCATCAAGCGTAGGTGGGGGAACGGGTTTTGGATAAGTCATTTTTGTAAATCACGGATACCTTCCACTTTACACTCAGTGTAGTCAAACGTTTCCACTGCAGGCGGCCTCGGCCTGGGCAGTTTTGAAGCGTGCCTTATTACGGAAGAGTTAGCTTACGGATGCACGGGGGTTCAAACCGCCATCGAGGCAAACTCCCTAGGGGTGAGCTCTGCCCTTTCTCCCCTCCTGCAAACTAGAGCCTGTGCCCTTAAAAAAGATGAATTAACGCTCTAAATATTTTCTTTCAGCAAATGCCAGTAATCATCGCAGGAAACGAGCAGCAGCAGAAAAAATACTTAGGAAGAATGACCGAGGAACCAATGATGTGTGTGAGTACGACCCGGGAACGCTGCAGGCTGCTCCGCAAGCGTATTAACCAGGTTGGGTTGTTTAAAACGCTGATGTCTACGCACGACTTGGCCCCGTTGGGTTTGTAAATAAACCGTGGCATTTACTGAAAGTCAAGGAATATTGAACGAGATGTCTTCAAGAAGCATTTATGAATCTTAAATATTATAAATATCTGAGCCGTATTTGTTAGGTAGAAAGAAAGAAGGATTCACGTGCGGTGCATTAAAATCTGAACAACTGAGCCTCGTAAAATGAAGAGCACGGTAACCACAGCACGTTACTCTCTGCTCCTATTTTCAGATTTTAAAGATCCTCAGCTTTCCCATCAGTTTGTGAAGCGTAAGGAAGTGATGCCTTAGGAAAAGTAACAGAATGCTTCTGTTTATCATGAATGTAAAAGGCAATTTTAAGTATTATTATGGATTTAGAAGGAAAATTAACGTGTTTGGATTCTTGCTCAGATGGTTGTTGCATTTTTTTTGATGTCATATTTTGGGGTTTTCCATGTGGTTCGCTTAAAACTTGCACGGCTCAGTTTGGTGCGCCCAGTTCTGCAATGATTTGTGGTTGCTTAAAACCTTCTATTCGTCAAGATTTTGCATTTTCTTTTCTTTTAGGCTTACTGCGTAACAGAGCCTGGAGCGGGCTCTGATGTGGCCGGCATAAAAACCAAGGCTGAGAAGAAGGGAGACGAGTACGTTATTAACGGTCAGAAGATGTGGATCACAAATGGCGGGAAAGCAAACTGGTGCGTGTTGACTTTCGACTCGCGGTACGGTGTCTGTTATTCCGGTCTAAACCGATGGGTCGTCCCCCCGAGTTAGAGCTTCGTGTTTCTTTAGCGATCTGCTACAAATCGGAAGGTTCGTTAACGTTTCACCGCGCCGCGCTTTCATCTGTGACCAGTTCGTCAGGACGAGGTGTAAGAATGCAGTCTCCGCGCTGCGCGACACCTAAAATGAAACCGAGCGCTGACGTGACAGCTCCAGCCCAGAATGCCTCTCCGGTTTTGCTGCTGTCAGACAAATTAATTCCGCTTTCCCTCGGGGAAGGGCAGCGCCATAAGAGTTAACTTGCAGAGTACTCAAGAGGCTGAGATGAGGAGCGACCTCGCTTTGTGGGTGTGGTGAGCAGGATCAGTCGCTTCTGATTCTACCGGAAACAGCTCTCGCTTTCAGTGAAGATGGAAAAATTCTAGGATTGCGGTGTTTTATTTTCTTGAGGGAAGACATTTTCCAAGGGTCAAAGAATCCAGATTTCGGCTCCTTTGGAATATGGAACGTGCTTTACAATCTAGACCTCGTTCATCACGTCTCAGATAAGATCGTGCTCAGCCCCACCACAGAAATTCTTTTCAATTCAAGAGGAAAAACTATACATTTATGTATAAAGTTAAATTAACTTTATACACTTATGTATAAAGTTCAATTTTCTCGTTATTTATTTCCTCGTTCACGGCATAATCATCAAAGAGAAGCTACCAGCTATCTGTTGGTGGTACCGAACACCATAAATGTGATTTACAACTGTTTCATAACTTATTCACAACTTAGAAGAATAAAATTCACAACTGAGAAGAATAAAATGGAGATATTTTCAATCCCGAGGATAACCTAACGTTTTGCCTGCAATACGGTATTTCCTAAGCAATCATGTTTATGCGTGTGCCGGAATAGGTTCCTTTTGTACTGTTTGTGAAGCTGAGCGTAACATTAAGACAATCCACGGAAAAGATGGAGAACCTTTGCGTGTTGATCGGAAGTCCTTTCATTAAATCTTGCCTTTTGCGGTAAGAGATGCGCTGAGGCTTCCTCTCCCTCGCTCCCTCTCAGCTTATTTTCAGAAGGGAGAGGAAAAAAGGGTTGTTAATAAATCTATCAATAAGTTATACAGTACAAACACGTATAAAAACATTTAACGTGAGCTAAGAACGTATCCGATGGTTAATTGTGAGGATAAACCAACTCCCTTCTTTGTTTTGCGCTAGGTATTTTTTGCTAGCTCGTACCGACCCCGATCCAAAAGCTCCCGCAAGCAAAGCCTTTACCGGATTCATCGTGGAAGCAAATAGCCCTGGCATCCAAATTGGAAGAAAGGTGAACATTATCTCTGATCTGACAAACCAGGAGTTATTATTCGCTTCTAAACCAATAACGCAACAAATTGCTGTTAAAACAAGAAAAAAGACCGTGAAGCAACTGAGCGTTTTCGTGGGCTCGGGTACGACGATCTTTTCATTTTCACAGCCTACGGAAACTATTCATAAGACGTACTTATAATTTTATTAATTCAGATAAGGAATTACTCGGAATGGTCTCAAGTAAGATGACTTTGCACAGCTGCAAAAGAATCTTTGCGAACCATTTAATTGCGGAGTGCCAGTTCAGGTGGCGTGGCACGCCTTGGAAGCGTCGGAAGCGAGGTGGGCAATTTGACCCAGAAACGCACAGCGTGCGTTAATTTTAGCTACTCCTGCTGCAGGGATCGGCCTCGGGGAGCCTGGTGCTCATTCTCAAAGAACGACCGTCCGGGTTTTAGTAGCAGGCAAAACTGGACATTGAATGTTAGGAAAGGAATCGGAAAACTTGAAAACCTCATTTAGTTATTTGTTTGATTGTAGTACAGCTGTGTTTTAGCGGTGCCTGCGTTTTTGGTTCTTTTTCCTCTCCCAGCTCAAAGGGTCTCATTGAATGAGGAAAAGACAAACGAGCGATTACAGCTACAGAATTCATTTCACACCTGGAGCGAGTAAACCGCCCAGCTCTGACAACTTAAGGGCGTGCTGGTCTGTAGATGCAAAACTGGTATTTGTTGTGTGAGTTTTAGATAAAACTTAAATGTTTGGAAGGGGAAAACAAGCTTGCTTTATACTTTGAGTAAACTAAAGAATGAAACTGCGTTGTCCCTTGGAAAAGTCCAATTTAGCTGCGCCTCTGCAAACTTCCCCTTTCAGGAAATGAATATGGGTCAGCGCTGCTCTGATACAAGAGGCATCGTCTTTGAGGACGTGAGAGTTCCAAAAGAAAACGTATTAATAGCGGAGGGAGCTGGCTTTAAAATCGCAATGGGAGCGTTTGATAAGACCAGACCACCCGTAAGTAGCAGAAATAAGCGCCTTAATAAATAGAATGGGAATTTCTCATTTTTCATTCTGCGCTGTATTTAATTCAGGTAGCAGCTGGTGCTGTTGGGTTAGCAAAAAGAGCGCTCGATGAAGCTACGAAATACGCTTTGGAGAGAAAAACCTTTGGGAAACCCATTGTGGAAGTAAGTGCAATATATCAAAAAGCTATCTTGCTGTACCAGATGCACTCCTAGCGAATTTTCAAGGTGGCTCCTTGATATTTGGGACGTGTGATTTTATTATCTCTGCCATTGCTTGGGTTTTCAAGTCTGTAGGTCAGACTTGAGAATTACATTTGAGAATTAAAATCCTGTGGCCCAGTGGATTTGAGAATTAAAATCCCCGTGGCCAAGTCGATCTGAGAATCAAAATCCCCGTGGCCCAGTGGATTTGAGAATCAAAATCCCCGTGGCCCAGTGGATTTGAGAATTACAAACTGAAAAGCCTAATTCAATGCACAGTGATGAAAGCCTGATCCAAATTCTGGAGAACTCCTCCAGTACCATGTCCTGAGCGTGTTGAATTTGCAAATTAAGAAATGAAGAGGACTCTGTTCTGGGATGTCGCAGAATCTGAAGCAGGCGACGTTAACCTCGTTTACTCCATCGTTCGTAGCACCAGGCGGTGTCTTTCATGCTGGCTGAAATGGCGATGAAAGTGGAACTGGCTAGGATGGCTTACCAAAGAGCCGCGTGGGAAGTCGATGCCGGTCGCAGGAATACCTACTACGCTTCCATTGCCAAGGCGTTCGCTGGCGACGTTGCAAACCAAGTAGCTACGGATGCAGTGCAGATTTTTGGAGGAAACGGATTTAATACTGAATATCCTGTAGAAAAACTCATGAGAGATGCTAAAATCTACCAGGTGAGTAAAAGAGCGAATGGGATCTTTCCAGTAATGCACACGTTTTATATAAAAGCTATTTATTTGAAATCACGACGTACACAGATGCCCTCAGGTGAGACAGCGCCAGCACTGAGTGTCATGGATTTATTGCCTTGCGTAGGTTGTACTGACAGAAGTGTGGCACAACGGGGAGTCATTAGCCTTTTTTTGGAAAAAAAAAACCAAAAAACCTGGCAAAACGTGCTCATATCTACTCTTTTTAACTATAAACTCATGTTAAACTCGTATAAACTATAAAAACAACCCTCAAACTATAAAAGATAAAAAAATATGAAGTATAAACTCATATAAACTCATTTTAAGTATAAACTCATGGTAAACTCATGAACTATAAAAAATAAAAAAATTATAAACTCATCTGAACTATAAAAATAAAAAAATTATAAGCTCACATAAACTCATGTTAAACTCATATAAACTATACAAATTAAGGAAACTATAAACTCATTTTAAGTATAAGCTCATGTTAAACACATATAAACTATAACATTTTAAAAAATTAAAGTTTAAGCTCATAAACGATAAAAAATAAATTATAAACTATAAACTCATATAAACTCATTTGAAGAATAAACTCATGTTAAACTCACATCAACTATAAAAAAAATGAACTCATATACATTCATTTTAAGTATAAACTTATGTTAAACTATAGAAACAAATGATAAATGATACAAACTCATTTTCAGTATGGGCTCACGTTTAGCCCCAGTCCCCCGACATCCCCCGATCTCCTTCTGCAGTATCGCCACCACGCAATTCTTCCCTGTCACGATTCCTCCCTTAGCGTCTACTACGATGCTACAGCTCTTTATTCAGCGAGAACGATTTAATTACCTTCAGGGACAGCCGCCATCTTTGCCTGTTCCCCTCTTTCTGACATGGATAACGACTGGATAAACCATAGCAAGAGATGAACACAGCAACCCCAGGCACCGCTGCAGGCGTGGGGAGGAGGGGCTGGGAGCTGCCCGGCGGGAAAGGGCCTGGGGGTGCTGGTCGACAGCCGCTGGACATGAGCCAGCAGGGTGCCCAGGTGGCCAAGAGGGCCAGTGGCACCCTGGCTTGTGTCAGGAACGGTGTGGCCAGCAGGAGCAGGGCAGGGATGGTCCCCCTGTGCTGGGCACTGGTGAGGCCGCCCCTCGAATGCTGTGCTCAGCGCTGGGCCCCGCACCCCAAGGCGGCCATGGAGGGGCTGGAGCGTGGCCAGAGCAGGGCAGCGAGGCTGGGGCAGGGGCTGGAGCACAAGGCTGGGGAGGAGCGGCTGGGGGAGCTGGGGGGGCTCAGCCTGGAGAAGAGGAGGCTGAGGGGAGCCCTCATCGCTCTCTGCAACGGCCTGAAAGGAGGCTGGAGCCGGGGGGGTCGGTCTCTGCTCCCCAGGAACAAGCGATGGGACGAGAGGGAACGGCCTCAAGCTGCGCCAGGGCAGGGTTGGGTTGGGTATGGGGAAAAACTTCTTCCCCCAAAGGGCTGCCAGGGCCTGGCCCAGGCTGCCCAGGGCAGGGGCTGAGTCCCCACCCCCGGGGGTATCTAAAAGCCGGGGAGATGTGGTGCTGGGGGCCGCGGTTCCGTGGCGGCCTTGGCAGCGCTGGGCTAGCGGCTGGACTCCATGATCGTCAAGGTCTTTTCCAACCTAAACAATTGTAGGATTCTAAGAAATGCCTGCGGACCGTGATCTGTAATGTTCATTACAAGAGCTGGCGTTCTTAAGATTCTAGGTAGTTGAAATTGCTCTTACAGCTGACTTGAAAATGAGAAGTATTCTCGCTAGCCAAGAATTTGTCTCTATCCAAGGACAGAAAACTGCTGGTTTGGAAGCTAAAGCCTCCCTCTACTACTGCCCAAGCCCAGCCCGTATTTGCTTTGGGCCATATGTTTCATGCACAGAAACTTTGTTTTCCACCCGTTCTGTTCTTCCCCATACTTGGTGTTTCTCAGCGTGACACAATTCTGCTCCTGGGTTGACTGGGAACATTCGTACCCGTCCGTGCTTTGCTCTGGATTTCGGCCTGGCTACAAATCGAGGCTGTTCTGAGAGAAACTCCTCACTCAGTTTCGCAAATTGAAAAAACTTCTTGAATTGTCAAGGATTCTTGAAATGACTTGGCTTACGACCCTCAGCCTTGCTCCGGGTTCCTTAAGGAGACCGTGGGTTTTGATGTCGTGAGTGTCATGGCTGTCTTCCTCAGCCAGTAACTCAGCGCGGCAGATGAGCAGACGGCAGGAGGAGCGGCTGAGGTCCCCGTGGCTCCCATACGCCGTTTGGGGAGGCCGAGTTCCCAGCAGGCCTGTTTGGACGGAACAACCCCACTACGCGCATCGCTGTAAGGGTCCCGCGTAGGCTTGGACCCTCACGGCTTCGTTAAGAGTCTGGAGGAGAGGAGAGCTTCCAGCTCCGTTCGCTCCAGAGGGCACGGCGTACGGACAAGGCAAAACCTGCTCGATGAACCGGATCGACGCGGGGGAAGCGGCAGCAGTCGCAGAATTCCCTTTGAGAATGAGCAATCGCCTCTGAACCAAAAAACTGACGTGACCCCAGGTCATAGCGTCTTTATTTTTGCAAAGCTTTGTAAGCTTTGGGAAGGTTATCCCTAGTTTATGACTCCAGAGACAGGGAATTTGCCTGCCTTTGAGCAATTCGCCAAAGCAAGTTTTGGCAGAGCTGAGAGCTGAAACACTTAAAGCCCCGAACTCTGCTGCCCGTGGATCGCCTCGCACTGCGCCTCGGGAGCGTTCGGCTGCCTTCCTGCACCGGGCCCACGTTCCTGTTCCGGTGGGCATCTCCGGCTTTGCTGCCAGCAAGGCAAGGGAAGGGAAGGCGCAGAGTGTTTCTAGAGGAAAGTGCAAGAATAGGTGGTGAAAGAAAAGAAGAAGGAAGAAAGAAAAAAAGAAGAAAGAAAGGAAAAAAAAGGGGGAAAGAAAAGAAAGAAAAAAGAAAAATAAGAAAGAAAAAAGGAAGGAAAGGAAGGAAGAAGAGAGAAGGAAGAAGAAAGAAGGAAGGAAGAAAGAAGGAAAAGAAGAAGGAAGAAAGAAAAAAGAAAGATAAAAAAAGGAAAGAAATGAAAGAAAAGAAAGAAATGAAAAAAGGAAAGAAATTCAAGAAAAGAAAGAAATGAAAAAAAGGAAAGAAATTAAAAGAAAAAAGAAAAAAGGAAAGAAAAGAAAAGAAAGAAATGAAAGAAAAGAAAGAAATGAGAAAAAGGAAAGAAATGAAAAGAAAGAAATGAGAAAAAAGAAGAAAGAAAGAAAAAAAGGCGTACGGTGCAGAAGGGCATAAACGGATGAAAGGGGCGTTTGCTGCGGCTGGAAGGCCAGTCAAAGGAAGTGCAACGCTTTCAGCACAGGTCACCTCCTCCCCTCCCCCCGCTGCTCGAAGCCTCCTTCCTAAGACCTAAGTGATGCCTTTTCTGCCCCGGGTGAGCACTTTCCCCATCCCTCTTCGCCCCTCTCTTCGTTTCGGGAGAACCTCACCGGGTTTTGCTGCGCGCCTCCGCGAGAACGAGGCCGGCTCCGCACAGCTCGCGTGCGGTTCACGACGTTTGGCCCGCTGCAGTCACTCAGCTCGCACCAGAGTTGTTTCCCGTTTTCTCTTCCTGCGCATCCTAACCCACACCGGATTAGCGCTGGGAAGCGCAGAAGGATCCGTCCAAATGTGGTAAAAAGGGATCAGCTAACGGTATTGTAATTCTCCTTTTCAGATTTACGAGGGGACGGCTCAGATTCAAAGGATGATCATCGCTCGCGAGCACGTCGGCAAGTACAAGGCTTAACGACACGTATCGAGGGCACCCGGTGCTGCCGCAGCGTTCGGTGCTCCCGGGGAAGAGGATTTTAGCCCCTTTCTCGATACGATGAGAAAGGTGTGGAAAAAAAACAACCCTTTTTCCTTCAAAATCTTTTCATCGCGCGCACGATTAAGCGCTACTTCTGTGCTCCCCGTCCGTTCCCTGACTTCGTTCCTGCTGACTGGCAAACTGGCTGTTTTCTCAACATTTCTGAATTCCCAAGCGATGAGTTGTCGGCTTTTCCCGCTCGTTCTCTTTCACTCAAATCTTTGGGAGAAGAGGTAAACGCCTTCCCTGTAAAATTTAGATGATCAAAACGTGAACAAAATGGAGATTTTTCTTAATTTTTTTTTTTTTGGCCTGTGAAGGCATTCCGCACGTAACAAGGAATTGGATTTTAGGGGTTGCTGCGTTGTTTCTAACGATACAGATTTGCTGCCGCCATCTCAGCGCTGGAGTTTGGGTGGGTATCGAATCGATAAATCGCAGGGAAATTTCAAACAGCGATTCCGTTTCCGCGGGAATGCCACGTGGCAGCACACGCTCCCTGGGTCACCGCGGGCTAAAAGAAATACGCTGACGCTGCGGGTTCGTGGCCTTGCCAAACTTGCATCTTTTAAAAGAAAAAATGGAAAGCGACTCCATATTGGCTTCTGGACCTGTCAGAAACCTGCGTTCTCCTAAATGGCAACAGGCGGGCGCGATTTTTCTCGGATGGCGGCTGGATTCCTACTTGCGGATTCTCTACGCGTCCCGGGGTCAGTACGAACAAACCCGAGGTTGGCTTTTCAAAAGACAGAGCGTAACAGGGCTTCTCTCCTGTGACTTCGCCGTCGTATTCGCCCGAGTCCGGCAGCCAGAAATCGCCGTTTGATGCGTTTATCTCCGTGCCTCGAAGAAACCTGTCACGTTTATGAAGAAAATACTTGGGTTTTGCGTGCCTTAAGCGAGACTTCTTTATGGATGAATGCGAAGTATAGCTCTTGAGAAACACAGGTATGGGCTTTTATGATAGTCGGAAAAAAGAAGTACGATTTGGTTTTATACGGGTTTTCATTTGAACCGATGCTGTACGAAAGAACTTGCGGGAAACTGCCTTCTTTTCAGGTAGAGCAGCGCTGTGCTCCCCTTGGCTGTGACCCCAAAAGCCCAAACACAATCAGGGGCGAGAAACGAGAACCTCGTACCCCAGTTATTTTTTCCCTGTCCAATTAGATGATCAAAATGTTATTTTTGACAGGCGCTGCTGCATTCTAATAAAAACCGACTGCCAAGCAGAGGTGTGGTTGCTTTTAGTCACTTCGCTTGTCATTAAAATGATTTCAACTGTATTTCCGGGACATCGGCCCGTGGCTGAAGTACGTTACAGTGGGACTGAGGCCTGCGGCGCTGTTGTCTGCACGTGGGGCGGTTTTAAGGATTTAGGTGCTATCCAGCGTAACAGAATATCGGCTTCGGAGAGCGCGGCCTCTTCGCTGCGCTTCCCAAGCAAGGAAACGTTTAATTAGGATGATGCAAGTGAAAGCATGTAGCTTTTCCTTAAGGATGACTTACAGCATCACGTGTATTTCAAATCCAGGATATTTAAATCCGTTTGCAGCAAGAACGGCTGGGAAGGAGGAATTTTTGTGAGATTTTCTTTCCCTGGGACAGGCCCTTCTTTCCGCGCTGGCGGAACGCGCCTTCCCCGCCCTTCTCGGGGACATCGCTCGGCGCTGGAGCGCTGTGTCCAGTGCTGGGATCCCCGTGGCCGAGGCGTGGATCTACCAGAGAGAGTCCAGGGATGGGCTACGACAATGATGAAGGGTCTGGAGCGTGAGGCTGAAGGAGCTGGGACTGTTGAGGTTGTTGAAGGCTCGGGGGGGTCATATCCATGTGCACGAACGCCTCACGGGATGGAAGCGGAGGGACGAGGCGCTCCTCAGTAGCGCCCACCAACAGGGCAACGGCCACAAATTCAAACCCATCAGGGCCTGGACGGGCGTGCACTTCGCTGGGTAAAAAACTGGCTGATGGCCGGGCCCAGAGAGCGGTGGTGATGGAGTCAAAACCAGTTGGCGGCCGGTCACCGGTGCTGTTCCCCAGGGCTCCGTACTGGGGCCAGCTCTGTTTAATGTCTTTACCAACGATCTGGACGAGGGGATCGAGGGCACCCTCAGTCAGTTTGCAGATGACGCCCAGTTGGGCGAGAGCGTTGATCTGCTGGAGGGCAGGAAGGCCCTACAGAGGGCCCTGGCCAGGCCACTGGGTGAGGGGCAGCAAGGCTCAGGGCCGGGTCCTGCACTTGGGGCACAACGACCCCAGGCACCGCTGCAGGCGTGGGGAGGAGCGGCTGGGAGCTGCCCGGCGGGAAAGGGCCCGGGGGTGCTGGTCGGCAGCCGCTGAACATGAGCCAGCAGCGTGCCCAGGTGGCCAAGAGGGCCAATGGCATCCTGGCTTGTGTCAGGAACAGTGTGGCCAGCAGGAGCAGGGCAGGGATGGTCCCCCTGCGCTGGGCACTGGTGAGGCCGCCCCTCGAGTGCTGTGCTCAGCGCTGGGCCCCGCACCCCAAGGCGGCCATGGAGGGGCTGGAGCGTGGCCAGAGCAGGGCAGCGAGGCTGGGGCAGGGGCTGGAGCACAAGGCTGGGGAGGAGCGGCTGGGGGAGCTGGGGGGGCTCAGCCTGGAGAAGAGGAGGCTGAGGGGAGCCCTCCTCGCTCTCTGCAACGGCCTGAAAGGAGGCTGGAGCCGGGGGGGTCGGTCTCTGCTCCCCAGGAACAAGCGATGGGACGAGAGGGAACGGCCTCAAGCTGCGCCAGGGCAGGGTTGGGTCGGGTATTGGGGAAACTTCTTCCCCCAAAGGGCTGTCAGGGCCTGGCCCAGGCTGCCCAGGGCAGGGGCTGAGTCCCCACCCCCGGGGGTATCTAAAAGCCGGGAGATGTGGTGCTGGGGGCCGCGGTTCCGTGGCGGCCTTGGCAGCGCTGGGCTAGCGGCTGGACTTGATGGTCTTCAAGGTCTTTTCCAACCTTAACAATTCTGTGGTTCTAAAACACATAAAATCTCACCTGAACACAAGGACACACACTTTTTGGCACAGGCTGCCCAGGGAGGCCGTGGAGTCTCCATCCTTGGAGACAGTCAAAACCCAACCGGACGCCGTCCTGGGGCGTCCCTGCTTGCGCGGGGGCCGCACACGCTGACCTCCAGAGCTCCCTTCCCACCTCAGCCCTGCGGGAATTCGTTTGCCGCCACTCACCCCAACCCTCGCCTCGGGACGGCCCCTTCGCCTGCGGTGCCTGTCACCGGCAATGACATTGTCGTTGCTTAATGAAGCTGTAAACCGCCACCTTATTTACCTGCGGGGAGGTCGATATTGTCGTGTCCTGGGTGAGGATTTGCTGTATTTAAAAAAACACCCAACCCCCATTAAAACACCTCAGAAAAGCCCCTTGTTCCCCCCCAAATACCCACCACCCCGAAAGATCAAACCCCAAAACAGACTTTATTTTCAGTCATGGAATGGTTTAGGGTGGAACAAGAAATAAAAAATACAGAGTGGAAAAAGAAACCTCACCTAAAGCGAAGATTAGACCAAACGGTTAGATAAACTCTGTGTCCGCTGGGATTCTAAAACCTAAGAACCGATCTTACCTTTCCAAGGAGACATACTTCATATAAACCGAGGTTCACTGCGCAACTATAACCCCTGGAAATTTTATTTCATTCTCCAAGCTCCCCAGACAGGGTGAGGTGGGGGCAAAACCGTAGATGCAGAATAAAGCGCCTCTCTGTCGGGGGCTGCGGTTTCCCCAGTCAGCATTGCTGCTGTTCAGAGCTGCCGAAGGGCGGGCGGACCAACCAAACCGAAGTCGCTGTTTAAACTCCTTTACGCTGTTGTTTAAGCTCCTTTATGCGCCACGTTTCATCTGGTGCTTGTCACATTCAAAGCCGGTTAAGCCTGAAGAGACCGACCTCGCTCCGGCCCCCTTGCAGGCGGCTGCGGAGCGCCGTGAGGGCTGCGGGCGATCGCTCTGCGCCATTACGCGTTGCTTTTGCCATTTACAGCCCAAAATGGCGCTCCCGCCCGGCGCGGCGTCGCCTCGGCCGCGGTCCAAGGTCGGCAGCGAGCAGAGAACGGGGCTCAACCACCAGAGAGGTGGGCTCAGTCACCAGAGAACGGGGTTCAATCACCAGAGAACGGGGCTCGATTACCAGAGAAGTGGGTTTAATTAATTACCAGAGAACGGGGCTCAACCCGGGAGGCGCGGGGCCCGCTCGCCCTCCCCGCGCAGCCGCTGAGGAGCCGCCTCCGGGCCGGGCCCTTTCCCGCCCGGCGGCGGGGTCCTTCCCCCGCCCGCAGGTCGCCCGACCGGATCGCCGGCTCCCTCGCGGCCCCGCCGCCGCTCCGCCGCTCCGGCGCGGCTCAGGCGAACGCGGCGGGCGGCTCCCGCGGGGTCCGGCGGCCGCTTCTTCCCTCCCGGCCCGGCGGCGGGCAGCTCTTTCCGGCGGGGACGGCGGCGGCGGTGGGTGCTGCGCGGAGGGCGGCGGGCGGCGGGGCCGGGGCGGAGGCGCGGCGCGGGGGCGGCTTGGGGACCGGTCGCCTCCGATCCAGCGGGGGGGGGGGGCGGCGTCCGCGGGGTTCCCCGGTGGGGCCTGGGAGCCGGGGGTTCCCCTCGGCCTCCCCGGGAGGGGCGGGGGGCGAAAGGGCCGGGAGCCCTCGGGCCGCGCCGGCGGCCCCGGGCGCGGAACCCCCGAGCTGAGACCGCGGCCGCGCTGCTGCTTTTCCAAGGCGGCGCCGCGCCGGGACGCGAGGAGAGGAGCGGCGCCGGGCGCGTTACCCGCGGAGGAGCGGGCGGGCTGCGGAGCTGAGGAGCGGGGGTCGCTTGGGTTGGAACAGGCCCTGGGGACCGTGGGGCCCAGCCGCTTGCCCAGCGCTGCCAAGGCCGGCACGGAACCGCGGCCCCCAGCACCACATCTCCCGGCTTTTAGATACCCCCGGGGGTGGGGACTCAGCCCCTGCCCCGGGCAGCCTGGGCCAGGGCCTGGCAGCCCTTTGGGGGAAGAAGTTTTTCCCAATACCCAACCCAACCCTGCCCTGGCGCAGCTTGAGGCCGTTCCCTCTCGTCCCATCGCTTGTTCCTGGGGAGCAGAGACCGACCCCCCCGGCTCCAGCCTCCTTTCAGGCCGTTGCAGAGAGCGATGAGGGCTCCCCTCAGCCTCCTCTTCTCCAGGCTGAGCCCCCCCAGCTCCCCCAGCCGCTCCTCCCCAGCCTTGTGCTCCAGCCCCTGCCCCAGCCTCGCTGCCCTGCTCTGGCCACGCTCCAGCCCCTCCATGGCCGCCTTGGGGTGCGGGGCCCAGCGCTGAGCACAGCATTCGAGGGGCGGCCTCACCAGTGCCCAGCGCAGGGGCACCATCACCTCCCTGCTCCTGCTGGCCGCACCATGCCTGACACAAGCCAGGATGCTCTTGGCCACCTGGGCACCCTGCTGGCTCGTGTTCAGCGCCTGTCGACCAGCACCCCCAGGCCCTTTCCCGCCGGGCAGCTCCCAGCCCCTCCTCCCCCCCAAAACCAAAAAACCGACCCAAGACTTCGCCTGGGAGAAGGCCAGGTGACTACGTAAGTACCGACTCATCTCAGCGCGGCTGTGCTGTTATGGAGAGCAGCGACCCTCGCTGCCATGTTGAGCGTCGGGGGTTGCTGCGTGCTCCCCGGCTGCCCCTCTCTCGCCCTGCAGCCCCCCGTGACGGGCGAAGGGAGCTGCTGGGTTGCTTCCCCTGGGTCCGTGATGGCTGTTGGCATGTATTATCTGAGCACCGATCTGAAGATGGATCAGTTTAGCTCTAGAATTGCTCTGAGACCTGGGAAGCAAACTTCTTGTTGCTCCTTTACCTGCAAGGAGACCGTGCTGCATTTCCACGTGGCTCCCTTGTTAGGAGAGCGCGCCGAGTCTGGCCGCAGCACCGCTCTGCGCTCGCTCAGGTCGATAAACCAGGAGCGTTGGGTTTATAGTTGTGGGTCACCAGGCGTAGCCCACGCCAACGGGATTCTGGTGCCGGGAGGTGGAAAATGCCGAGAACTGCTGATGTCTGGAGGGTGGGGAAAAGTCGCGCTTATTTTTGAGTGTCCCCAGGAGAACCGGAGGCACCGTTGGTTATGATCGTTGTCGCTGTGCTGAAAGCATGCGGGTTAAGTACTGCGTCAGGAAAATAACGGGTAGGGGTAGCGCAGGGAAGCAATAGGGGAGAGAGGAAGACGTATGCGTATGTATAGATATGCATATGGGAATTCCCTTCCGAGTGCCGCTTCAGGTTGTGGCGGCTTTGACACTTGACAGTAAGTTCCCCGAAATGTAATCTTGTTGTTTCTGAGAGTCGTCGGGGCGCTGATGTCTTCGCTTGGCCGCCAGCGCCGTTCCCGATGATCCGAATTGGTGCCTTACTGCTTGCATGTGCTGAACTTGAGATGGGGCTTGATGCTTCTGGACCAGAAAACAGAAGCGGGGGAAGGAAATGAGGTCGCGCGGGTATATGCACGCGCACGTGCGTATACCTGTTTATACGCACACGCGTCGTGCACGTAGTACGCGTGCGTGGTCAGTACGTCTGAAGTTGTTAAGGGGCGGGGAAATATTTGACGCGCTGCAGATTGGTAAGTGTTAACTAAGGCGTTTATGTTAACGAACGTTTCTAAGTGTTGACGAAGGCGTTTTCATCGCTCTGTTTTGATGCTTCTCTGTTTCAGAACTAGGCTCCTGCCCTGCTGGCGGCGCAGTCTGCCGGCGTGTTTGAGGAGGAGCGGTGTTTCCTGGGGGCGGACGGCGGCGGATCTCGCGGGAGGGCTGCGGCGAGCGAAGGCAGCCGCAATTCCGGCCTTCATCGCCTGACGTCGGCGGCGCGGCCAGTGGCAGCGCAGGTCACCGTCCTCATCGCCTGTCGACCCCCAGCACGGCCAGGTGAAGGTAACGGGGTAACTGTGGAAACGACCGCTTGCAGCTAACGATCTTGATGAGTGCAGAGTGAGGAACTGCACAGTACTAAACACACTACACATAAAAGTTCCTGTACTGTGTAAATCTATAGTTTATATAAACATTACACGCTGTTGGATATACCAATGGCAAAAAGTATTTTGGTACGTGACTGAAAAATAATCTAACGGGCAGAATTTTATGAACTAATCTCCAAAAAAAAAAAAAAAAACCAGATTTGGGATTACAGTACTACAAAATAATCTAACGGGCCAAAGTTTAGGACTCATCTCCAAAAAAAATCAGATTTGGGAACGTTGTGCTTTTAATGTTCCTTTACCGGTGCTGTGGTCGGCATTCTTCATGAATTTTGTAGCAGACTTGTCAAGCTATTTCTCAGCTACAGGTTTCACTGGAACCTTGTAGGTGATTCCTCTTGGGGTTTGCGAATTCTTCTTGGCGCAGGTTGAGGCGAAAGATGTCTGCGGCCAGAGGAAGCGTGAAGCTTTGGATTTTATAGGTATTTATACACAGAAATGTATGACTGTCTGTGATTATATCGAATTAAATAATGATTTAATGTCTATATAAACTATACGTTTGTGCAGTGCATATGCTTTTTACGTGTAGTCTATTTGCACTTTAGTACTATACAAAAGAAGCGTTGTCGTAGTCGGTTCTTACGTTGTCTTCCTCAAATCTGCTTTTTTTCCCCTGTGCAACGCTACAATCGTACGGCTCCGCTCAGCGGTTATTTATTTGGTGGGTGCTTGTCCTCCGCGGGAAAGGGCTCGGTCTCGGTCGTGTTTGTTCACCGTAGCGCTCCCCGCTGTAGATTAAATTTCCCACCGTCTCCTCCGTCTTCCCTTTTCTTTCTCCTGCAATCCGTGGTGAAAAACACCACCCAAAAGGCTCCAGGGCTCCCAGCCGGCGGCTTGAGAGCGTGCGTAACGTCTCTCTGGCCCCGTTTCCAGGGAGAAATACGTTGGCGGTGTCAGGCGCGAACAAGGCGGCGCCCTGTTTCCGGAGGAAAGCGTGTCGCGCTTGGCAGCCCTGGGTAGGACCGAGGGGGTTGCCTTCCTGGGTCGGTGATGAGCGTTGGCATGTATTATCTGACCTGGCGTTGATGTCTATCCCCGCTTTAGCTCTAGAATTACTCTGAGACCCGGGAAGCTCCCGTTTTTGCGCCCTCAGCGCTTTTCCAAGCTGCGGAATTGAACGGCTGTCGCAAATTGTAGCCCAGCGCGAGGAGACGGGGCCGCGGTTTGAGTTTTCTTCCACTGAGGTGTTGGGTCGAGCTCTGGGCTTAATCCTGGCGCCGCTTTGGCGTTCGCTGAGCGCAGCCCTGGGTACCCAAAGCTGAGCAGCGTCAGCAAATGCTGCTGTGGAGGTTTGGTGGTTCCCTTCGCCTGCCGTGCTCTCGAGCCACAAACCCCGTTCAGCCCCAGCTACGCCTCCGGAGCGTTTGAAGGGCCGGGTCGCACCTTCCTCTGATCGCAGTGCGCAGCCGGGTGTTGGATTTGCTTTTTAGGGAGAAAAAGCAATGATCTGTTTTTCCGCTGGGGCTCGTGAGGCCGTTTCTGAACGGCAATAACAGCTCAGCTGAAGGAGCGGGATAGCTGATGTCGCCGAGAGGAGCGCGCGTTTTCTTCCTTCCAGCTTGTGGGGTTTTGAGAAGGGGAGCCTCGCGGCGGCGTGAGCCCCAAACGACCTTGTTTTCACACTTCTGGCCAGGTTGAACTTGAGATGTTGGCTTGGGGCAGGGAGCGCCCCAAGAGCGCGTTGGGAGAGCTCCGTTGGTGTGGCCGTGCCCAGCCGTCTCCCCTCCGCAGGTTGCTTTTGGCTTAGCTTCCAGGCGTGAGCAGGCAGAAGGAAACGTGCAGCTCTGGCCAGCCTGGCCCTAAGCCCGAGCCTCGTTTCTCCTCGTGCCCGGCTGCCTGAGCGAGCCAGGGACCTCTCAGGCGGGCCAAGAGCTGTGCCCCGCTGTCGCCGAGGGCCCGCAGCTCTGCGGTTCTCCCGTCGGGCGCTAGAGGTGACGTTTAAGGCCGCGGAGCTCTCTGCAAGTCGGTTGAGTTGATTGGGCCGTCTGGCTGGACGTACGCACCAGCTGAAAAGGCGCTGTTTTCCTTCCCGCGCGGTAAACGCGCAGGGCGCGGGGGCTGTAACCTGCGCTTGTCGCTTCTTGGGGGAGTTATCCCTGGGGTGGGAAAGGGCACGGCCCAGGGGCGCTTTTCCGTTAGGTTGGGTTTTGCTCAGTGTAAAACCTGGGTTTTCAGCGTTTTCTTCCCTCTTTCCCATGGTGATTTGAACGTATTTTTGCTGTTGTTTAAAATAACCCAATATCGATGTCCTTCCCTAGCCCGCTGCGTTCCAGGAGAAGCGGCCGCGAGGTTCCCCCTCCGCTCTGCGGCAATCCTGGCGCTTCCGGCAAGAGCTCTGTCGTCGCTTGCGCGAGCACCGACTCTTCCCGTTAGCCCTGCTGAAGCTTCTGCCGGCGCGAGCTCGGTCCGGACAGCGGCTGAGCCGCTCTTCTGCCTTGCGGGGAAAACCGGACGCTCTCGACGTGGGGGAAGCAGCAGGAGAGGGTTTTCCCCCTTTATGAGCTGAGGCGGAGGGCGCGGTGCTGAAGCGCACGCAGGACGGGTGAGTGTTGAGTTTTTCTTTGCCTGGCGATGTTTTAAATCAGCCAGCGTCGCGCACCGCCTAGAGAAGTTGCTTGGCGAGGCCCGCGTCGCCCGATGCTGTGGGGGCAGCCGGGCTCTTGGCGTGAAGGCTCCTGGGCAGAAGGAGAACCGGCCCCGGGGCTGTAGTTACGCTTCGAGCTTTCTCCTTCTAGAAGGACACTGGCAGTGGGCGTAGCTTCTTGCTGCAGGGAATCTCCTAGCAAGGAGCGGAGCTTTCCCGCTCCCTAAAGTTTCGGTCTGGGTCTTCCGCTGGTCGGAGCGGGGAGCCAGGGTTCATCTCGGCCGCCGTGGGGAGGGATTTGCTGGGGGGGGTGGGTGGAGAAAGGGCCGGGTGCCCTCGGGCTGCGCCGGCGGCCCCGGGCGCGGAACCCCCGAGCTGAGACCGCGGCCGCGCTGCTGCTTTTCCAAGGTGGCGCCGCGCCGGGACGCGAGGAGAGGAGCGGTGCCGGGCGCGTTACCCGCGGAGAAGCGGGCGGGCTGCGGAGCTTCGTTCGGGACAAGGGAAGGCGGCTGCGTAAGTACCGACTTATTTCCGCGCAGCTGTGCTGTTACGAAGAGCAGCGACCCTCGCTCACTCGCTCCTCACAGCAGGGGTCGGGATTTTCCTGCGAACTACGCCGCTCCGCTCAGCGGTTATTTATTTGGTGGGTGCTTGTCCTCCGCGGGAAAGGCCTCGGTCTCGGTCGTGTTTGTTCACCGTAGCGCTCCCCGCTGTAGATTAAATTTCCCACCGTCTCCTCCGTCTTCCCTTTTCTTTCTCCTGCAATCCGTGGTGAAAAACACCACCCAAAAGGCTCCAGGGCTCCCAGCCGGCGGCTTGAGAGCGTGCGTAACGTCTCTCTAGCCCCGTTTCCAGGGAGAAATACGTTGGCGGTGTCAGGCGCGAACAAGGCGGCGCCCTGTTTCCGGAGGAAAGCGTGTCGCGCTTGGCAGCCCTGGGTAGGACCGAGGGGGTTGCCTTCCTGGGTCGGTGATGAGCGTTGGCATGTATTATCTGACCTGGCGTTGATGTCTATCCCCGCTTTAGCTCTAGAATTACTCTGAGACCCAGGAAGCTCCTGTTTTTGCGCCCTCGGCGCTTTTCCAAGCTGCGGAATTGAACGGCTGTCGCAAATTGTAGCCCAGCGCGAGGAGACGGGGCCGCGGTTTGAGTTTTCTTCCACTGAGGTGTTGGGTCGAGCTCTGGGCTTAATCCTGGCGATCTGTTTTTCCTTTTTGCGTTGAGAGCTGGCATTTCCCGGAGGGGTCAGATTTGTTATTCCTATTCGCATACTCCTTAAAATGCTGGAAATGGCGACGGCTTTGCCTGCGCGGCGCTGCCCAAATCTTTTGGGAATGTTCCATCTCCCTTGCGGTGTTGTGGGAGGCGGCGTGGGGCTTTTTGAGATCTTCCTGCGTTTACTCTGCCAAACTGTGCTGCGTTTTTCCAAACAAGCTCACCTCTGATGTTGGATCTGTTCTCTCGCAGGATTCCTGGCTGTAACAGACCGGTTGCATCAAATCAATGCTGACCTGCTGCGTTGGCGGCTTTGCGACCGTCGGGAGGACTCAACGGGTGAGCGGAGAAGGTATTAGGTGGTTGCTTTTGTTTCTCCCGAGCTCAACAGAGATGATTTTTTTCTGAAATTTGAAGAATCTGTGGAAAACGTCAAGACTTTTCTGAAATGCTTTGGAAACTCACGCTTGTCACCCGGTCCCCAGCTGCTCGTCGTTGTAGATGTCGTGAAGTGTCCTGCCGACCACTTGAACCAGCGGCCCGTGGAATCGGGGCCCGCGTGTTTTTGTCACTGGGAGTTCTCTCTTCTTCAGGATTTGTAGAAGAAAATCCTGCTTCGCTGGATGTCCATCCCAGGCGCTGGATGTCCATCCCGGGTATCGTAGCGTGCCGTGTCACAGCAGGGAACTGCGTAACCTGGAAGAAACTCTCCCGACAAACGCACAACCACCCACCAGATTCTAGTTTCCCCCCCACAACCGAACAATTACTCATGAAAAAGGCGCTGTGGATTTTTCGCCTCCCCCACGGAAGGCGAAGGCTGTTTCAAAGTCGCATCCTTGCATTTCTGTTTCCTGGAGAGGGGAAGAGGTCACCTAAACCAATTTGCACCATCGCGTTTAAAAGGAAACCCGGGAATGCTCTGCTTGCCGCTTCCCGCCTGCGTCACGGGAGGTGCCAGCACCTCCGGAGGCGAGGGGCGGGTTACGTTTGACTGACGGGGAGAAACCGCGCCGCTTTATTGTGCCTTGCCGGGGTGGGCAGAGGGGAGGGTTTGCTGACAAACCAGGAGCCCTAGTAAATAATCCTGAACTAAATAAAGTTTTCCGAAGGGGAATCCCCGACTGGAAACGTGGGGTTTTCCCTCAGCCGAGCGTAACTCGCGCCCCAGCTGTCGGCGTTCCGCAGAGGTGTTCGGCCGGGGTGGAGCTGCTTGCGGAGGCTGACGCGGGCGGCACGCGAGGTTTTACGTCGCGCTTGCGCCGCGCCGTCCCGCGCCGCGGTCGGCTGCTGTTCCCGACGTAATTCCCGCTCCCAAAACGCAGGCCGCGCAAATCGCTTCTCACAGGAGCGCATGGCAGATCTCTCTAGAAATACTATTTTGGGGGGGAAAAAAGGCAATTTGGAAGCTTCTGGAGGCCGCCGTGGTTAATTGGGCTTCAACTCTCGGGGTTTTGCCTGGTCTAAAGGCAGCGGGCGTGACCAGGGAGAATCGGCGCCCCGGTGCCAGCCCCCGGCATAAAGCCCCTCCTCAGCCTCCGTCCGCGGGGCGGAGGAAGGAGGTTTGGGGGTCACTGGGGCCGAGGCTGGTGCGGGTTTTCCCCGTGGCTGAGCGCGCGTTCGGCTTCGTTCCGCTGGTCTCTTCCCTCGAGTTGGAAGCGGGAGCGATCGCGGCGGTTCAAGTACAGCGGCAAACGGAGCCCGCGTCTCTCCGGGGCGCTGGCGGGAGGAGAGGGAAAGCGTGGCGCGAGCTCGGCGCGGCCCCTGGCGAGGGGTCGGGGCAGAGCGGGGCTGGTTTGGTTACAGCCCTCCCTCTCCCCTCCCTGCAGACGTGCCAACGACCCAGGCAGCTTTCGCTTTGGCAGCGGAGAGGTTCTTCGCCCGGCTGGGGCGGCGGCCGTCTCCCTTCTGCTCCCTCGCGTGGAAAGCGTTAGGAATTAAAACCGTTCCCTTTTGAGGAGCTCGCGCAAAGCCCCTGTTGGCCGCAGAGCGCCCTGAGGAAAGCGTCACGTTGGAAGCCCAGATGCTTTCCTGGTCTTGGGGTTGAACTCGAGCTCTTTCTGGGCTGGAAGAGCAGGTTTGCGGAGTTCCGCGCCCGGCGCGGGCACCCTCGGGGGTTTTTGCGCGTTCTACGAGCAGTCGCTTCGTCGTCTTTTCGCTTGCCTTTACCGCGGACGCGGGCACAGCCCCGAAGGAGCCGTGCTTACGCGCCTGTGCTCCGTTCCTGCCCAGGCTCGTTCCGAACAGCTCCTGCTGGGTCGGGTTTCTTAAAAACTAATCCGCTCTCGGTTGCCGCCGTGTGCGCGGGCTGGGGGGCGGATGGGCCCGTGGTGGCGTGTCGGGGTTTGAAGCGCTCGACGCTGAAGATTTCCTTTCCCGGAGGGGCCGGGCACCCCCGCGCCTCCCCGCGCTCCTTGGCCGGTTTTGTGAGGAGCCCCCCCGCCTCCCCAGGGCCCCCCCAGGGCCCCCCAGTACCCACCCCCCCCCCCCGCTCCCCACGACCCCGCCGCTGGTCTCCACCTCCCCTCTCCTGCCCCCCCGCCCTCGCACCAGGGCCTCTGTCCGTCCGTCCCTCTGTCCGTCCCTCTGTCCGTCCGTCCTTCTGTCCGTCCCTCTGTCCCTTTGTCCCTCCATCCGTCCTTCTTTCCCTCTGTCTATCCCTCCGTCCGTCTGTCCCTCCATCCATCCGTCCCTCTGTCCGTCCCCCGTCCCTCCCTCCATCCCTCTGTCCATCCGTCCCTTTGTCCCTCCCTCCGTCCCTCTGTCCGTCCCCCGTCCCTCTGTCTGTCCCCCGTCCCTCCGCCCCGCCCACCCCTGACCCCGCCCCCTTCCCCCGCCCACCAATGGGAGCGCGCCCCGGGCAGCAACGGCCAAGATGGCGGCACCGGTTGCCCAGCAACGCGACCGGGCCGGGGGCTCCCGGCCTGCGCTCGCCGGGGATCCGGTTCCCCGGGGCCGGGGCAGGGACCGGGACCGGGACCGGTACCGGTACCGGTACCAGCACTGACCCCTCCGTCCCCTCCCGCCCCCCGGGGCCGCTCCGCGCCGAGCCCGGCCCCGCGGCCTGGCCCTGCCTGGGAAATCCCGGCCTGGGCGGGGCAGCGCGGGCGTCAGCGCAGCGCGGGGGGGCAGATACAGCCGGGGGGGGGGGGCAGATACAGCCGGGGGGGGCAGATACAGCCGGGGGGGGGGCAGATACAGCCGGGGGGGGGGGGGCAGATACAGCCGGGGGGGGCAGATACAGCCGGGGGGGTAAATGTGCCCCGGGGGGCGGGTTGTGCCCCGGGGGGGGCAGATCCCGCCCCGGGGGGGGTAAATGTGGGCCCATGGGCGGGCCCCGAGGGGCCGGGCCCTGCCTGCGGCGGGGCTGGGCCTGCCCGCGGGCTCTTCCGGGCTCTGCTGCCCCACGGTGAGCTCTGCTGCCCCACAGGGAGGCCTCCTGCCCCACGGCGAGGTGGTCTCCTACCCCCCAGGGAGGTCCCCAGCCCCACGGCGAGGTGGTCTCCTGCCCCGCGGCGAGGTCTCCTTCCCCCCCCAGCCCCATGGCAACCTTGCCAGCCCCACAGCAAGGTCTCCAGCCCCACGGCGAGGTGGCCTCCTGCCCCACAGGGAGGTCTTCTTCCCCCCCCCAGCCCCATAGCAAGCTCGCCTGCCCCACAGCAAGCTTTCCCACCCCACGGCAGGGCCCCGGCCACCCCACCCTGCCGTGAGCTCCTCTGCCCCACGGCGAGCTCTTCTGCCTCTCCCCCAGTGACCCTGGCTGCCCCACAGCGAGCTTTTCCCACCCCATGCCCAGGCCTCTCCCGCCCACTGTGCGCCCCACGGCGAAGTCTTCACCCCTCCACCGTGAGCTTCTCCACCCTACAGCAACCTTTTCTGCCCCACAGCAACCTCGTCAGCCCCACGGCAACCTTCTCCACCCCACGGCAAGGTCTCCTGCCCCACCGCAAGCTCACCTACGCTCCGGGAAGGTCTCCAGCCCCACAGTGAGGTCTCCTGCCCCACGGTGAGGAGGTCTCCTGCCCCATGGCAAGGTCTCCTGCCCCACAGCAAGGTCTCCTGCCCCACGGCGAAGTCTCCTGCCCCATGGAGGACCCCGTCATCCGCATCCCCCCCTACCACTACGTCCACGTGCTGGACCTCAACAGCAACGTCACCCGAGTGGAGGTCGGGCCCCACACCTACGTCCGCCAGGACCATGAGAGGTGGGTGCTGTGGGGCGGGGGGGCATGTCTCTGGCTATAGGGCCCTGGGGGGCTCTATAGGGCCCTGGGGAGGGACTCTATAGGGCCGTACAGGGCTGGGGGACAGTTTGGGGGCTCTGTAGGGTCTCTATAGGCCCCTGGGGGGGGTTCTATAGGGCCCTGGGGGCTCTATAGGGCCGTGCAGGGCTGGGGGGGTGGTTGGGGTCTCTGTAGGGGCTCTATAGGGCCCTGGGGGGGCTCTACAGGGCGGTACAGGGCTGGGGGGGTGGTTGGGGGGCTCTATAGGGCCCTGGGGGGCTCTATAGGGCCATGCAGGGCTGGGGGGGTGGTTGGGGGGCTCTGTGGGGCTGTAGGGGCTCTATAGGCCCCTGGGGGGGGTTCTATAGGGCCCTGGGGGCTCTGTAGGGCCGTACAGGGCTGGGGGGGTGGTTGGGGTCTCTGTAGGGGCTCTATAGCGCCCTGGGGGGGGCTCTATAGGGCCATGCAGGGCTGGGGGGGTGGTTGGGGGGCTCTATAGCGCCCTGGGGGGGCTCTATAGGGCCATGCAGGGTTTGGGGGCTTTTTAGGGGCTCTATAGGGCCCGGGGTGGGGCTCTATAGGACTGTAGAGGGCTGGGGGGGCAGTTAGGGGGCTCTGTAGGGGCGCTATAGGGCCGTAGGGGCTCTATAGGGCCCAGGGGGGGCTCTATAGGGCCCTACAGGACTGGGGGGGTGGTTGGGGGGCTCTGTAGGGCTGTAGGGGCTCTGTAGGGCCCTGGGGGCTCTATAGGGCGGTACAGGGCTGGAGGGGTGGTTGGGGGGTTCTATAGGGCCCTGGGGGGGCTCTATAGGGCTGGGGGGCGGGCGGGCTCTATAGGCGCCCCACGGGCCGCCCCCAGGGTGCTGTTCGCCCCCCGGCGCATGCTGGTGGTGCCGCCCCGCCATTACTGCCTGGTGCTGCACCCGGTGGCGCGGGGCCCGGCGGGGGCCGTGCTGGTGGACGCGGCCGGGCAGGCCCGCCTGCGGCACGCCGACCTCGAGGTGCGCCTGGCCCGCGAGCCCTTCCCGCTCTACCCGGGCGAGGAGATCCAGCAGGTACCTATAGCCCCTGCCGCCGCCCCGCCGCTCCCCAGGGCTCCTCCGGCCCCTATGGGCCCCATGACCCCTCCCTAACCCGCCCCATAGCCTGCCATGGCCACCTATAGCCCCTATAGCTCCTCTGGCCTCTATGGGCCCCATGACCCCTCCCTAACCCGCCCCATAGCCTGCCATGGCCCCTATAGCCCCTATAGCTCCTCCGGCCCCTATGGGCCCCATGACCCCTCCCTAACCCGCCCCATAGCCTGCCATGGCCCCTATAGCCCCTATAGCTCCTCCGGCCCCTATGGGCCCCATGACCCCTCCCTAACCCGCCCCATAGCCTGCCATGGCCACCTATAGCCCCTATAGCTCCTCTGGCCTCTATGGGCCCCATGACCCCTCCCTAACCCGCCCCATAGCCTGCCATGGCCCCTATAGCCCCTATAGCTCCTCCGGCCCCTATGGGCCCCATGACCCCTCCCTAACCCGCCCCATAGCCTGCCATGGCCACCTATAGCCCCTATAGCTCCTCCGGCCCCTATGGGCCCCATGACCCCTCCCTAACCCGCCCCATAGCCTGCCATGGCCACCTATAGCCCCTATAGCTCCTCCGGCCCCTATGGGCCCCATAGCCCCCCCCCGCGTCCGTGTGTCCCCAGGGCATCACCCCACCCATGTCCGTGTGTCCCTGGGGCATCACCCCCCCATGTCTGTGTGTGTCCCCCCGTCCGTGTGTCCCCGGGGCATCACCTCCTCCGTGTCCGTGTGTCCCCAGGGCATCAGCCCCCATGTCCGTGTGTCCCCGGGGCGTCACCTCCACTGTGTCCGTGTGTCCCCAGGGCATCACCCCCCCATGTCCGTGTGTGTCCCCCCGTCCATGTGTCCCCGGGGCATCACCTCCACCATGTCCGTGTGTCCCCAGGGCGTCACCCCCCATGTCCGTGTGTCCCCAGGGCATCACCTCCGCCGTGTCCGTGTGTCCCCGGGGCATCACCCCCCATGTCCATGTGTCCCTGGGGCGTCACCCCCCCATGTCCGTGTGTCCCCAGGGCGTCACCCCGCTGCAGGTGGTGCTGGCCGACACCGCCCTGCGCCTGCGGGCCCTGCTCGACTTCGAGGCCGAGGATGGGACGCGGGTGGTGGCGGGCGACGAGTGGCTCTTCGAGGGCCCCGGTGAGCGGGGGCGGGGGCGTCCCCCCCTTGGGGACCCCGGGGACCCCGAGCTGACGGCGCCGCCCCCCAGGCACCTACGTCCCCCGCAAGGAGGTGGAGGTGGTCGAGACGCTGCAGGCCACCGTCATCGGCCACAACCAGGCCGTGCGCCTGCGGGCGCGCAAGGAGTGCCTCGACCGCCGCGGCGCCCGCCGCGTCACCGGTAGCGCCCGCCGCCCCGCCCCGCGCCCCCATGGCACCCTGCAGCACCCCTGGGACCCCCGCCCTATAACCCCCACCCCGCAGCGCCCCTGGGACCCGCACCCCACCCCACAGCACCTCTGGGACCCCTCCGTCACCCCATAACCCCCACCCCACAGCACCCCTGGGACCCCTGCCCCATACCCCCCACCCCAGCACCCCTGGGACCCCTGCCCCACTCCGTAACCCCCTCCATCACCCCGCAGCACCCCTGGGACCCGCACCCCACCCCACAGCACCTCTGGGACCCCTCCGTCACCCCATAACCCCCACCCCACAGCACCCCTGGGACCCCTGCCCCATACCCCCCACCCCAGCACCCCTGGGACCCCTGCCCCACTCCGTAACCCCCTCCATCACCCCGCAGCACCCCTGGGACCCCCAGCCCACCCCATAACCCCCCTCCCACCCCACAGCACCCCTGGGCCCCCATCTTGTCCCCCAGCACCCCTGGGACTCTCTGAACCCCCGGGACCCCCATCCCAGCACCCTTCGCATCCTCCCACCCGCCCCTGGGGACCCCCCAGCACCCTCAGGGCTGCCGGCCCACCCGTAGCACCTCCCAGCCTCCAAGGACGCTCCAGATCCATAGGTCCCTCAGCACCCCACGGTTCCCCCCGCGCCCTGACGACCCCTGGGGTCCCAGCACCCCTGGGGCTCCCGGTTCCCCCCGAGCCCCCCAGCACCCCCAGCACCCGTCCCCCTGCTCCCAGGCGAGGAGTGGCTGGTGAAGCAGGTGGGTGCCTACCTGCCCGGCGTCTACGAGGAGGTGGTTGATGTCGTGGACGCCTACATCCTCACCGACAAGGTACTGAGCACCCTGACCCTGGCACCCATGGGTGAGCGGGCCCCTCCGGACTGGGTTTGGGGGTCCCCTGTCCCTATTCCCCCGCCCCCATGGGTGACAGGAGCCCTCCAGGATGGGCGAAGGGTCCCTGTCGCCCCTTGATCCACCACGGTGGGCACCCTTGCGCCCACGGGTGACAAGGACCCTCCAAGGGGGGCACCTGGGGGGTCCCTGCAAGCCACCCTGTTCCTGTGGCCGCTGCACCCACGGGTGACGAGGGGGTCCCTGTTCCCCCTGCCTCAGTGGGTGATGAAACCCCCCCCCATCCCCCCTTTCCTGCTGCACCCATGGGTGATGAACCCCCCCCCGGGATAGGTTTGGGGGTCCTGCACCCACGGGACGCCCAGGGTGGCTTTGGGGGGGGTCCCATGTACCGGTTCTGCCCTCGTGGGTGACGAGGCCCCTCGGGGGTGGGTTTGGGGGTCCCGTCACCCTCTCTCCCTGCGCCCGCGGGTGCCCAAGGCCCGTTGGGGCCAGCTTCGCCTCTCCCCTCGCCCACCGCAGAAAGCCCTGCACCTGCGGGCGACGCGGACCTTCGAGGACGAGCAGGGCCGGGTGCGGCGGACGGGGGAGGAGTGGCTGGTGACCCAGGCCCAGAGCGAAGCCTACATCCCCGAGGTGTTCGAGGAGGTGGTGGCCGAGGTGACGGTGACGACGGTGGGACCCCGGCAGTACTGTGTGGTGCTCGACCCCGTGGGGCCCGACGGGCAACCCCAGCTGGGCCAGCAGCATGTTATCAAGGTGGGCACCCGAAGGTGGCCCCTGGGGACCCGCAGGTGGCCTCCGAGGGACCGAGCGGAGCCTTAGCTTGCCCGTGGGTCTCCCGAGGAACCCTAAGACCGGGACGTACCGCCGTCGTGTCGCTGGGGGACCCCGAGGTGCCCCGAGAGACCCAGGACCTGAGCGTGGCCCCCAGGGCCGCTTGGGGCGCTCTGAGGGAACCTCGTGTGTGCCTAGGTGGCCCCAAAAGTCTCAAAGGTGGCCCCAAGGGCCCCCCCGAGGTCTCCCCAAAAGGCACCCCTGAAGGACTCTACCGTAGCCCTGAGGTGTCCCCAAGGGTCCCGAAGGTGACCCAGGGGCCGTGGGGACCACGGGTGGCCCTGACGTAGCCAAACGCGTCACAAAGGCGGTCTCGGGGACCCCAAGGCACCGACGTTGGCCCCGATGCCCTGCTGAGGGACCCTGAGCTCCCATAGGAACCCATGGGTGGCCACCAGGAACCAGAAGTTGGCCACGTAGACACCCCTGAAGGTCTCAAAGGTGGCCCCCAGGGACGTCCCCGAGGGTCCCTAACGCACCCGTGTCCCTGCCCTCCGTCCCACCATGTCCTGCTGTCCTTCCCCCGTCTCCCCCCGTGTCCCCAGACCCCTGCCCCACGTCCCCACTGCTTTGGCACCTTCCCGTCCTGCTGGTGACGTGGCCCCGCGTCCCCAGGGGGAGCGGTCCTTCTTCCTGCAGCCAGGCGAGCGGCTCCAGGCTGGCATCCAGGATGTCTACGTGCTCTCCGAGGATGAGGGGCTGCTGCTCCAGGCGCTCCAGACCATCAAGGACACCGATGAGGTGGCCCAGGGGACACCCGGGGAGCAACTGGGATGACCGGTGGGGTCGGGGGACAATGCGTGGGGGGGGACCCGGGAGCCACGGGGGACGGTTGGGCTACGTGAGGGACTCCTGGGGGATCGGGGGGGGGGTCCCCGCATCCCCAGGCCGGCCGCTGACGCCAGTCCCCGCGTTCCCAGGAGGGGACGGAGGTGATGCGGCGGGCGGGTGACCGCTGGCTGGCCCGGGGCCCCCTCGAGTACGTGCCGCCGGCCGAGGTGGCCGTGCTGGAGCGACGCCGGGCCGTGCCCCTCGCCGACAACGAGGGCATCTACGTGCGCGACATCCGCACGGGCAAGGTGCCCGCCCTGGCGCCGCGGCTCCTATAGCTCCCCTGGAGCTCCTGGTACCCCCTAGAGCTCCCTCTTGGCCCCTATAGCTCCCTTATAGCCTCCTTGGGGGCTGCCTATAGCTCCCCCACAGCTCCCTATAGCTCCCGTAGGCTTCCAGAGACCCCCTACAGGAGCTCTCTAGAGACCACCTATAGCCCCCCCAAACCCCTACGGCTCGCCCACAGCTCTCTATAGCGTCCCGCAGCCCCCCATAGACCCCTGTAGCTCCCCCCTAACCCCTATAGCTCCCCCATAGACCCCTATAGCTCCCCCCAATCCCTATAGCTCCCCCCTAACCCCTATAGCTCCCCAACCCCACTAGAGCCCCTTATAGCTTCCCATAAGTCACTCCCCGTAGTCCCTATAGCCCACCATCGTCGTGCAAGCCCCTATAGCCTCCCGTGCGCCTTCCCAGTGCTCCACATTCCCTTAGTGCCCCCCATACCCTCTCCCAGCGCTCCCAGTAACCATACACCCCATCCCAGTATCCCCCCCACTGCCTCCCAGTGCTCCCAGTATTCCACGCATGTCATCCCCGTGCCCCCAAATGCAGTCCCAGTCTCCCAGAACCCCTCTCAGTGCCCCCAGATATGCCCCACACCTCATCCCAGTGCTCCCAGTACCCCATATACCCGCTCCCAGTGCCTCCAAACCCCATCCCAGTTCCCCCAAACCCTCCCAGTAGCCCCCCCCACATCCCAGTGCTCCCAGTACCCCATATACCTGCTCCCAGTGCCTCCAAACCCTCCCAGTACCCCCCCACCACATCCCAGTATCCCTTATACCTCTCCCAGTGCCTCCACACACCCCTTCCCAGTGCTCCTGTTGCCCCCCAAGCCCCTCCCATGGCGTTCCCCGACCCCGCAGCGGCTGTCCCGGCCGGGCGGCGCCCTGAGGTGGCTCTGGGTGCAGGTGCGGGTGGTGACGGGCCAGACCTACATGCTGACGGAGGCCGAGGAGCTGTGGGAGAAGGAGCTGCCCCCCGCGGTGGAGGCGCTGCTGGCCGAAGCCCAGGGAGGCACCCACGGCGCCGATATCGGGGGCCGCTCCTCCTCCAGCCCGGACCTCGGGGTCCCCCAACGTGACCGCACCCGCGCCGTCACCTACCAGGTCCCCCACAACGCCGCCGTGCAGGTCTACGACTACCGGGAGCGGCAAGCGCGGTGAGCGCCCGTGGTTACTGGGCGCAGGGGAGGAGGGACGCGGCGGGGATGGAGGAGGTGGTGGCTGGGGGGGGGAAGAGACGGGGATGGAGGAGGGACGGGGGGGGGCTGGGCACTGGGTGACGTTGCTGTGACCCCTGGGCTGGTCCTCGGTGCGTCCTTGGCACGTGGCCGCTGTCCTTGGCCTGTGACCGCTGTCCTTGGCGCGTGGCCGCTGTCCTGGGCCTGTGACCGCTGTCCTTGGCGCGTGGCCGCTGTCCTTGGTGTGTCTGTGGCCAGCTGGGCCCAACGCTGGTGGTGCTGGGCCCCGGGGAGCGAGGTGACGCTGTGGGCACCGCCGCGGCCTTGGCACATGACCCACGCCCTTCGCGTGGTTTTGGCGCGCGCCGGAGCAGCGAGAGGAGAGAGTCGGTGGCGTAGGGCCCTGGGGAGCAAGTGACAGCGCAGGGACTCTCGTGTCACGGCACGTCCTTGGCTTCAGTCCGTGCGAGTCGCGCTCGGGGATCCCGGGCTCCAGAGGCCGGAGGGAAAGTCGGGAGCGGGGAAGACGCGCCCTTGGGAGGAGAGGTTCAGCTTAAAGAATATGTAAGGAAATGTATAGGCCCATGAGCCCTGCTGGGCTGCAACGACGAGTGCTGAAGGAGCCGGCCGATGTCACCGAGAGGCCACTCTCGATAATCCTTGCTCAATCCTGGCGATTGGGAGCTCCAAGGCTGGAAAGGTCACCCTCACCTTCCAGAAGGGCAAGGAGGAGGACCCGGGGAGCTCCAGGGCGCTCAGCCTCTCCGCCGTCCCTGGGAAGGTGATGGAGCAGCTCAGCCTGGAAACCCTTTCCAGGCGGGTGAAGGACAGGAGGATCCTCGGGAGAAGTCGGCATGGATTCACCAAGGGGAGGGCGGGCTTGGCCAACCCGAGAAACGTCTGCGATGAAGCGACTGGGTTTGGAGACGAGAGGAGAGCAGTGGCTGTTGCCTGCTGGGACCTCGGGGAGGCTTCGACACTGTCTCCCACAAGATCCTCACGGAGACGCTGATGAAGTCTGGGCTGGATGAGCAGTGAGGTGGGCTGAAAAGCGGCCGAGCGGCCAGGCCCAGAGCGTGGTGACCGATGGCACGAGGCCCAGTTGGGGGGCAGGAACTAGCCGTGTACCCCAGGGATCGATACCGGGTCCAGTGCTGTTTAACATCCTCATTAACGCTCCAGACGACGGGGCAGGGTGTGCCCTCCGCCAGTTTGCAGATGATACCAAACTGGGAGGAGTGGCTGGTACTCCAGAAAGTCCTGCTGCCATCCTGAGGGACCTCAACAGGCTGGAGGAATGGGCTGGCAGGAACCTCATGAAGATCAACAAGGGGAAGTGCAAAATCCGGCCCCTGGGGAGGGACAACCCCAGGCACCAACATGTGCTGGGGGCTGAACAGCTCAGACCTGGGCCTCCTGATGGACACCAAGGTGACCACAAGCCAGCAGTGTTGCCAAGGTGGCTAATGGTGGCCCGGGCTGCGTTAGGAGGAGTGTGGCCAGCAGATGGAGGTGATCCTTCCCCTCAGCTCAGCACCGGTGAGGTCCCACCTGGATGCCGCGGCCAGCACTGGGCTCCCCAGTACAAAAGAGCCATGGACGTACTGGAGGGTCCAACAAAGGGCCACGAAGATGCTGAAGGGACTGGAGATCTCTGACCCCCCGCTAGACGTGGTCCTGGGCTGTTGGTGGCCCTGCTTGAACGGCGGGGCTGGACAAGACGCCCTTCAGGGGTCCCTCCGCACCGCAGCCACGCTCTCATCGTGGCATCCCGTGGTTCCGTGACGTGTCTTTGGCGCGTCCTTGTCTTGTCCCCTTCGTCCTTGGCACGTCACCGGCGCCCTTGGTCCGTCACAAGGTGCTGCTGGGCACCCGCGTGTCGTCACTCCAGCAGGGTGGCTCTGACGCTCTTGGGCCTGTGCTCGGCGTGTGCTCGGCGTGTGCTCGGCGTGTGCTCGGCGTGTCCTTGGCGTGTTGCCCGTGCCCTTGACGCGCTCTCGCCCTCTGGCAGGGTGGTGCTGGGCCCCGAGCTGGTGGTGCTGGGCCCCGGGGAGCAGCTGACGGTCCTGTCCCTCTCGGCCGGCCGCCCCAAGCGCCCCCACGCCCGCCGCAGCCTCTGCCTCCGCCTCGGCCCCGACTTCTGCACCGACATCGTCACCATCGAGACGGCCGACCACGCCCGCCTCCAGCTCCAGCTGGCCTACAACTGGTGGGCGGGGCTGGGGGGGGGCAGGGCTTCGGGGAGGGGGCTCCGGGGCAGGACTTGGGCCGTGGGGCTGTGGTTAAACTGGGGGTGGAGCTGGGGACTTGGGGGCAGAGTTGGGTGGGGTGGGTGGGGCTAGGAAAGGGGGTGTGGCCTTGGCCTTGGGGGTGGAGCTTAGGTCTTCAGGGTGGGGCACTGTGGGGGCGGGACCTCTGTGGAGAGGGCATGGCCTACAGCCAGGAGGCGGGGCTTGGCAGGGAGGCGGAGCCAGGTGCCAAATGGCCTTGGGGCAGGGGCGGCCGTGAGTGGGACCAGGGTGGGAGTGGCCCGGGGTGGGCGGGGCCTGAGGGTGGATTCCCCCCTCCCCCCCCACCCGCAGGCATTTCGAGGTGCCGGAGGACCCCAAGGCCCTGGGGCGCCTCTTCAGTGTCCCCGACTTCGTGGGCGACGCCTGCAAGGCCCTGGCCTCCCGCGTGCGCGGCGCCGTGGCCGCCGTCACCTTCGATGACTTCCACAAGGTCTCGCTCAGCCGCGTCCCCGTCCCCCCACCGCATCCCTGTCCCTGTCCCCCCACCGCGTCCCCGCCTTCACCCACCTCACCCACGGCCGCCACCAGTGCCCCCCTCCGTGTCACCCCGGGTGGCCCCGATGTCCCCGTGACTCCCCAATGTCCCAAGAACTCAATGAGGTTGACCTTCTCAGCCGCGTTTGGGTTTGATGAAGCCCCGCGTGCTCCCCCCCCCCCACCGTGTCCCCGCCATCCCCGATGTCCCCAAGCGTCTCACGTGCCCCTGCGTGTCCCCAGAACTCCAATCGTCTCATCTGCTCGGCCGTCTTCGGCTTCGACGACGGTGGGCGGCTGCGGCAGCAGGTCCGCTTCGCCCCCAACGGGCTGGTGGTGACGAGCGTCGACATCCAGAGCGTGGAACCCGTGGACCAGCGCACCCGCGACGCCCTGCAGCGCAGCGTCCAGCTGGCCATCGAGATCGCCACCAACTCCCAGGAGGCCGCGGCCAGGTCCCCACGTCCCCCCGTGTCACCTTCCCCACTCCCGCCTCCCCTCCCTCCTGGACGCTGCCAGGTCTCGGTGTCCCTCGCGTCCCCAAATGTCCCTCCCTGTCCCCCGCGCCCCGCCACGTCCCACCTACCCCCTAGGTCCCCCCGCGTCCTCCGGTGCTTTCCTCCCTCCCCCCGTGTCCCCCGATGTCCCCTGCCGTGCTCCCCGTACCAACCGTGTCCCCCCACGTCCCCCGTTTCCCCGCCGCGTCCCCAACGTCCCCCGTGTCCCTGCCCCTCTGTTCCCCGTCCCCAGGCACGAGGCGGAGCGGTTGGCGCAGGAGGCCCGGGGACGCCTGGAGCGCCAACGGCTCCTGGATCAGGCGGAGGCCGAGCGGGCGCGCAGGGAGCTGCTGGAGCTGGAGGCCCTCAGGTCGGCCATCTTCCCAGCACGCACTGGGGTCGCCCGCCTTCCCAGGGGGCGCCGGGGCGGGGCGCGTGACTCCACTTCCTCCTCCCTCCCCCCTCCTCCTCTTCAGCGCGGCGGTGGAGAGCGCGGGGGCGGCGCGGGCGGAGGCGCAGGCCCGGGCGGAGGCCGCCCGCATCGAGGGCGAAGCTGCCATCCTCCAGGCCAAGCTGAAGGCCGAGGCCATCGCCATTGAGACGGTGCGTGGGGAAGGGCGGGGCCCCCAGCGAGCCACGCCCCGGGGCGGGGCACATCCCGACACCGCCCCTCCGTCCCCCGACAGGAGGCGGAGCTGTCGCGGCTGGAGCGGGTGCAGGCCCAGGAGCTGCGGGCGCAGCGGGCGCGGGGGGAGGCGGAGGCGGCGCGGGCCCAGGCGCTGGCGGACGTGGAGGCCTCGCGGGTGCGGGAGGTGGCGGCCGCCCTGGGGCCCGAAACCATCCGGGACATCGCCCGGGCGGGGCCCGAGCTGCAGGTGAGGGGCGGGGCCTCTGGGGGCGGGGCCTCGGGGGTGGAGGAGGGGGAGAGCTCTGTGTGGTGGGTGGGCAGGGGGTGGAGCTACCTGGAGGGGGTGGTGCCTGAAGGAGGTGTGGCCACCTGGAAGGGGTGGAGCCTTGGCTGGGGGTTGGGGTCTCTGTGGGGTGGGCGGGGCTTTGCTGGGCGTGGCACCCTCTGGGCTGCTGGCAGGGGGTGGGGTCTTCAGGGGGTGGAGCTTCTCTTGGTGGGGGTGTGGCCCGAGGGGGGAAAGGGGTGGGGTTTTGCCATGAGGGGCGTGGCCTGTTGGGAGGCGTGGCCAGCACCGTGCCCACCCCCAGGTGAAGCTGCTGCAGGGCCTGGGGCTGCAGTCCACCCTCATCACCGACGGCACCGCCCCCCTCAACCTCTTCGCCACCGCCCGCGGGCTGCTGGGCTTGGCCCCGCCCCCAGAGAGCCCCGCCCCCCGAGGCCCCGCCCCCTGAGGGCTCCAGCATCCCACACTCCCTGGGACCCCCGGCCTCCGGAGCGGTCGGAACCAACCCAATAAACCAAGCAGGTGGCAGCAGTGGAGTCTGCCGGCTGGTGTGACATCATAGCGACGCAGTGACGTCAGAGGTGGCAGCGCTCAGAACTGCGGCGGCGTGACCACGAACTCCCCCGCGCTCACGGGGCGGGGCACTGGGGGGGCTGCGATGTCAGCGACGAGGGGTCATCGCCCCAGGGGTGTCGGGAACTGTGCGGTCAGCAGTTGGGGACGGCGTGATGTCACAGATGACGCCAGGGCTCCTTAGGAAGGCGGCCCGGCAGGACGGGCTAGGGCAGGTTTTTGTGCGCCGGCCCCTTTTCATCCTTCCATTTCCCCCTGCTCCCCCCTCCCCCAATCCTCCGGGGCCTCCCCTCCCCACCACCCCGCGTGCCGCAACGCTGCCTCGCGCGTCCCCGGCGCCCCGCGACCCGCCCGCGCTGCCGCTCACCCCTCACTGGGGCCGTTGGATCCGCGCCGCGGGGCTGAGCCTTTCCCGGGCTTCCTTCGGCTCCCTGATCTGCGTTCCCACCTGCTGCCGGGCCCCCGCGCTCCTCTGGGATGTGGAGACGCAGGAAAGGGCCTGGGGGTGCTGGTCAACAGCCGCTGAACGTGAGCCAGCAGTGTGCCCAGGTGGCCAAGAGGGCCAGTGGCACCCTGGCTTGTATCAGGAACGGTGTGGCCAGCAGGAGCAGGGAGGTGATGGTGCCCCTGCGCTGGGCACTGGTGAGGCCGCCCCTCGAATGCTGTGCTCAGCGCTGGGCCCCGCACCCCAAGGCGGCCATGGAGGGGCTGGAGCGTGGCCAGAGCAGGGCAGCGAGGCTGGGGCAGGGGCTGGAGCACAAGGCTGGGGAGGAGCGGCTGGGGGAGCTGGGGGGGCTCAGCCTGGAGAAGAGGAGGCTGAGGGGAGCCCTCATCGCTCTCTGCAACGGCCTGAAAGGAGGCTGGAGCCGGGGGGGTCGGTCTCTGCTCCCCAGGAACAAGCGATGGGACGAGAGGGAACGGCCTCAAGCTGCGCCAGGGCAGGGTTGGGTTGGGTATGGGGAAAAACTTCTTCCCCCAAAGGGCTGCCAGGGCCTGGCCCAGGCTGCCCAGGGCAGGGGCTGAGTCCCCACCCCCGGGGGTATCTAAAAGCCGGGGAGATGTGGTGCTGGGGGCCGCGGTTCCGTGGCGGCCTTGGCAGCGCTGGGCAAGCGGCTGGGCTTGATGATCTTAAAGGTCTTTTCCAACCTAAATGACTCCCTGATTCTCCTGGCCCTGTTGGCCCCACGCTGGTAACGACCCCATGCTCAATAGCGGATTAGACCGTAGGCATTGGAACGGGCGCAGGCCAGGCGAGAGGAGACGTCCCAGGCATCCCTGACGCGCCCGCGCCTCCCTGCACGAGAAGGGGAAGAGTCTGAGGCCCGGCCGGGCAAAGATGGGTGTGGGAGGCACCCGCACAGCGCCAGTTGGTGGAAGAAATATTGGAGAAGCAAAAGCAAAAAGCAAAAGCGAAAGCTGCCTGGGTCGTTGGCACGTCTGCGGGGAGGGGAGGGGAGAGGGAGGGCTGTAACCAAACCAGCCCCGCTCTGCCCCGACCCCTCGCCGAGGCGCGGCCCAGCGCTCCCCGGGGGCCGCGCCGAGCTCGCGCCACGCTTTCCCTCTCCTCCCGCCAGCGCCCTGGAGAGACGCGGGCTCCGTTTGCCGCTGTACTTGAACCGCCGCGATCGCTCCCGCTTCCAACTCGAGGGAAGAGACCAGCGGAACGAAGCCGAACGCGCGCTCAGCCACGGGGAAAACCCGCACCAGCCTCGGCCCCAGTGACCCCCAAACCTCCTTCCTCCGCCCCGCGGACGGAGGCTGAGGAGGGGCTTTATGCCGGGGGCTGGCACCGGGGCGCCGATTCTCCCTGGTCACGCCCGCTGCCTTTAGACCAGGCAAAACCCCGAGAGTTGAAGCCCAATTAACCACGGCGGCCTCCAGAAGCTTCCAAATTGCCTTTTTTTCCCCCCAAAATAGTACTTCTAGAGAGATCTGCCACGCGCTCCTGTGAGAAGCGATTTGCGCGGCCTGCGTTTTGGGAGCGGGAATTACGTCGGGAACAGCAGCCGACCGCGGCGCGGGACGGCGCGGCGCAAGCGCGACGTAAAACCTCGCGTGCCGCCCGCGTCAGCCTCCGCAAGCAGCTCCGCCCCGGCCTTTCCCTCTGCGGAACGCCGACAGCTGGGGCGCGAGTTATGCTCGGCTGAGGGAAAACCCCACGTTTCCAGTCGGGGATTCCCCTTCGGAAAACTTTATTTAGTTCAGGATTATTTACTAGGGCTCCTGGTTTGTCAGCAAACCCTCCCCTCTCCCCACCCCGGCAAGGCACAATAAAGCGGCGCGGTTTCTCCCCGTCAGTCAAACGTAACCCGCCCCTCGCCTCCGGAGGTGCTGGCACCTCCCGTGACCCAGGCGGGAAGCGGCAAGCAGAGCATTCCCGGGTTTCCTTTTAAACGCGATGGTGCAAATTGGTTTAGGTGACCTCTTCCCCTCTCCAGGAAACAGAAATGCAAGGATGCGACTTTGAAACAGCCTTCGCCTTCCGTGGGGGAGGCGAAAAATCCACAGCGCCTTTTTCATGAGTAATTGTTCGGTTGTGGGGGGGAAACTAGAATCTGGTGGGTGGCTGTGCGTTTGTCGGGAGAGTTTCTTCCAGGTTACGCAGTTCCCTGCTGTGACACGGCACGCTACGATACCCGGGATGGACATCCAGCGCCTGGGATGGACATCCAGCGAAGCAGGCATTTTCTTCTACAAATCCTGAAGAAGAGAGAACTCCCAATGACAAAAACACGCGGGCCCCGATTCCACGGGCCGCTGGTTCGAGTGGTCGGCAGGACACTTCACGACATCTACAACGACGAGCAGCTGGGGACCGGGTGACAAGCGTGAGTTTCCAAAGCATTTCAGAAAAGTCTTGACGTTTTCCACAGATTCTTCAAATTTCAGAAAAAAATCATCTCTGTTGAGCTCGGGAGAAACAAAAGCAACCACCTAATACCTTCTCCGCTCACCCGTTGAGTCCTCCCGACGGTCGCAAAGCCGCCAACGCAGCAGGTCAGCATTGATTTGATGCAACCGGTCTGTTACAGCCAGGAATCCTGCGAGAGAACAGATCCAACATCAGAGGTGAGCTTGTTTGGAAAAACGCAGCACAGTTTGGCAGAGTAAACGCAGGAAGATCTCAAAAAGCCCCACGCCGCCTCCCACAACACCGCAAGGGAGATGGAACATTCCCAAAAGATTTGGGCAGCGCCGCGCAGGCAAAGCCGTCGCCATTTCCAGCATTTTAAGGAGTATGCGAATAGGAATAACAAATCTGACCCCTCCGGGAAATGCCAGCTCTCAACGCAAAAAGGAAAAACAGATCGCCAGGATTAAGCCCAGAGCTCGACCCAACACCTCAGTGGAAGAAAACTCAAACCGCGGCCCCGTCTCCTCGCGCTGGGCTACAATTTGCGACAGCCGTTCAATTCCGCAGCTTGGAAAAGCGCCGAGGGCGCAAAAACAGGAGCTTCCTGGGTCTCAGAGTAATTCTAGAGCTAAAGCGGGGATAGACATCAACGCCAGGTCAGATAATACATGCCAACGCTCATCACCGACCCAGGAAGGCAACCCCCTCGGTCCTACCCAGGGCTGCCAAGCGCGACACGCTTTCCTCCGGAAACAGGGCGCCGCCTTGTTCGCGCCTGACACCGCCAACGTATTTCTCCCTGGAAACGGGGCCAGAGAGACGTTACGCACGCTCTCAAGCCGCCGGCTGGGAGCCCTGGAGCCTTTTGGGTGGTGTTTTTCACCACGGATTGCAGGAGAAAGAAAAGGGAAGACGGAGGAGACGGTGGGAAATTTAATCTACGACGGGGAGCGCTACGGTGAACAAACACGACCGAGACCGAGGCCTTTCCCGCGGAGGACAAGCACCCACCAAATAAATAACCGCTGAGCGGAGCGGCGTAGTTCGCAGGAAAATCCTGACCCCTGCTGTGAGGAGCGAGTGAGCGAGGGTCGCTGCTCTTCGTAACAGCACAGCTGCGCGGAAATAAGTCGGTACTTACGCAGCCGCCTTCCCTTGTCCCGAACGAAGCTCCGCAGCCCGCCCGCTCCTCCGCGGGTAACGCGCCCGGCACCGCTCCTCTCCTCGCGTCCCGGCGCGGCGCCACCTTGGAAAAGCAGCAGCGCGGCCGCGGTCTCAGCTCGGGGGTTCCGCGCCCGGGGCCGCCGGCGCAGCCCGAGGGCACCCGGCCCTTTCTCCACCCACCCCCCCCAGCAAATCCCTCCCCACGGCGGCCGAGATGAACCCTGGCTCCCCGCTCCGACCAGCGGAAGACCCAGACCGAAACTTTAGGGAGCGGGAAAGCTCCGCTCCTTGCTAGGAGATTCCCTGCAGCAAGAAGCTACGCCCACTGCCAGTGTCCTTCTAGAATACCCCCGGGGGTATCTAAAAGCCGGGAGATGTGGTGCTGGGGGCCGCGGTTCCGTGCCGGCCTTGGCAGCGCTGGGCAAGCGGCTGGGCCCCACGGTCCCCAGGGCCTGTTCCAACCCAAGCGACCCCCGCTCCTCAGCTCCGCAGCCCGCCCGCTCCTCCGCGGGTAACGCGCCCGGCGCCGCTCCTCTCCTCGCGTCCCGGCGCGGCGCCGCCTTGGAAAAGCAGCAGCGCGGCCGCGGTCTCAGCTCGGGGGTTCCGCGCCCGGGGCCGCCGGCGCGGCCCGAGGGCTCCCGGCCCTTTCGCCCCCCGCCCCTCCCGGGGAGGCCGAGGGGAACCCCCGGCTCCCAGGCCCCACCGGGGAACCCCGCGGACGCCCCCCCCGCTGGATCGGAGGCGACCGGTCCCCAAGCCGCCCCCGCCCCGCGCCTCCGCCCCGGCCCCGCCGGCCGCCGCCCTCCGCGCAGCACCCACCGCCGCCGCCGTCCCCGCCGGAAAGAGCTGCCCGCCGCCGGGCCGGGAGGGAAGAAGCGGCCGCCGGACCCCGCGGGAGCCGCCCGCCGCGTTCGCCTGAGCCGCGCCGGAGCGGCGGAGCGGCGGCGGGGCCGCGAGGGAGCCGGCGATCCGGTCGGGCGACCTGCGGGCGGGGGAAGGACCCCGCCGCCGGGCGGGAAAGGGCCCGGCCCGGAGGCGGCTCCTCAGCGGCTGCGCGGGGAGGGCGAGCGGGCCCCGCGCCTCCCGGGTTGAGCCCCGTTCTCTGGTGATTGAGCCCACTTCTCTGGTGGTTGAGCCCCGTTTTCTGCTCGCTGCCGACCTTGGACCGCGGCCGAGGCGACGCCGCGCCGGGCGGGAGCGCCATTTTGGGCTGTAAATGGCAAAAGCAACGCGTAATGGCGCAGAGCGATCGCCCGCAGCCCTCACGGCGCTCCGCAGCCGCCTGCAAGGGGGCCGGAGCGAGGTCGGTCTCTTCAGGCTTAACCGGCTTTGAATGTGACAAGCACCAGATGAAACGTGGCGCGTAAAGGAGCTTAAACAACAGCGTAAAGGAGTTCAAACAGCGACTTCGGTTTGGTTGGTCCGCCCGCCCTTCGGCAGCTCTGAACAGCAGCAATGCTGACTGGGGAAACCGCAGCCCCCGACAGAGAGGCGCTTTATTCTGCATCTACGGTTTTGCCCCCACCTCACCCTGTCTGGGGAGCTTGGAGAATGAAATAAAATTTCCAGGGGTTATAGTTGCGCAGTGAACCTCGGTTTATAGGAAATATGTCTCCTTGGAAAGGTAAGATCGGTTCTTAGGTTTTAGAATCCCAGCGGACACAGAGTTTATCTAACCGTTTGGTCTAATCTTCGCTTTAGGTGAGGTTTCTTTTTCCACTCTGTATTTTTTATTTCTTGTTCCACCCTAAACCATTCCATGACTGAAAATAAGGTCTGTTCTGGGGTTTGATCTTTCGGGGTGGTGGGTATTTGGGGGGGGGGGCCGTGGGGGGGGAACAAGGGGCTTTTCTGAGGTGTTTTAATGGGGGTTGGGTGTTTTTTTAAATACAGCAAATCCTCACCCAGGACACGACAATATCGACCTCCCCGCAGGTAAATAAGGTGGCGGTTTACAGCTTCATTAAGCAACGACAATGTCATTGCCGGTGACAGGCACCGCAGGCGAAGGGACCGTCCCGAGGCGAGGGTTTGGGTGAGTGGCGGCAAACGAATTCCCGCAGGGCTGAGGTGGGAAGGGAGCTCTGGGGGTCAGCGTGTGCGGCCCCCGCGCAAGCAGGGACGCCCCAGGACGGCGTCCGGTTGGGTTTTGACTGTCTCCAAGGATGGAGACTCCACGGCCTCCCTGGGCAGCCTGTGCCAAAAAGTGTGTGTCCTTGTGTTCAGGTGAGATTTTATGTGTTTTAGAACCATAGAATTGTTAAGGTTGGAAAAGACCTTGAAGACCATCAAGTCCAGCCGCTAGCCCAGCGCTGCCAAGGCCGGCACGGAACCGCGGCCCCCAGCACCACATCTCCCCGGCTTTTAGATACCCCCGGGGGTGGGGACTCAGCCCCTGCCCTGGGCAGCCTGGGCCAGGCCCTGGCAGCCCTTTGGGGGAAGAAGTTTTCCCCATACCCAACCCAACCCTGCCCTGGCGCAGCTTGAGGCCGTTCCCTCTCGTCCCATCGCTTGTTCCTGGGGAGCAGAGACCGACCCCCCCGGCTCCAGCCTCCTTTCAGGCCGTTGCAGAGAGCGATGAGGGCTCCCCTCAGCCTCCTCTTCTCCAGGCTGAGCCCCCCCAGCTCCCCCAGCCGCTCCTCCCCAGCCTTGTGCTCCAGCCCCTGCCCCAGCCTCGCTGCCCTGCTCTGGCCACGCTCCAGCCCCTCCATGGCCGCCTTGGGGTGCGGGGCCCAGCGCTGAGCACAGCATTCGAGGGGCGGCCTCACCAGTGCCCAGCGCAGGGGCACCATCACCTCCCTGCTCCTGCTGGCCACACCGTTCCTGATACAAGCCAGGATGCCATTGGCCCTCTTGGCCACCTGGGCACCCTGCTGGCTCATGTCCAGCGGCTGTCGACCAGCACCCCCAGGCCCTTTGCCCCGGGCAGCTCCCAGCCGCTCCTCCCCACGCCTGCAGCGGTGCCTGGGGTTGCTGTGTTCATCTCTTGCTATGGTTTATCCAGTCGTTATCCATGTCAGAAAGAGGGGAACAGGCAAAGATGGCGGCTGTCCCTGAAGGTAATTAAATCGTTCTCGCTGAATAAAGAGCTGTAGCATCGTAGTAGACGCTAAGGGAGGAATCGTGACAGGGAAGAATTGCGTGGTGGCGATACTGCAGAAGGAGATCGGGGGATGTCGGGGGACTGGGGCTAAACGTGAGCCCATACTGAAAATGAGTTTGTATCATTTATCATTTGTTTCTATAGTTTAACATAAGTTTATACTTAAAATGAATGTATATGAGTTCATTTTTTTTATAGTTGATGTGAGTTTAACATGAGTTTATTCTTCAAATGAGTTTATATGAGTTTATAGTTTATAATTTATTTTTTATCGTTTATGAGCTTAAACTTTAATTTTTTAAAATGTTATAGTTTATATGAGTTTAACATGAGCTTATACTTAAAATGAGTTTATAGTTTCCTTAATTTGTATAGTTTATATGAGTTTAACATGAGTTTATGTGAGCTTATAATTTTTTTATTTTTATAGTTCAGATGAGTTTATAATTTTTTTATTTTTTATAGTTCATGAGTTTACCATGAGTTTATACTTAAAATGAGTTTATATGAGTTTATACTTCATATTTTTTTATCTTTTATAGTTTGAGGGTTGTTTTTATAGTTTATACGAGTTTAACATGAGTTTATAGTTAAAAAGAGTAGATATGAGCACGTTTTGCCAGGTTTTTTGGTTTTTTTTTTCCAAAAAAAGGCTAATGACTCCCCGTTGTGCCACACTTCTGTCAGTACAACCTACGCAAGGCAATAAATCCATGACACTCAGTGCTGGCGCTGTCTCACCTGAGGGCATCTGTGTACGTCGTGATTTCAAATAAATAGCTTTTATATAAAACGTGTGCATTACTGGAAAGATCCCATTCGCTCTTTTACTCACCTGGTAGATTTTAGCATCTCTCATGAGTTTTTCTACAGGATATTCAGTATTAAATCCGTTTCCTCCAAAAATCTGCACTGCATCCGTAGCTACTTGGTTTGCAACGTCGCCAGCGAACGCCTTGGCAATGGAAGCGTAGTAGGTATTCCTGCGACCGGCATCGACTTCCCACGCGGCTCTTTGGTAAGCCATCCTAGCCAGTTCCACTTTCATCGCCATTTCAGCCAGCATGAAAGACACCGCCTGGTGCTATGAACGATGGAGTAAACGAGGTTAACGTCGCCTGCTTCAGATTCTGCGACATCCCAGAACAGAGTCCTCTTCATTTCTTAATTTGCAAATTCAACACGCTCAGGACATGGTACTGGAGGAGTTCTCCAGAATTTGGATCAGGCTTTCATCACTGTGCATTGAATTAGGCTTTTCAGTTTGTAATTCTCAAATCCACTGGGCCACGGGGATTTTAATTCTCAAATCCACTGGGCCACGGGGATTTTGATTCTCAGATCGACTTGGCCACGGGGATTTTTAATTCTCAAATCCACTGGGCCACGGGGATTTTGATTCTGAAATCCACTTGGCCACAGGGTTTTAATTTTGAAATCCAGTGGGCCACGGGGATCTTTATTCTCAAATCCTCTGGGCCACAGTGATTTTACTTCTTAAATCCACTGGGCCACGGCGTTTTTGATTCTCAAATCCATTTGGCCACGGGGATTTTGATTGTCATATCCACTTGACCACAGGGATTTGAATTCGCAAATCCACTTGGACACAGGGATTTTTAATTCTCAAATCCACTGGGCCACGGGGATTTTTATTCCCAAATCCACTTGTCCATGGGGATTTTGATTCTCAAATCCAATTGGCCACAGGTGCTGTCGCAGAAGTCATGGACACAGCACACGATCAAGATGCTCAAGCAAAATGTCGGTTTATTACATACACAGCTTAGTTAATATAGTTTCTTGCCTTCCTAATCATGCATAAACTTATCGCTAATTGGCTAACTATGGTTGGCAATATGCTGTTCATGCGCTGCTAGCGATATTCTGATTCGGTCATAACAACAGTTCACACGCACCGCCCGCTCCTCCCATATCTTGTTTTCAACATTGCAAGCCAAGAGTTTCTTCCTCTTAATCTGCTTCTTTCATGTCTTCCAAACCGCAGTCGGCCTTCGCAGCATCCTTGAATTCCTCTGGCGTTAAATGCAGATTAAGTCCACGTAGTCTGAGTCTGGGTTGCTCACTACATGTCCTTGGCTTTTCAGATATCCCACAAATCCCCCTTTTTGTTTTTGAGCAATCCAGACTCCATTCATCATACGCTCCACGGCTTTCATGAAATATTTAAAAACACATCTTAATATAAGTATAGTTAATAATAATAATAATCCCAATAATAATATAAACCCATGGATAATTAGATCTTTTCCCCAACCTGAAATGCCTAACCCAGCTAACCATGAATTAAAACCTAAAGAGCTAGTCTTTCTACAATTGTTTTATCTGCTGTCCAGAAATCTAAATCTGACTTACAATCCTTTGAATATTTTTCAATACTTATTCAAGATCTGTGGGTTTGTTTTTTAATATTCAAAATCATTGACGTCGTTAGCTATGTCTCTGCACGCATGCCTGATGGTGGAGGAGTTACAAACATACTCCCACTCTTTACCACCAATCGGAGTCCCCACTAAACATGTCATAAATGGGTTGCCTGCATTTGCTGCCGCTAAACAGATTGAATCTTGCCCTGTTTTATCAGCTAGAGTTACCCAAACATTTGTACGTGGTTGTACTGAAATCCATGAGTGACCACTACCAATGATGGAGAGGAGCGACGTGAGAAAACATATCATGGTAACTCCTGTTGTGGTCCCGACTCTTCTCTCCATGGTTTCACCCAGCGGCTAGGCACCCACCTCGGACCTTCGTCTGTCAAAACACAAACATATCCTCGACCTGCCATCTTAATTTCTGCAGGACCCTTCCATTCTCCAGTTTTTAAGTCACGATATCGTACTTTTACCGAGACTGAATCGATCTTCTGTGTTCCCGATTGAAATGACATATGGTGTATAACAATTGGAGGAGATTCACGGTCCCCTGTTAACCGTAAATAATTTAAAACGTAAATCACTTTTGCAAGACGTTCAGCAGGGGCTATTTCTCCCCCCTTTTGTTTTTGCAACAGCGATTTTAACGTAGCATGTGCGCGTTCTACGATCGCCTGTCCTGTAGGAGAGTGTGGTGTGCCTGTGATTCTGCGAATGCCCCACAAGCGGCAGAAATGTTCGAATGCTTTAGAGATATATGCAGGGCCATTATCTGTTTTTATCCCTTGAGGAATCCCCAAAGCAGCGATGGCTGCACACATATGTTTTACAACATGTTTGGCTGTTTCCCCTGTTTGAGCAGTGGCCCAGATTGCATGCGAATAAGTATCAATGCTAACGTGTACATGTTTTTGCCGTCCAAACTCTGTGATGTGGGTGACATCCATTTGCCATAATTGTAGGGCTCCCAGACCTCGAGGGTTGACCCCAAGACCTAAACCGAATCCTGATTTTTGGCAGGCAGGACAGGATTGGACGATGCCTCGGGCGTCTGATAGTTTTAAATCAAATGGTTTCGCCAAGACTTTTGCAGATTGATGTAAAAATTCATGAGATAAACGGGCCTGCTCAAACAGGTTAATATTTTGATTTTTCCAGATGGTAGCAACCAACTTGTCGGCTATGTTGTTTCCGATCGACAAGTCTTGATCATATTGATGGCTACGAATATGTGTCACAAAATAGGGTTTAGTGCGTTGATTCAATAAAAATAAAAGTTGCATTAATAACATATATAAGGTGTTATTCTTCAGTGATTTGATCATAGCGCCTTCCAGGCGCTGTACCGTTCCTACTACGTAGAGCGAATCTGAAATTACATTTAGAGGTTTGTCGGGCCAGCGTTGAAAGGCCCATAACACCGCTCTCCGCTCGAGGGTTTGTAAAGAGTTGGCGGTATGACCTGTAGGAAGTTGATGATTCCATTGATTATTGTCATACCAAGCAATAGCAGCTCGTTTCGATTTTCTACCAGCATCAGTAAATACTGTAAGCCCTTCAACTGGTACTGCTGATCTATAAGGGATGTCTTCAAAGTCCTGATTTTGTAAAAGCGGCAAAATTTTCGTGGAAGGATAGTTATTGGTTACAGTACCTGGACATTCGGCTAAAGCGATCTGAAACATTTCTGATGTTGCTAAAAGCCAATCTAAATAATTCTGTGCTATAGGTACAAACAGGGTTTCAGGTTCTTGTCCTGTCAGATCACAAATCCTTCTTCTACCTTTGATGATCATATTAGCTAATAGTTCAATCCGTGTACAGACGGTATTTTTTGGCTGATAGGATAAAAATACCCACTCTAAAATGTTGATGCGTGGGCTATCTATTTGGATTATCAGTCCTATTAAGTGTTTTCCATTGGGTGATGAGTTAATAATTAAGAATTGCAAAGGCAAATCACTAATTTTTCTTCGTACAACTGTTGTCCAAACCTTTTTTAGAATGTGATCCAATGCCTGCTCTTGTTCCTTCGTCAGGCTTCGTCGTTCATGGGCTCTGGTTGAGGTTCCCAACAGAGGCATCAAGGGAGCTGGATCATCATTAGTTATTCCACTAACTGACCTTACCCACTGTAAATCTCCCATTAGTTTTTGAACATCTGAGAGCGTCTTAATGTCTGTTTTGAGTATGATCTTCTGTGGTCTGACTGTGCTCCCAGTAATTGTCCATCCCAAAGATTGCCATGGATTTTGTCGTTGTACCTTTTCTGGAGCAATTTTAAGACCTTTCGGTTCTAAGGTTTCTATTAACCTTTGTAAAGTTCCTTCCACATCCATTTTTTCTCCCGCAATTAAGATATCATCCATACAGTGAAAAACTAGTAAAAATGGATGTTTCATTCGGAATGGTTGTAAGGCCCATGCTACAGAATTTTGACGCAGAGTAGGTGAGTTTTTCATTCCTTGAGGCAGTACCACCCAATGGTATCTTTTTGCCGGTTCCTGTTTATTGATTGATGGTACTGTAAATGCAAATTTTTCTGCATCTTCAGGATGCAAAGGAATAGTAAAAAAACAATCCTTCAAATCAATGATGAGGAAGTCCCAATTTTCTGGGATCATCACAGGGGAGGGTAATCCTGGCTGTAATGCCCCCATATTTTGCATTACAGCATTCACCGCTCGTAGATCATGCAACAATCGCCATTTTCCAGACTTTTTCGGGATGGTAAAAACGGGTGTGTTCCAAGGGCTTGTGGAAGGCACAATGTGACCTGCTCCTAACTGTTCTTTAACTAAATTTTGTAAAACATGCAGCCTCTCCTGTTTCAGCGGCCACTGGTCTACCCACACTGGCGTTGTCGTAGTCCAGGTGAGTTTTAAGATGGGCTGCTCAACCATGGCCGCTCCTAAAAATGCTGGGTTACAAGTTTGGCTCCCATTTGGGATAATAGATCCCGACCTATAAGAGCTACAGGCAAGTGCATTACATATGGCCTTGTGCTAACAGTGGCACCGTCTTCAAAACTGGATGCTATCAGTAATTTGCTAATCATCGTGCATTGTGCCCCCCCGACTCCCACAACACTGGTAGCTGCAGGTACCAGTGGCCAATGACGAGGCCATTCTGTGATAGGGACAATAGGTACATCTGCCCCCGTGTCAATTAACATTGACAGTACTAAAGATTGTCCATTAGGGTGTCTTAATGTTACCCTTTCCTCAGGTTTTCCCTTGGCAGTATCTATTGCTAATAACACACTTGGTACTCCTGTGGATCCAAAACCTCCATGCCCACGTACAATTGAATGCGCTTCAGGGACACACGCATGAAATGGTATTAATTGAGCTATTTTAGACTGTGCTGGTATCGTAAGTGGTGGCATTAAGGTATATACCATAACCTTTATGGTTCCGCAGAAATCCGCATCGATGAGTCCTGGTACTATAAATATACCTTTTCGTGGTATTGAAGAACGGCCTATGAGCAATGCACTCAACCCATGCCCTAGAGGTCCTTGTTGAGCTGAAGCAATTAATTTAACCTCAGACGTTGTTAAGGTTATGTCTACTGCTGTTGCCAGGTCCACTCCGGCGCTACCGGCTGTGGCGGCTGCGCGGCGGTCCAAGCACCCTGCACTTGTGTCTTCACACGTGGGTGTGGCGCGCTCCGCGCCGTGTTTCCCGATTTCCGACACTCTTGGGTGTCGTGATTATCTTTTTTACAATTCGTACACCATTTTTCTTTCCGACCCTCAGTATTAATTGGACTCCTACATTCTTTTTTAAAATGGCCTAGTTTTCCACAATTAAAGCACTTCTTGTCCTTTTTTCCCCCTTGCTTTTTTGATACCAACGGCTTCACTGCTGCACCTACAGCTGCGGCCATAACCGCAGCCTTTTCTTGTTCTAACATTCGCTCAGCAGCCTCTAGCAACTGTCCTGTGCTGGATTCTCTTGGCAACACACTGAGTGCTCTTTGTTTTTTCGTTAGCGTTATCAAAAGCAAGCATATCTAAGAACTTTACTTTCATTCCCTCATCCATATCTGGATGAGCCATAATTGCAGCGTGCAAACAATCAATAAACTCGCCGTACGATTCAGTGGGTCCCTGCCTTACAGCGGTAAAAGCAGGTCTAATTTTCTCATCATGCACGTTAATAAGAGCTTTATAAGCTAACTCCTGACTCAATTGCAATGCCTCGGTAGCAAACTGCGCTTGCCAATCAGGTCGCGTAAAAGGCCCTGCGCCCATTAACATTTGAGCCTGGATTCCGAATAACGGATCGCCTTGTTGTCGAGGTATTGAAGCTGCCCTATCACAGGCAGTTTGCCAATGTTGGAAAAATTGTAGTTGTTGCGATGGTGGTAGTAGCATCTGGACAATCATTCTAGAATCATAAGGAGTTAATAACTGTGCTGAAAAAACATGCTGTAATATAGATTGAGTATATGGTGATTTTAAACCATATTGAGTAACAGCGCTTTTCGCTTCTTCCAATATTTTCCAGTCCAGTGCTTCCCATACACCTCTCCCATTATTATCAACTACAACAGGAAAAGCCATGGGTAAAACCTGTCCCTCTATCATGGCATCTCGGATAACACCTTTCCATCGCATTGACGGATCCCCAGCTCCTCCCACCAACATCCCTTGCCCGAATACGCCCCCCCCCCCATGGTTGTTGTGGTGGCAAAGACGGAAAAGCACCAGTTTCCACCGGTGCCCTAGTTGGAGCAAAAACGTTGGGTGCTGACCGTCCTGGGTATAATGCGGACAGTGACGTTGGTGGGTTTTCTGGCGGGGCTGCCAATCGCGCTTCTAAAGTCTCCAGTCTTTTTATCAATTCCTGTAATTCAGCTTTCTCCTCTAGAACACCATTGTTTTCCTCCTCCTCTTCGCCACCTGGTGGCAAAGGAGGGTAAAGTGAGGTGGTCGCCACCAGTGAGGGAGGGCGATTTGGTGGATCGGCCTCATCATAACTCGGAGGGCGGTCCGACCGTGGTACATCGGGGGATGGCGGAGTAGCCTCCGCAGCGTTTTTTTCTGGTGACTGCACTTCGGTGGTGGTGGGAGCTGCAGCTGCAGTCCCTGCTAGGATCCGGACCCCTCCTGCAACGCGGGCTGGGGTCGCTGCAGGGATTGTCGGACCCGAAAACAACATACTGGTGCAGAGGTGGGCCCGCCCCCTGGAGTCAAAGCCGCGAATGCCGATGCAGCGACTTGCCGCTCCTCCCCCATGCTTTTTAAAGTTTCATGAATCAGCCTCCACACAGTGGGGAATTTGCTCGTCTCTTTGGATCCTTTACTTATTTCTTCCCACAGTTCTGCCCCTATTTTCTCCCATGTCATAGCATCAAAGGCAACTCCAACCGTGGGGATCAAATACTTTCCTTTTGCCCAGAGCAATAATGCTTTCAGAGTAGACGAGTCACAACTTATACCTCTCGTTGAGAGGATATGTTGGAGGAGCTTAACCACCGCTGACTCTTCTTTTGTCATGGTAGCCCCCATCTCCTCCCCGGCCGCTCACCTGATCAGGGTGAGATTCCACCTTTCGCGCTAGCGTCTCCCGAGTGCCGGGGCAGCGCTCACCTTCGGCCGGCTTCCGCCCCCTCCGTTCTCGGTTTCGTCAGAAAATCCAACTCCAATCTGAGGGTCCCTGTTCAGGCGCCACCCGCTGACGTGGAAGTCATGGACACAGCACACGATCAAGATGCTCAAGCAAAATGTTGGTTTATTACATACACAGCTTAGTTAATATAGTTTCTTGCCTTCCTATTCATGCATAAACTTATCGCTAATTGGCTAACTATGGTTGGCAATATGCTGTTCATGCGCTACCAGCGATATTCTGATTCGGTCATAACAACAGTTCACACGCACCGCCCGCTCCTCCCATATCTTGTTTTCAACATTGCAAGCCAAGAGTTTCTTCCTCTTAATCTGCTTGTTTCATGTCTTCCAAACCGCAGTCGGCCTTCGCAGCATCCTTGAATTCCTCTGGCGTTAAATGCAGATTAAGTCCACATAGTCTGAGTCTGGGCTGCTCACTAGATGTCCTTGGCTTTTCAGATATCCCACACACAGGGATTTGAATTCTCAAATCCACTTGGCCACAGTGATTTTACTTCTTAAATCCACTGGGCAACAGGGTTTTTTAATTCTCAAATCCACTGGGCCAAAGGATTTTAATTCTCAAATCCAGTGGGCCATGGGGATTGTGATTCTAAAATACACTTGGCCACGGGCATTTTAATTCTCAAATCCACAGGGCCACAGGAATGTTGATTCTCAAATACTCTGGGCCACGGAAATTGTGATTCTCAAATCCATTTGGCCACGGGGGTTTTAATTCTCAAATCCACTGGGCCACGGGGATGTTGCTTCTCAAATCCACTGGGCCACAGGATTTTGATTCTCAAATCAACTTGGCCACGGGGATTTTGATTCCCAAAACCACTTGGCCACGGGTGTTTTAATTCTCAACTCCACTTGGTCACGGGGATTTTGATTGTCAAATCCAGTGGCCCACGGGATTTTAATTCTGAAATCCACTTGGTCAGGGGGCTTTGAATTCCCAAATCCACTTGGCCACGGGCATTCTGATTCTCAAATGCACTTGGCCACGGGGATTTTGATTGTCAAATCCAGTGGGCTTCGGGGATTTTAATTCTCAACTCCACCGGCCCACGAGGATATTAATTCCCAAATCCACTTGGTCAGGGGGCTTTGAATTCTCAAATCCACGGCGCCACGGGGATTTTAATTCTCAAATGCACTGCGCCATGGGGATTTTACTTCTCAAATCCACTTGGCCACGGGGATTTTGATTGTCAAATCCATTGGCCACGGGGATTTTAATTCTCAAATGCACTGGCCCACGGGCATTTTAATACTCAAATCCACTGGCCCACGGGGATTTTAATTCACAAATCTAATGGGCCACGGGGATTTTCAGTCTGAAATCCAGTGGGCCACAGCGGTTTTGATTCTCAACTCTACTTGGCCACGGGGATTTTGATTCTCAAATCCATTGGGCCACCAGGACTATAATTCTAAAATCCATTACGCCTCGGGGATTTTGATTCTCAAATCCACTGGGCCACGGGGGTTTTACTTCTAAAATCCACTGGGCCACGGGGATTTTGATTCTCAAATCCACTTTTCCACAGGGATTTTACTTCTGAAATCGGCTGGGCACAGGGCTTTTAATACTCCAATCCAGTGGGCCACAGGATTTTAAATTTCAAATCCAGTGGCCCACGGGTTATTTTAAGTCACAAATCCAATGGGCCACGGGCATTTTTCTTCTCAAATGCAATTGGCGATGGGGATTTTGATTCTCGACTCCACTTGGCCACGGGGATGTTGATTCTCAAATGCACTTAGCCACGGGGATTTTAATTCTCAAATCCACTTCGCCATGGGATTTGAATTCTCAAATCCACTTGGCCACGGGAATTTTTAATTCTCAAATCCACAGGGCCACGGGATTTTAATTCCCAAAACCACTTGGCCACGGGGCTTTGAATTCTCAAATCCACTGGGCCACGGGGATATTTAATTCTCAAATCCACTTCGCCATGGGGATTTTCCTTCTCAACTCCACTTGGCCACGGGGATTTTGATTGTCAAATCCAGTGGGCCACGGGGATTTTAATTCTCAAATCCACTTGGTCAGGGGGCTTTTAATTCTCAAATCCAGAGGGCCACGGGGATTGTCATTCTCAAATGCACTTGGCCACGGAGATTTTGATTGCCAAATCCACTTGGCCATGGGTGTTTTAATTCTCAACTCCACTTGGCCACAGGGATTTTGATTGTCAAATACACTGCGCCACGGGGATTTTAATTCTCAAATCCACTCGGCCACAGGGATTAAATTCTCAAATCCACTTTTCCACAGGGATTTTACTTCTGAAATCGGCTGGGCACAGGGTTTATATACTCCAATCCAGTGGGTTACAGGATTTTAAATTTCAAATCCAGTGGCCCGCGGGTTATTTTAAGTCACAAATCCAATGGGCCACGGGCATTTTTCTTCTCAAATGCACTTGGCGATGGGGATTTTGATTCTCGACTCCACTTGGCCACGGGGATGTTGATTCTCAAATGCACTTAGCCACGGGGATTTTAATTCTCAAATCCACTGGGCCATTGGGATTTGAATTCTCAAATCCGCTGGCCACGGGGATTTTGATTCTCAATTCTCTGGGCCATGGGGATTTTAATGCTAAAATCCACTGGCCTACGTTGAGTTTAATTTACAAATCTAATGGGCCACGGGGATTTTCATTATGAAATCCAATGGGACACAGCGGCTTTGATTCTCAACTCTACTTGGCCACGGGGATTTTAATTCTTAAATCAGGTACAGCGCTGGCCTTGACCAAGGACAAAAGCATTGAAGGGACACTTTGTTGGCACAAGGGCCTTTGGTGAGCTGTGGCCAAGTCCCAGGCAGGGACAGGGCTGGCACCAGAGCCTTGTTGGGGATGGGGTCACTGGGACCCCCTGTCTGGCGGCAACTCTGCAGAGCGGGACCCGTGTTGCCTGGGAGGGCACGGTGGCCCCAGGCGGTGGCAGGGTGAGGGCCAGGGCAGGGGATATTCCCCTCCGTTCTCCGCTTTGGGGCGGCCGTGGCTGGGGACTGCACCAGTTTGGGGCCTGCAGTGCAGGGGAAATGGGGTGGGCTGTAGCTGGGCACTGCGACAACCCCAGCACTTCCCCCAAGCCAAGCCCTCGTCTCCCGCTGCCCAGCACTCACCAGTGCTCCCACTGCCAGTGCCTCCGGTGTCTGAAGAGCCCAGTCACACAGCAGTGCCCATGCCCCAGGTTGTCCTCCCACCTGCCACTATTCCCTAATCTCACGGTCCCTGGTGCCCCAAGAAGAAGGGTCCTCTGTCCCCCCGCTGTACCCAAGGGGCTGGAGAGGGCTCAGAGACAATTCTGCTTCGGGACCCCTGGTTTGAGGCTGGCGTCACCTCAGGGGAGTCCCGAATCCAAGCCCCCCCCCGCCACCCGCAGATGCCTGGGCCATTCCCCGTGCAGCTGCCTCATGCAGGAAGCTGGGCTAACGCCGGGGAAGGTGTCTGCATCAGTGCTGGAGGTGGGGGCGACTCTGTGCCAGAGTTGGGCTTGTTGCCTGGGCTGGTGACTCTGCCAAGCCTGGCTTTGCCCTGGGGGCATCTCGGTGCAAGGAGGACTCCTGGGAAGGATAAATCTGCCCGTCAACTTCTGCACCTTCACCCGAGATTCACCAACCTGCAGAGGAAGATGAAGGTCACAGTGCTCAGCGTGGCCCTGCTCTGCACCATCCTGCTGTGCACTCCGGCAGATGCTCATGAGTCCTGAGTGAGGTGAGTCATCCCCAGGGCCACGGGGATGTTGATTACTAAAACCAATGGGCCACTGTGATTTTAATTCTCAAATCCACTGGGTCACGGGGATTTTGATTCTCAAATCCACTGGGCAAAAGGGATTTTAATTCTCAAAACCACTTGGCCAGGGGGATAATGATTCTCAAATCTACTGGGTCACGGGTATTTTGATTCCTAAATCAACTTGGCCAGAGGATTTTTCTTCACAAATCCACTGGGCCATGGGCATTTTGATTCTCAAATCCACTGTGCCACGGGGATTTAACTTCTCAAATCCACTGAGTCATGGGGATTTTAATTCTCAAATCCCCTAGGCCATGGGGATTTTAGTTCTCAAATGCACTGGGCTATGAGGATTTTGATTCTCCAATCCACTGGGCCTCGGGGATTTTAGTTCTCAAATGCACTGGGCCATGCGGATTTTAGTTCTGAAATCCACTGGGCCACAGGGATTTTCTTTCTCAAATCCACTGGGTCAAGGGGATTTAACTTCTCAAATCCCCTGGGCCTTGGGGATTTTAGTTCTCAAATGCTCTGGGCTACGGAGATATTTATTCTCAAATCCACTGGGCACGGGAATTTTTATTCTCAAATCCACTGGGCCATGGTGATTTTAATTCTTAAATCCCCTGGGCCACGGGGATGTTTATTCTCAAATCCGCTTGGTCACGGGGATTTTGATTCTCAAATCCATAGGGCCACCGGGATTTTAATTCTCAAATCTCCTGGGCCACGGGGGTTTTGATTCTCAAATCCACTTTGTCACAGGATTTTACTTTTCAAATCCACTTAGGCACAGGATTCTCATTCTCAAATCCATAGGGTTACGGGGATTTGGATTCTCAAATCCACTGGGCACAGGATTTTAATTCTCTCAATTCACTGGGACATGGGGATTTTGATTCTCAACTCTCCTTGGTCACGGGAATTTTAATTCTCAAATCCACTTGGTCACAGGATTTTAATTCTCAAATCCACTTAGCCAATATGATTTTGTTCCTCAGATTCAGTGGGCAATGAGGATTTCAATTCTCAAATGCACTGGGCCACGGGGATTTCAATTCTCAAGTCCACCGGGCCACGGGGATGTTGATTCCTAAATGCACTGGGCCACAGGGATTTTGATTCTCAAATCCACTAGGCCACGCGTATTTTTATTCTCAAATGTGGTCGGTCAAAGGATTTTAATTCTGAAATCCACTGGGCCACGGGGATGATGATTGTCAAATCCACTGGGCCACGAGAATTTTGATTATTAAAACCACTGGGCCACGGGGATTTCAGGTCTCAAATCCACTGGTCCACGGGGATTTTGATTCTCAAATCCACTTTTCCACAGGGGTTTTACTTCTGAAATCGGCTGGGCACAGGGTTTTTAATACTCCAATCCAGTGGGCCACAGGATTTTAAATTTCAAATCCAGTGGCCCACGGGTTATTTTAAGTCACAAATCCAACGGGCCACGGGCATTTTTCTTCTCAAATGCACTTGGCAATGGGGATTTTGATTCTCGACTCCACTTGGCCACGGGGATGTTGATTCTCAAATGCACTTAGCCACGGGGATTTGAATTCTCAAATCCACAGCGCCACGGGGAATTTTAATTGTCAAATCCACTGCGCCATGGGGATTTTAATTCCCAAAACCACTTGGCCATGGGGGTTTTAATTCTCAACTCCACTTGGCCACGGGGATTTTGATTCTCAAATCCACTGGGCCACCGGGGATTTTATTTGTCAAATCCACTGGCTTCGATGGTTTTGACTCTCAAATCCACTGGGCCACGGGGATTGCAGTTCTCAAATCCCATTTTCACAGGATTTTAATTCTCAAATTCAAAAGGCCAAAGGGGTTTCAATTCTCAAATGCACTGGGCCACGGGGATTTTGAGTCTCCAATCCACTGGGCCACTGGGATGTTGATTCTCAAATGCACTTGATCTCGTGGATGTTGATTCTCAAATCCACTTGTCAACACACTTTTAATTCTCAAATCCACTGGGACACGGGGATGTTGATTCTCAAATCCACTGGGCCTCGGGGATGTTGATTCTATAATCCACTGGGCCACGGAGATTTAATGGTCAAATCCACTGGCCCGATGGTTTTGATTCTCAAATGCACTGGGCCACAGGCATTTTCATTCTCAAATCCACTGGGCCAAGGGGATTTTTGTTCTCAAATCCACTTGCCCCGATGGTTTTCATTCTGAAATACACTGGGCCACGGGGATTTTAATTCTCAAATCCACTGGGTCATGGGGATGTTGATTCTCAAATCCACTGGGCCACGGGGATGTTGATTCTCAAATCCACTTGGTCACAACATTTTAATTCTCCAATCCTCTGGGCCATGGGGATTTTAATTCTCAAACTCACTGGGCCACAGGATTTGAATTCTCAAATCCACTGGGCTACGGGTATGCTGATTCTCAAACCCACTAGCCACAGGATTTAGATTTTGAAATCCACATGGCCACAGGATTTTGTTTCTCAAATCCACTGGGCCATGGGGATTTTGATTCTGAAATCCAGTGGGCCATGGGGATTTTAATTCTCAAATCCAGTGGGCCACAGGATTTAGATTCTCAAATCCACTGTGCCAGGGGGATGTTGATTCTCAAATACACTTGGCCACGGGGATTTTAATCCTCAAATCCACTAGGCCACAATGATTTTGATTCTGAAATCCATTGGGCCACGGGGATTTTAATTCTCAAATCCCCTGGGTCATGTGGATTTTAGTTCTCAAATCCAATGGGCCATGCGGATGTTAATTCTCAAGTCCACGTGGCCACAGGATTTTACTTCTAAAATCCACTTGGCTACGGGGATTTTGATTGTCCAATACACTGGCCCACGGGGATTTTAGTTCTGAAATCCACTGATCCACGGGGATTTTAATTCACAAATCTAATGGGCCACGGGGATTTTCATTCTGAAATCCAGTGGGCCACAGCGGTTTTGATTCTCAACTCTACTTGGCCACGGGGATTTTAATTCTCAAATCCACTGCGCCAACGGGATTTTCATTCTAAAATCCATTACGCCTCGGGGATTTTGATTCTCAAATCCACCGGCCCACGGGGATTTTAATTCCCAAATGCACTTGGTCAGGGGGCTTTGAATTCTCAAATCCACTGCGCCATGGGGATTTTTAATTCTCAAATGCACTGCGCCATGGCGATTATACTTCTCAAATCCACTGGGCCACGGGGATTTTGATTGTCAAATCCAGTGGGCCACGGGCATTTTAATTCTCAAATGCACTGGCCCACAGGCATTTTAATACTCAAATCCCCTGGCCCACGGGGATTTTAATTCTCAAATCCACTTGGTCAGGGGGCTTTGAATTCCCAAATCCACTGCGTCATTGGGATTTTTAGTTCTCAAATGCACTGCGCCATGGGGATTTTACTTCTCAAATCCACTGGCCATGGGGATTTTAATTCTCAGTCGACTGGGCCATGAGGATTTTATTTCATAAATCCACTGGCCCACGGGGATTTTCATTCTGAAATCCAGTGGGCCACAGCGGTTTTGATTCTCAACTCTACTTGGCCACGGGGATGTTAATTCTCAACTCTACTTGGCCACGGGGATTTTATTTCTAAAGTCCATTACGCCTCGGGGATTTTGATTCTCATATCCACTGGGCCACAGCAGTTTTGATTCTCAAATTCACTGGGCCACGGGGATGATGATTGTCAAATCCACTGGGCCACGAGAATTTTGATTATTAAAACCACTGGGCCACGGGGATTTCAGGTCTCAAATCCAATGGGCCACGGGGATTTTGATTCTCAAATCCACTTTTCCACAGGGGTTTTACTTCTGAAATCGGCTGGGCACAGGGTTTTTAATACTCCAATCCAGTGGGCCACAGGATTTTAAATTTCAAATCCAGTGGCCCACGGGTTATTTTAAGTCACAAATCCAACGGGCCACGGGCATTTTTCTTCTCAAATGCAGTTGGCAATGGGGATTTTGATTCTCGACTCCACTTGGCCACGGGGATGTTGATTCTCAAATGCACTTAGCCACGGGGATTTTAATTCTCAAATCCACTGGGCCATTGGGATTTGAATTCTCAAATCCACAGCGCCACGGGGAATTTTAATTGTCAAATGCACTGTGCCACGGGGATTTTGATTCCCAAAACCACTTGGCCATGGGGGTTTTAATTCTCAACTCCACTTGGCCACGGGGATTTTGATTCTCAAATCCACTGGGCCACCGGGGATTTTATTTGTCAAATCCACTGGCTTCGATGGTTTTGACTCTCAAATCCACTGGGCCACGGGGATTGTAGTTCTCAAATCCCGTTTTCACAGGATTTTAATTCTCAAATTCAATAGGCCAAAGGGGTTTCAATTCTCAAATGCAGTGGGCCACGGGGATGATGATTCTCAAATGCACTGGTCCACGGGGATTTTATTTCTCAAATCCACTTGGCCACAGGATTTTGATTCTCAAATCCACTTGTCAACAGGATTTTGATTCTCCAATCCACTGGGCCACGGGGATTTTGAGTCTCCAATCCACTGGGCCACTGGGATGTTGATTCTCAAATGCACTTGATCTCGTGGATGTTGATTCTCAAATCCACTTGTCAACACACTTTTAATTCTCAAATCCACTGGGCCTCGGGGATGTTGATTCTCAAATCCACTGGGCCTCGGGGATGTTGATTCTATAATCCACTGGGCCACGGAGATTTAATGGTCAAATCCACTGGCCCGATGGTTTTGATTCTCAAATGCACTGGGCCACAGGCATTTTCATTCTCAAATCCACTGGGCCAAGGGGATTTTTGTTCTCAAATCCACTTGCCCCGATGGTTTTCATTCTGAAATACACTGGGCCACGGGGATTTTAATTCTCAAATCCACTGGGTCACGGGGATGTTGATTCTCAAATCCACTGGGCCACGGGGATGTTGATTCTCAAATCCACTTGGTCACAACATTTTAATTCTCCAATCCTCTGGGCCATGGGGATTTTAATTCTCAAACTCACTGGGCCACAGGATTTGAATTCTCAAATCCACTTGGCCACAGGATTTGAATTCTCAAATCCACTGGGCTACGGGTATGCTGATTCTCAAACCCACTAGCCACAGGATTTAGATTTTGAAATCCACATGGCCACAGGATTTTGTTTCTCAAATCCACTGGGCCATGGGGATTTTGATTCTGAAATCCAGTGGGCCACAGGATTTAGATTCTCAAATCCACTGTGCCAGGGGGATGTTGATTCTCAAATACACTTGGCCACGGGGATTTTAATCCTCAAATCCACTAGGCCACAATGATTTTGATTCTGAAATCCATTGGGCCACGGAGATTTTAATTCTCAAATCCCCTGGGTCATGTGGATTTTAGTTCTCAAGTCCAATGGGCCATGCGGATGTTAATTCTCAAGTCCACGTGGCCACAGGATTTTACTTCTAAAATCCACTTGGCTACGGGGATTTTGATTGTCCAATACACTGGCCCACGGGGATTTTAGTTCTGAAAGCCACTGATCCACGGGGATTTTAATTCACAAATCTAATGGGCCACGGGGATTTTCATTCTGAAATCCAGTGGGCCACAGCGGTTTTGATTCTCAACTCTACTTGGCCACGGGGATATTAATTCTCAAATCCACTGCGCCAACGGGATTTTCATTCTAAAATCCATTACGCCTCGGGGATTTTGATTGTCAAATCCAATGGGCCACGGGGATTTTTATTCTAACATCCTCTTGGCCATGGGCATTTTAATACTCAAATCCACCGGCCCACGGGGATTTTAATTCCCAAATGCACTTGGTGAGGGGGCTTTGAATTCTCAAATCCACTGCGCCACGGGGATTTTTAATTCTCAAATGCACTGCGCCATGGCGATTATACTTCTCAAATCCACTGGGCCACGGGGATTTTGATTGTCAAATCCAGTGGGCCACGGGCATTTTAATTCTCAAATGCACTGGCCCACAGGCATTTTAATACTCAAATCCCCTGGCCCACGGGGATTTTAATTCTCAAATCCACTTGGTCAGGGGGCTTTGAATTCCCAAATCCACTGCGTCATTGGGATTTTTAGTTCTCAAATGCACTGCGCCATGGGGATTTTACTTCTCAAATCCACTGGCCATGGGGATTTTAATTCTCAGTCGACTGGGCCATGAGGATTTTATTTCATAAATCCACTGGCCCACGGGGATTTTCATTCTGAAATCCAGTGGGCCACAGCGGTTTTGATTCTCAACTCTACTTGGCCACGGGGATGTTAATTCTCAACTCTACTTGGCCACGGGGATTTTATTTCTAAAGTCCATTACGCCTCGGGGATTTTGATTCTCATATCCACTGGGCCACAGCAGTTTTGATTCTCAAATTCACTGGGCCACGGGGATGATGATTGTCAAATCCACTGGGCCACGAGAATTTTGATTATTAAAACCACTGGGCCACGGGGATTTCAGGTCTCAAATCCAATGGGCCACGGGGATTTTGATTCTCAAATCCACTTTTCCACAGGGGTTTTACTTCTGAAATCGGCTGGGCACAGGGTTTTTAATACTCCAATGCAGTGGGCCACAGGATTTTAAATTTCAAATCCAGTGGCCCACGGGTTATTTTAAGTCACAAATCCAACGGGCCACGGGCATTTTTCTTCTCAAATGCAGTTGGCAATGGGGATTTTGATTCTCGACTCCACTTGGCCACGGGGATGTTGATTCTCAAATGCACTTAGCCACGGGGATTTTAATTCTCAAATCCACTGGGCCATTGGGATTTGAATTCTCAAATCCACAGCGCCACGGGGAATTTTAATTGTCAAATGCACTGTGCCACGGGGATTTTGATTCCCAAAACCACTTGGCCATGGGGGTTTTAATTCTCAAATCCACTTGGCCACGGGGATTTTGATTCTCAAATCCACTGGGCCACCGGGGATTTTATTTGTCAAATCCACTGGCTTCGATGGTTTTGCCTCTCAAATCCACTGGGCCACGGGGATTGTAGTTCTCAAATCCCGTTTTCACAGGATTTTAATTCTCAAATTCAATAGGCCAAAGGGGTTTCAATTCTCAAATGCAGTGGGCCACGGGGATGATGATTCTCAAATGCACTGGTCCACGGGGATTTTATTTCTCAAATCCACTTGGCCACAGGATTTTGATTCTCAAATCCACTTGTCAACAGGATTTTGATTCTCCAATCCACTGGGCCACGGGGATTTTGAGTCTCCAATCCACTGGGCCACTGGGATGTTGATTCTCAAATGCACTTGATCTCGTGGATGTTGATTCTCAAATCCACTTGTCAACACACTTTTAATTCTCAAATCCACTGGGCCTCGGGGATGTTGATTCTATAATCCACTGGGCCACGGAGATTTAATGGTCAAATCCACTGGCCCGATGGTTTTGATTCTCAAATGCACTGGGCCACAGGCATTTTCATTCTCAAATCCACTGGGCCAAGGGGATTTTTGTTCTCAAATCCACTTGCCCCGATGGTTTTCATTCTGAAATACACTGGGCCACGGGGATTTTAATTCTCAAATCCACTGGGTCACGGGGATGTTGATTCTCAAATCCACTGGGCCACGGGGATGTTGATTCTCAAATCCACTTGGTCACAACATTTTAATTCTCCAATCCTCTGGGCCATGGGGATTTTAATTCTCAAACTCACTGGGCCACAGGATTTGAATTCTCAAATCCACTTGGCCACAGGATTTGAATTCTCAAATCCACTGGGCTACGGGTATGCTGATTCTCAAACCCACTAGCCACAGGATTTAGATTTTGAAATCCACATGGCCACAGGATTTTGTTTCTCAAATCCACTGGGCCATGGGGATTTTGATTCTGAAATCCAGTGGGCCACAGGATTTAGATTCTCAAATCCACTGTGCCAGGGGGATGTTGATTCTCAAATACACTTGGCCACGGGGATTTTAATCCTCAAATCCACTAGGCCACAATGATTTTGATTCTGAAATCCATTGGGCCACGGAGATTTTAATTCTCAAATCCCCTGGGTCATGTGGATTTTAGTTCTCAAGTCCAATGGGCCATGCGGATGTTAATTCTCAAGTCCACGTGGCCACAGGATTTTACTTCTAAAATCCACTTGGCTACGGGGATTTTGATTGTCCAATACACTGGCCCACGGGGATTTTAGTTCTGAAATCCACTGATCCACGGGGATTTTAATTCACAAATCTAATGGGCCACGGGGATTTTCATTCTGAAATCCAGTGGGCCACAGCGGTTTTGATTCTCAACTCTACTTGGCCACGGGGATATTAATTCTCAAATCCACTGCGCCAACGGGATTTTCATTCTAAAATCCATTACGCCTCGGGGATTTTGATTGTCAAATCCAATGGGCCACGGGGATTTTTATTCTAACATCCTCTTGGCCATGGGCATTTTAATACTCAAATCCACCGGCCCACGGGGATTTTAATTCCCAAATGCACTTGGTGAGGGGGCTTTGAATTCTCAAATCCACTGCGCCACGGGGATTTTTAATTCTCAAATGCACTGCGCCATGGCGATTATACTTCTCAAATCCACTGGGCCACGGGGATTTTGATTGTCAAATCCAGTGGGCCACGGGCATTTTAATTCTCAAATGCACTGGCCCACAGGCATTTTAATACTCAAATCCCCTGGCCCACGGGGATTTTAATTCTCAAATCCACTTGGTCAGGGGGCTTTGAATTCCCAAATCCACTGCGTCATTGGGATTTTTCGTTCTCAAATGCACTGCGCCATGGGGATTTTACTTCTCAAATCCACTGGCCATGGGGATTTTAATTCTCAGTCGACTGGGCCATGAGGATTTTATTTCATAAATCCACTGGCCCACGGGGATTTTCATTCTGAAATCCAGTGGGCCACAGCGGTTTTGATTCTCAACTCTACTTGGCCACGGGGATGTTAATTCTCAACTCTACTTGGCCACGGGGATTTTATTTCTAAAGTCCATTACGCCTCGGGGATTTTGATTCTCATATCCACTGGGCCACAGCAGTTTTGATTCTCAAATTCACTGGGCCACGGGGATGATGATTGTCAAATCCACTGGGCCACGAGAATTTTGATTATTAAAACCACTGGGCCACGGGGATTTCAGGTCTCAAATCCAATGGGCCACGGGGATTTTGATTCTCAAATCCACTTTTCCACAGGGGTTTTACTTCTGAAATCGGCTGGGCACAGGGTTTTTAATACTCCAATGCAGTGGGCCACAGGATTTTAAATTTCAAATCCAGTGGCCCACGGGTTATTTTAAGTCACAAATCCAACGGGCCACGGGCATTTTTCTTCTCAAATGCAGTTGGCAATGGGGATTTTGATTCTCGACTCCACTTGGCCACGGGGATGTTGATTCTCAAATGCACTTAGCCACGGGGATTTTAATTCTCAAATCCACTGGGCCATTGGGATTTGAATTCTCAAATCCACAGCGCCACGGGGAATTTTAATTGTCAAATGCACTGTGCCACGGGGATTTTGATTCCCAAAACCACTTGGCCATGGGGGTTTTAATTCTCAAATCCACTTGGCCACGGGGATTTTGATTCTCAAATCCACTGGGCCACCGGGGATTTTATTTGTCAAATCCACTGGCTTCGATGGTTTTGCCTCTCAAATCCACTGGGCCACGGGGATTGTAGTTCTCAAATCCCGTTTTCACAGGATTTTAATTCTCAAATTCAATAGGCCAAAGGGGTTTCAATTCTCAAATGCAGTGGGCCACGGGGATGATGATTCTCAAATGCACTGGTCCACGGGGATTTTGATTCTCAAATCCACTTGGCCACAGGATTTTGATTCTCAAATCCACTTGTCAACAGGATTTTGATTCTCCAATCCACTGGGCCACGGGGATTTTGAGTCTCCAATCCACTGGGCCACTGGGATGTTGATTCTCAAATGCACTTGATCTCGTGGATGTTGATTCTCAAATCCACTTGTCAACACACTTTTAATTCTCAAATCCACTGGGACACGGGGATGTTGATTCTCAAACCCACTGGGCCACGAGAATTTTGATTCTATAATCCACTGGGCCACGGAGATTTAATGGTCAAATCCACTGGCCCGATGGTTTTGATTCTCAAATGCACTGGGCCACAGGCATTTTCATTCTCAAATCCACTGGGCCAAGGGGATTTTTGTTCTCAAATCCACTTGCCCCGATGGTTTTCATTCTGAAATACACTGGGCCACGGGGATTTTAATTCTCAAATCCACTGGGTCATGGGGATGTTGATTCTCAAATCCACTGGGCCACGGGGATGTTGATTCTCAAATCCACTTGGTCACAACATTTTAATTCTCCAATCCTCTGGGCCATGGGGATTTTAATTCTCAAACTCACTGGGCCACAGGATTTGAATTGTCAAATCCACTTGGCCACAGGATTTGAATTCTCAAATCCACTGGGCTACAGGTATGCTGATTCTCAAACCCACTAGCCACAGGATTTAGATTTTGAAATCCACATGGCCACAGGATTTTGTTTCTCAAATCCACTGGGCCATGGGGATTTTGATTCTGAAATCCAGTGGGCCACAGGATTTAGATTCTCAAATCCACTGTGCCAGGGGGATGTTGATTCTCAAATACACTTGGCCACGGGGATTTTAATCCTCAAATCCACTAGGCCACAATGATTTTGATTCTGAAATCCATTGGGCCACGGGGATTTTAATTCTCAAATCCCCTGGGTCATGTGGATTTTAGTTCTCAAGTCCAATGGGCCATGCGGATGTTAATTCTCAAGTCCACGTGGCCACAGGATTTTACTTCTAAAATCCACTTGGCTACGGGGATTTTGATTGTCCAATACACTGGCCCACGGGGATTTTAGTTCTGAAATCCACTGATCCACGGGGATTTTAATTCACAAATCTAATGGGCCACGGGGATTTTCATTCTGAAATCCAGTGGGCCACAGCGGTTTTGATTCTCAACTCTACTTGGCCACGGGGATTTTAATTCTCAAATCCACTGCGCCAACGGGATTTTCATTCTAAAATCCATTACGCCTCGGGGATTTTGATTCTCAAATCCAATGGGCCACGGGGATTTTTATTCTAACATCCACTTGGCCATGGGCATTTTAATACTCAAATCCACCGGCCCACGGGGATTTTAATTCCCAAATGCACTTGGTGAGGGGGCTTTGAATTCTCAAATCCACTGCGCCACGGGGATTTTTAATTCTCAAATGCACTGCGCCATGGCGATTATACTTCTCAAATCCACTGGGCCACGGGGATTTTGATTGTCAAATCCACTGGGCCATGGGATTTGAATTCTCAAATCCACTGGTCCACGGTGATTTTGAGTCTCAAATCTACTGGGCCACGGGGATTTTGATTGTCAAATCCACTGGGCCACGGGGATTTTGATTGTCAAATCCAGTGGGCCACGGGCATTTTAATTCTCAAATGCACTGGCCCACAGGCATTTTAATACTCAAATCCCCTGGCCCACGGGGATTTTAATTCTCAAATCCACTTGGTCAGGGGGCTTTGAATTCCCAAATCCACTGCGTCATTGGGATTTTTCGTTCTCAAATGCACTGCGCCATGGGGATTTTACTTCTCAAATCCACTGGCCATGGGGATTTTAATTCTCAGTCGACTGGGCCATGAGGATTTTGTTTCATAAATCCACTGGCCCACGGGGATTTTCATTCTGAAATCCAGTGGGCCACAGCGGTTTTGATTCTCAACTCTACTTGGCCACGGGGATGTTAATTCTCAACTCTACTTGGCCACGGGGATTTTATTTCTAAAGTCCATTACGCCTCGGGGATTTTGATTCTCATATCCACTGGGCCACAGCAGTTTTGATTCTCAAATTCACTGGGCCACGGGGATGATGATTGTCAAATCCACTGGGCCACGAGAATTTTGATTATTAAAACCACTGGGCCACGGGGATTTCAGGTCTCAAATCCAATGGGCCACGGGGATTTTGATTCTCAAATCCACTTTTCCACAGGGGTTTTACTTCTGAAATCGGCTGGGCACAGGGCTTTTAATACTCCAATCCAGTGGGCCACAGGATTTTAAATTTCAAATCCAGTGGCCCACGGGTTATTTTAAGTCACAAATCCAACGGGCCACGGGCATTTTTCTTCTCAAATGCACTTGGCGATGGGGATTTTGATTCTGGACTCCACTTGGCCACGGGGATGTTGATTCTCAAATGCACTTAGCCACGGGGATTTTAATTCTCAAATCCACTGGGCCATTGGGATTTGAATTCTCAAATCCACAGCGCCACGGGGATTTTTAATTGTCAAATGCACTGTGCCATGGGGATTTTGATTCCCAAAACCACTTGGCCATGGGGGTTTTAATTCTCAACTCCACTTGGCCACGGGGATGTTAATTCTCAACTCCACTTGGCTACGGGGATTTTGATTGTCAAATCCAGTGGGGCACGGGCATTTTAATTCTCAAATCCACTGGCCCACAGGCATTTTAATACGCAAATCCACTGGCCCACAGGATTATAATTCTCAAATCCACTTGGTCAAGGGGATTTGAATTCTCAAATCCACAGGGTCACGGGCATTTTGATTCTCAAATGCACTTGGCCATGGGGATTTTGATTGCCAAATCCACTTGGCCACGGGGATTTTAATTCTCAAATCCACTGCGCCACGGGGATTTTGATTCCCAAAACCACTTGGCCATGGGTGTTTTAGTTCTCAACTCCACTTGGCCACGGGGATTTTGATTCTCAAATCCACTGGGCCACCGGGGATTTTATTTGTCAAATCCACTGGCTTCGATGGTTTTGACTCTCAAATCCACTGGGCCACGGGGATTGTAGTTCTCAAATCCCGTTTTCACAGGATTTTAATTCTCAAATTCAATAGGCCAAAGGGGTTTCAATTCTCAAATGCAGTGGGCCACGGGGATGATGATTCTCAAATGCACTGGTCCACGGGGATTTTATTTCTCAAATCCACTTGGCCACAGGATTTTGATTCTCAAATCCACTGGGCCACGGGGATTTTGAGTCTCCAATCCACTGGGCCACTGGGATGTTGATTCTCAAATGCACTTGATCTCGTGGATGTTGATTCTCAAATCCACTTGTCAACACACTTTTAATTCTCAAATCCACTGGGCCACGGGGATGTTGATTCTCAAATCCACTTGGTCACAACATTTTAATTCTCCAATCCTCTGGGCCATGGGGATTTGAATTCTCGAACTCACTGGGCCACAGGATTTGAATTCTCTAATCCACTGGGCTCCGGGTATGCTGATTCTCAAATCCACTAGCCACAGGATTTAGATTTTGAAATCCACATGGCCACAGGATTTTGTTTCTCAAATCCACTGGGCCACGGGGATTATGATTCTCAAATCCACTGGGCCACGGGGATTTTGATTCTGAAATCCAGTGGGCCACGGGGATTTTAATTCTCAAATCCAGTGGGCCACAGGATTTAGATTCTCAAATCCACTGTGCCACGGGGATGTTGATTCTCAAATACACTTGGCCACGGGGATTTTAATCCTCAAATCCACTAGGCCACAATGATTTTGATTCTCAAATCCATTGGGCCACGGAGATTTTAATTCTCAAATCCCCTGGGTCATGTGGATTTTAGTTCTCAAATCCAATGGGCCATGCGGATGTTAATTCTCAAGTCCACGTGGCCACAGGATTTTACTTCTAAAATCCACTTGGCTACGGGGATTTTGATTGTCCAATACACTGGCCCACGGGGATTTTAGTTCTGAAAGCCACTGATCCACGGGGATTTTAATTCACAAATCTAATGGGCCACGGGGATTTTCATTCTGAAATCCAGTGGGCCACAGCGGTTTTGATTCTCAACTCTACTTGGCCACGGGGATTTTAATTCTCAAATCCACTGCGCCAACGGGATTTTCATTCTAAAATCCATTACGCCTCGGGGATTTTGATTCTCAAATCCAATGGGCCACGGGGATTTTTATTCTAACATCCTCTTGGCCATGGGCATTTTAATACTCAAATCCACCGGCCCACGGGGATTTTAATTCCCAAATGCACTTGGTGAGGGGGCTTTGAATTCTCAAATCCACTGCGCCACGGGGATTTTTAATTCTCAAATGCACTGCGCCATGGCGATTATACTTCTCAAATCCACTGGGCCACGGGGATTTTGATTGTCAAATCCAGTGGGCCACGGGCATTTTAATTCTCAAATGCACTGGCCCACAGGCATTTTAATACTCAAATCCCCTGGCCCACGGGGATTTTAATTCTCAAATCCACTTGGTCAGGGGGCTTTGAATTCCCAAATCCACTGCGTCATTGGGATTTTTCGTTCTCAAATGCACTGCGCCATGGGGATTTTACTTCTCAAATCCACTGGCCATGGGGATTTTAATTCTCAGTCGACTGGGCCATGAGGATTTTATTTCATAAATCCACTGGCCCACGGGGATTTTCATTCTGAAATCCAGTGGGCCACAGCGGTTTTGATTCTCAACTCTACTTGGCCACGGGGATGTTAATTCTCAACTCTACTTGGCCACGGGGATTTTATTTCTAAAGTCCATTACGCCTCGGGGATTTTGATTCTCATATCCACTGGGCCACAGCAGTTTTGATTCTCAAATTCACTGGGCCACGGGGATGATGATTGTCAAATCCACTGGGCCACGAGAATTTTGATTATTAAAACCACTGGGCCACGGGGATTTCAGGTCTCAAATCCAATGGGCCACGGGGATTTTGATTCTCAAATCCACTTTTCCACAGGGGTTTTACTTCTGAAATCGGCTGGGCACAGGGTTTTTAATACTCCAATGCAGTGGGCCACAGGATTTTAAATTTCAAATCCAGTGGCCCACGGGTTATTTTAAGTCACAAATCCAACGGGCCACGGGCATTTTTCTTCTCAAATGCACTTGGCAATGGGGATTTTGATTCTCGACTCCACTTGGCCACGGGGATGTTGATTCTCAAATGCACTTAGCCACGGGGATTTTAATTCTCAAATCCACTGGGCCATTGGGATTTGAATTCTCAAATCCACAGCGCCACGGGGATTTTTAATTGTCAAATGCACTGTGCCATGGGGATTTTATTCCCAAAACCACTTGGCCATGGGGGTTTTAATTCTCAACTCCACTTGGCCACGGGGATGTTAATTCTAAACTCCACTTGGCTACGGGGATTTTGATTGTCAAATCCAGTGGGGCACGGGCGTTTTAATTCTCAAATCCACTGGCCCACAGGCATTTTAATACGCAAATCCACTGGCCCACAGGATTATAATTCTCAAATCCACTTGGTCAAGGGGATTTGAATTCTCAAATCCACAGGGTCACGGGCATTTTGATTCTCAAATGCACTTGGCCATGGGGATTTTGATTGCCAAATCCACTTGGCCACGGGGATTTTAATTCTCAAATCCACTGCGCCACGGGGATTTTGATTCCCAAAACCACTTGGCCATGGGTGTTTTAGTTCTCAACTCCACTTGGCCACGGGGATTTTGATTCTCAAATCCACTGGGCCACCGGGGATTTTATTTGTCAAATCCACTGGCTTCGATGGTTTTGCCTCTCAAATCCACTGGGCCACGGGGACTGTAGTTCTCAAATCCCGTTTTCACAGGATTTTAATTCTCAAATTCAATAGGCCAAAGGGGTTTCAATTCTCAAATGCAGTGGGCCACGGGGATGATGATTCTCAAATGCACTGGTCCACGGGGATTTTATTTCTCAAATCCACTTGTCAACAGGATTTTGATTCTCCAATCCACTGGGCCACGGGGATTTTGAGTCTCCAATCCACTGGGCCACTGGGATGTTGATTCTCAAATGCACTTGATCTCGTGGATGTTGATTCTCAAATCCACTTGTCAACACACTTTTAATTCTCAAATCCACTGGGCCTCGGGGATGTTGATTCTCAAATCCACTGGGCCTCGGGGATGTTGATTCTCAAATCCACTTGGTCACAACATTTTAATTCTCCTATCCTCTGGGCCATGGGTATTTGAATTCTCGAACTCACTGGGCCACAGGATTTGAATTCTCTAATCCACTGGGCTCCGGGTATGCTGATTCTCAAATCCACTAGCCACAGGATTTAGATTTTGAAATCCACATGGCCACAGGATTTTTTTTCTCAAATCCACTGGGCCATGGGGATTATGATTCTCAAATACACTGGGCCACGGGGATTTTGATTCTGAAATCCAGTGGGCCACGGGGATTTTAATTCTCAAATCCAGTGGGCCACAGGATTTAGATTCTCAAATCCACTGTGCCACGGGGATGTTGATTCTCAAATACACTTGGCCACGGGGATTTTAATCCTCAAATCCACTAGGCCACAATGATTTTGATTCTCAAATCCATTGGGCCACGGAGATTTTAATTCTCAAATCCCCTGGGTCATGTGGATTTTAGTTCTCAAATCCAATGGGCCATGCGGATGTTAATTCTCAAGTCCACGTGGCTACAGGATTTTACTTCTAAAATCCACTTGGCTACGGGGATTTTGATTGTCCAATACACTGGCCCACGGGGATTTTAGTTCTGAAATCCACTGATCCACGGGGATTTTAATTCACAAATCTAATGGGCCACGGGGATTTTCATTCTGAAATCCAGTGGGCCACAGCGGTTTTGATTCTCAACTCTACTTGGCCACGGGGATTTTAATTCTCAAATCCACTGCGCCAACGGGATTTTCATTCTAAAATCCATTACGCCTCGGGGATTTTGATTCTCAAATCCAATGGGCCACGGGGATTTTTATTCTAACATCCACTTGGCCATGGGCATTTTAATACTCAAATCCACCGGCCCACGGGGATTTTAATTCCCAAATGCACTTGGTGAGGGGGCTTTGAATTCTCAAATCCACTGCGCCATGGGGATTTTTAATTCTCAAATGCACTGCGCCATGGCGATTATACTTCTCAAATCCACTGGGCCACGGGGATTTTGATTCTCAAATCCACTGGGCCACGGGCATTTTAATTCTCAAATGCACTGGCCCACAGGCATTTTAATACTCAAATCCCCTGGCCCACGGGGATTTTAATTCTCAAATCCACTGGGCCATTGGGATTTGAATTCTCAAATCCACAGCGCCACGGGGATTTTTAATTGTCAAATGCACTGTGCCATGGGGATTTTAATTCCCAAAACCACTTGGCCATGGGGGTTTTAATTCTCAACTCCACTTGGCCACGGGGATGTTAATTCTCAACTCCACTTGGCTACGGGGATTTTGATTGTCAAATCCAGTGGGGCACGGGCATTTTAATTCTCAAATCCACTGGCCCACAGGCATTTTAATACGCAAATCCACTGGCCCACAGGATTATAATTCTCAAATCCACTTGGTCAGGGGGATCTGAATTCTCAAATCCACAGGGTCACGGGCATTTTGATTCTCAAATGCACTTGGCCATGGGGATTTTGATTGCCAAATCCACTTGGCCACGGGGATTTTATTTCTCAAATCCACTGCGCCACGGGGATTTTGATTCCCAAAACCACTTGGCCATGGGTGTTTTAATTCTCAACTCCACTTGGCCACGGGGATTTTGATTCTCAAATCCAGTGGGCCACCGGGGATTTTATTTGTCAAATCCACTGGCTTCGATGGTTTTGACTCTCAAATCCACTGGGCCACGGGGACTGTAGTTCTCAAATCCCGTTTTCACAGGATTTTAATTCTCAAATTCAATAGGCCAAAGGGGTTTCAATTCTCAAATGCAGTGGGCCACGGGGATGATGATTCTCAAATGCACTGGTCCATGGGGATTTTATTTCTCAAATCCACTTGGCCACAGGATTTTGATTCTCAAATCCACTTGTCAACAGGATTTTGATTCTCCAATCCACTGGGCCACGGGGATTTTGAGTCTCCAATCCACTGGGCCACTGGGATGTTGATTCTCAAATGCACTTGATCTCGTGGATGTTGATTCTCAAATCCACTTGTCAACACAATTTTAATTCTCAAATCCACTGGGCCTCGGGGATGTTGATTCTATAATCCACTGGGCCACGGAGATTTAATGGTCAAATCCACTGGCCCGATGGTTTTGATTCTCAAATGCACTGGGCCACAGGCATTTTCATTCTCAAATCCACTGGGCCAAGGGGATTTTTGTTCTCAAATCCACTTGCCCCGATGGTTTTCATTCTGAAATACACTGGGCCACGGGGATTTTAATTCTCAAATCCACTGGGTCACGGGGATGTTGATTCTCAAATCCACTGGGCCACGGGGATGTTGATTCTCAAATCCACTTGGTCACAACATTTTAATTCTCAAATCCTCTGGGCCATGGGGATTTTAATTCTCAAACTCACTGGGCCACAGGATTTGAATTCTCAAATCCACTTGGCCACAGGATTTGAATTCTCAAATCCACTTGGCCACAGGAGTTAGATTCTCAAATCCACTGTGCCACGGGGATGTTGATTCTCAAATACACTTGGCCACGGGGATTTTAATCCTCAAATCCACTAGGCCACAATGATTTTGATTCTCAAATCCATTGGGCCACGGAGATTTTAATTCTCAAATCCCCTGGGTCATGTGGATTTTAGTTCTCAAATCCAATGGGCCATGCGGATGTTAATTCTCAAGTCCACGTGGCCACAGGATTTTACTTCTAAAATCCACTTGGCTACGGGGATTTTGATTGTCCAATACACTGGCCCACGGGGATTTTAGTTCTGAAAGCCACTGATCCACGGGGATTTTAATTCACAAATCTAATGGGCCACGGGGATTTTCATTCTGAAATCCAGTGGGCCACAGCGGTTTTGATTCTCAACTCTACTTGGCCACGGGGATTTTAATTCTCAAATCCACTGCGCCAACGGGATTTTCATTCTAAAATCCATTACGCCTCGGGGATTTTGATTCTCAAATCCAATGGGCCACGGGGATTTTTATTCTAACATCCACTTGGCCATGGGCGTTTTAATACTCAAATCCACCGGCCCACGGGGATTTTAATTCCCAAATGCACTTGGTGAGGGGGCTTTGAATTCTCAAATCCACTGCGCCACGGCGATTTTTAATTCTCAAATGCACTGCGCCATGGCGATTATACTTCTCAACTCCACTTGGCCACGGGGATTTTGATTGTCAAATCCACTGGGCCATGGGATTTGAATTCTCAAATCCACTGGTCCACGGTGATTTTGAGTCTCAAATCTACTGGGCCACGGGGATTTTGATTGTCAAATCCAGTGGGCCAAGGGAATTTTAATTCTCAACTCCACTTGGCCACGGGGATTTTGATTGTCAAATCCACTGGGCCATGGGATTTGAATTCTCAAATCCACTGGTCCACGGTGATTTTGAGTCTCAAATCTACTGGGCCACGGGGATTTTGATTGTCAAATCCACTGGGCCATGGGATTTGAATTCTCAAATCCACTGGTCCACGGTGATTTTGAGTCTCAAATCTACTGGGCCACGGGGATTTTGATTGTCAAATCCACTGGGCCACGGGGATTTTGATTGTCAAATCCAGTGGGCCACGGGCATTTTAATTCTCAAATGCACTGGCCCACAGGCATTTTAATACTCAAATCCCCTGGCCCACGGGGATTTTAATTCTCAAATCCACTTGGTCAGGGGGCTTTGAATTCCCAAATCCACTGCGTCATTGGGATTTTTCGTTCTCAAATGCACTGCGCCATGGGGATTTTACTTCTCAAATCCACTGGCCATGGGGATTTTAATTCTCAGTCGACTGGGCCATGAGGATTTTATTTCATAAATCCACTGGCCCACGGGGATTTTCATTCTGAAATCCAGTGGGCCACAGCGGTTTTGATTCTCAACTCTACTTGGCCACGGGGATGTTAATTCTCAACTCTACTTGGCCACGGGGATTTTATTTCTAAAGTCCATTACGCCTCGGGGATTTTGATTCTCATATCCACTGGGCCACAGCAGTTTTGATTCTCAAATTCACTGGGCCACGGGGATGATGATTGTCAAATCCACTGGGCCACGAGAATTTTGATTATTAAAACCACTGGGCCACGGGGATTTCAGGTCTCAAATCCAATGGGCCACGGGGATTTTGATTCTCAAATCCACTTTTCCACAGGGGTTTTACTTCTGAAATCGGCTGGGCACAGGGTTTTTAATACTCCAATCCAGTGGGCCACAGGATTTTAAATTTCAAATCCAGTGGCCCACGGGTTATTTTAAGTCACAAATCCAACGGGCCACGGGCATTTTTCTTCTCAAATGCACTTGGCGATGGGGATTTTGATTCTGGACTCCACTTGGCCACGGGGATGTTGATTCTCAAATGCACTTAGCCACGGGGATTTTAATTCTCAAATCCACTGGGCCATTGGGATTTGAATTCTCAAATCCACAGCGCCACGGGGATTTTTAATTGTCAAATGCACTGTGCCATGGGGATTTTAATTCCCAAAACCACTTGGCCATGGGGGTTTTAATTCTCAACTCCACTTGGCCACGGGGATGTTAATTCTCAACTCCACTTGGCTACAGGGATTTTGATTGTCAAATCCAGTGGGGCACGGGCATTTTAATTCTCAAATCCACTGGCCCACAGGCATTTTAATACGCAAATCCACTGGCCCACAGGATTATAATTCTCAAATCCACTTGGTCAGGGGGATCTGAATTCTCAAATCCACAGGGTCACGGGCATTTTGATTCTCAAATGCACTTGGCCATGGGGATTTTGATTGCCAAATCCACTTGGCCACGGGGATTTTAATTCTCAAATCCACTGCGCCACGGGGATTTTGATTCCCAAAACCACTTGGCCATGGGTGTTTTAGTTCTCAACTCCACTTGGCCACGGGGATTTTGATTCTCAAATCCACTGGGCCACCGGGGATTTTATTTGTCAAATCCACTGGCTTCGATGGTTTTGACTCTCAAATCCACTGGGCCACGGGGACTGTAGTTCTCAAATCCCGTTTTCACAGGATTTTAATTCTCAAATTCAATAGGCCAAAGGGGTTTCAATTCTCAAATGCAGTGGGCCACGGGGATGATGATTCTCAAATGCACTGGTCCATGGGGATTTTATTTCTCAAATCCACTTGGCCACAGGATTTTGATTCTCAAATCCACTTGTCAACAGGATTTTGATTCTCCAATCCACTGGGCCACGGGGATTTTGAGTCTCCAATCCACTGGGCCACTGGGATGTTGATTCTCAAATGCACTTGATCTCGTGGATGTTGATTCTCAAATCCACTTGTCAACACAATTTTAATTCTCAAATCCACTGGGCCTCGGGGATGTTGATTCTATAATCCACTGGGCCACGGAGATTTAATGGTCAAATCCACTGGCCCGATGGTTTTGATTCTCAAATGCACTGGGCCACAGGCATTTTCATTCTCAAATCCACTGGGCCAAGGGGATTTTTGTTCTCAAATCCACTTGCCCCGATGGTTTTCATTCTGAAATACACTGGGCCACGGGGATTTTAATTCTCAAATCCACTGGGTCACGGGGATGTTGATTCTTAAATCCACTTGGTCACAACATTTTAATTCTCAAATCCTCTGGGCCATGGGGATTTTAATTCTCAAACTCACTGGGCCACAGGATTTGAATTCTCAAATCCACTTGGCCACAGGATTTGAATTCTCAAATCCACTTGGCCACAGGAGTTAGATTCTCAAATCCACTGTGCCACGGGGATGTTGATTCTCAAATACACTTGGCCACGGGGATTTTAATCCTCAAATCCACTAGGCCACAATGATTTTGATTCTCAAATCCATTGGGCCACGGAGATTTTAATTCTCAAATCCCCTGGGTCATGTGGATTTTAGTTCTCAAATCCAATGGGCCATGCGGATGTTAATTCTCAAGTCCACGTGGCCACAGGATTTTACTTCTAAAATCCACTTGGCTACGGGGATTTTGATTGTCCAATACACTGGCCCACGGGGATTTTAGTTCTGAAAGCCACTGATCCACGGGGATTTTAATTCACAAATCTAATGGGCCACGGGGATTTTCATTCTGAAATCCAGTGGGCCACAGCGGTTTTGATTCTCAACTCTACTTGGCCACGGGGATTTTAATTCTCAAATCCACTGCGCCAACGGGATTTTCATTCTAAAATCCATTACGCCTCGGGGATTTTGATTCTCAAATTCAATGGGCCACGGGGATTTTTATTCTAACATCCTCTTGGCCATGGGCATTTTAATACTCAAATCCACCGGCCCACGGGGATTTTAATTCCCAAATGCACTTGGTGAGGGGGCTTTGAATTCTCAAATCCACTGCGCCACGGCGATTTTTAATTCTCAAATGCACTGCGCCATGGCGATTATACTTCTCAACTCCACTTGGCCACGGGGATTTTGATTGTCAAATCCACTGGGCCATGGGATTTGAATTCTCAAATCCACTGGTCCACGGTGATTTTGAGTCTCAAATCTACTGGGCCACGGGGATTTTGATTGTCAAATCCAGTGGGCCACGGGGATTTTAATTCTCAACTCCACTTGGCCACGGGGATTTTGATTGTCAAATCCACTGGGCCATGGGATTTGAATTCTCAAATCCACTGGTCCACGGTGATTTTGAGTCTCAAATCTACTGGGCCACGGGGATTTTGATTGTCAAATCCACTGGGCCACGGGGATTTTGATTGTCAAATCCAGTGGGCCACGGGCATTTTAATTCTCAAATGCACTGGCCCACAGGCATTTTAATACTCAAATCCCCTGGCCCACGGGGATTTTAATTCTCAAATCCACTTGGTCAGGGGGCTTTGAATTCCCAAATCCACTGCGTCATTGGGATTTTTCGTTCTCAAATGCACTGCGCCATGGGGATTTTACTTCTCAAATCCACTGGCCATGGGGATTTTAATTCTCAGTCGACTGGGCCATGAGGATTTTATTTCATAAATCCACTGGCCCACGGGGATTTTCATTCTGAAATCCAGTGGGCCACAGCGGTTTTGATTCTCAACTCTACTTGGCCACGGGGATGTTAATTCTCAACTCTACTTGGCCACGGGGATTTTATTTCTAAAGTCCATTACGCCTCGGGGATTTTGATTCTCATATCCACTGGGCCACAGCAGTTTTGATTCTCAAATTCACTGGGCCACGGGGATGATGATTGTCAAATCCACTGGGCCACGAGAATTTTGATTATTAAAACCACTGGGCCACGGGGATTTCAGGTCTCAAATCCAATGGGCCACGGGGATTTTGATTCTCAAATCCACTTTTCCACAGGGGTTTTACTTCTGAAATCGGCTGGGCACAGGGCTTTTAATACTCCAATCCAGTGGGCCACAGGATTTTAAATTTCAAATCCAGTGGCCCACGGGTTATTTTAAGTCACAAATCCAACGGGCCACGGGCATTTTTCTTCTCAAATGCACTTGGCGATGGGGATTTTGATTCTGGACTCCACTTGGCCACGGGGATGTTGATTCTCAAATGCACTTAGCCACGGGGATTTTAATTCTCAAATCCACTGGGCCATTGGGATTTGAATTCTCAAATCCACTTGGCCACGGGGATTTTTAATTGTCAAATGCACTGTGCCATGGGGATTTTAATTCCCAAAACCACTTGGCCATGGGGGTTTTAATTCTCAACTCCACTTGGCCACGGGGATGTTAATTCTCAACTCCACTTGGCTACGGGGATTTTGATTGTCAAATCCAGTGGGGCACGGGCATTTTAATTCTCAAATCCACTGGCCCACAGGCATTGAATTCTCAAATCCACTGTGCCACGGGGATGTTGATTCTCAAATACACTTGGCCACGGGGATTTTAATCCTCAAATCCCCTGGGTCTTGTGGATTTTAGTTCTCAAATCCAATGGGCCATGCGGATGTTAATTCTCAAGTCCACGTGGCCACAGGATTTTACTTCTAAAATCCACTTGGCTACGGGGATTTTGATTGTCCAATACACTGGCCCACGGGGATTTTAGTTCTGAAATCCACTGATCCACGGGGATTTTAATTCACAAATCTAATGGGCCACGGGGATTTTCATTCTGAAATCCAGTGGGCCACAGCGGTTTTGATTCTCAACTCTACTTGGCCACGGGGATTTTAATTCTCAAATCCACTGCGCCAACGGGATTTTCATTCTAAAATCCATTACGCCTCGGGGATTTTGATTCTCAAATCCAATGGGCCACGGGGATTTTTATTCTAACATCCTCTTGGCCATGGGCATTTTAATACTCAAATCCACCGGCCCACGGGGATTTTAATTCCCAAATGCACTTGGTGAGGGGGCTTTGAATTCTCAAATCCACTGCGCCATGGGGATTTTTAATTCTCAAATGCACTGCGCCATGGCGATTATACTTCTCAAATCCACTTGGCCACGGGGATTTTGATTCTCAAATCCAGTGGGCCACGGGGATTTTTATTCTCAAATCCACTGGGCCACGGGGATTTTAATTCTCAACTCCACTTGGCCACGGGGATTTTGATTGTCAAATCCACTGGGCCATGGGATTTGAATTCTCAAATCCACTGGTCCACGGTGATTTTGAGTCTCAAATCTACTGGGCCACGGGGATTTTGATTGTCAAATCCACTGGGCCATGGGATTTGAATTCTCAAATCCACTGGTCCACGGTGATTTTGAGTCTCAAATCTACTGGGCCACGGGGATTTTGATTGTCAAATCCACTGGGCCACGGGGATTTTGATTGTCAAATCCAGTGGGCCACGGGCATTTTAATTCTCAAATGCACTGGCCCACAGGCATTTTAATACTCAAATCCCCTGGCCCACGGGGATTTTAATTCTCAAATCCACTTGGTCAGGGGGCTTTGAATTCCCAAATCCACTGCGTCATTGGGATTTTTCGTTCTCAAATGCACTGCGCCATGGGGATTTTACTTCTCAAATCCACTGGCCATGGGGATTTTAATTCTCAGTCGACTGGGCCATGAGGATTTTATTTCATAAATCCACTGGCCCACGGGGATTTTCATTCTGAAATCCAGTGGGCCACAGCGGTTTTGATTCTCAACTCTACTTGGCCACGGGGATGTTAATTCTCAACTCTACTTGGCCACGGGGATTTTATTTCTAAAGTCCATTACGCCTCGGGGATTTTGATTCTCATATCCACTGGGCCACAGCAGTTTTGATTCTCAAATTCACTGGGCCACGGGGATGATGATTGTCAAATCCACTGGGCCACGAGAATTTTGATTATTAAAACCACTGGGCCACGGGGATTTCAGGTCTCAAATCCAATGGGCCACGGGGATTTTGATTCTCAAATCCACTTTTCCACAGGGGTTTTACTTCTGAAATCGGCTGGGCACAGGGCTTTTAATACTCCAATCCAGTGGGCCACAGGATTTTAAATTTCAAATCCAGTGGCCCACGGGTTATTTTAAGTCACAAATCCAACGGGCCACGGGCATTTTTCTTCTCAAATGCACTTGGCGATGGGGATTTTGATTCTGGACTCCACTTGGCCACGGGGATGTTGATTCTCAAATGCACTTAGCCACGGGGATTTTAATTCTCAAATCCACTGGGCCATTGGGATTTGAATTCTCAAATCCACAGCGCCACGGGGATTTTTAATTGTCAAATGCACTGTGCCATGGGGATTTTAATTCCCAAAACCACTTGGCCATGGGGGTTTTAATTCTCAACTCTACTTGGCCACGGGGATGTTAATTCTCAACTCCACTTGGCTACAGGGATTTTGATTGTCAAATCCAGTGGGGCACGGGCATTTTAATTCTCAAATCCACTGGCCCACAGGCATTTTAATACGCAAATCCACTGGCCCACAGGATTATAATTCTCAAATCCACTTGGTCAGGGGGATCTGAATTCTCAAATCCACAGGGTCACGGGCATTTTGATTCTCAAATGCACTTGGCCATGGGGATTTTGATTGCCAAATCCACTTGGCCACGGGGATTTTAATTCTCAAATCCACTGCGCCACGGGGATTTTGATTCCCAAAACCACTTGGCCATGGGTGTTTTAGTTCTCAACTCCACTTGGCCACGGGGATTTTGATTCTCAAATCCACTGGGCCACCGGGGATTTTATTTGTCAAATCCACTGGCTTCGATGGTTTTGACTCTCAAATCCACTGGGCCACGGGGACTGTAGTTCTCAAATCCCGTTTTCACAGGATTTTAATTCTCAAATTCAATAGGCCAAAGGGGTTTCAATTCTCAAATGCAGTGGGCCACGGGGATGATGATTCTCAAATGCACTGGTCCATGGGGATTTTATTTCTCAAATCCACTTGGCCACAGGATTTTGATTCTCAAATCCACTTGGCCACAGGATTTTGATTCTCAAATCCACTTGTCAACAGGATTTTGATTCTCCAATCCACTGGGCCACGGGGATTTTGAGTCTCCAATCCACTGGGCCACTGGGATGTTGATTCTCAAATGCACTTGATCTCGTGGATGTTGATTCTCAAATCCACTTGTCAACACAATTTTAATTCTCAAATCCACTGGGCCTCGGGGATGTTGATTCTATAATCCACTGGGCCACGGAGATTTAATGGTCAAATCCACTGGCCCGATGGTTTTGATTCTCAAATGCACTGGGCCACAGGCATTTTCATTCTCAAATCCACTGGGCCAAGGGGATTTTTGTTCTCAAATCCACTTGCCCCGATGGTTTTCATTCTGAAATACACTGGGCCACGGGGATTTTAATTCTCAAATCCACTGGGTCACGGGGATGTTGATTCTCAAATCCACTGGGCCACGGGGATGTTGATTCTCAAATCCACTTGGTCACAACATTTTAATTCTCAAATCCTCTGGGCCATGGGGATTTTAATTCTCAAACTCACTGGGCCACAGGATTTGAATTCTCAAATCCACTTGGCCACAGGAGTTAGATTCTCAAATCCACTTGGCCACAGGAGTTAGATTCTCAAATCCACTGTGCCACGGGGATGTTGATTCTCAAATACACTTGGCCACGGGGATTTTAATCCTCAAATCCACTAGGCCACAATGATTTTGATTCTCAAATCCATTGGGCCACGGAGATTTTAATTCTCAAATCCCCTGGGTCATGTGGATTTTAGTTCTCAAATCCAATGGGCCATGCGGATGTTAATTCTCAAGTCCACGTGGCCACAGGATTTTACTTCTAAAATCCACTTGGCTACGGGGATTTTGATTGTCCAATACACTGGCCCACGGGGATTTTAGTTCTGAAAGCCACTGATCCACGGGGATTTTAATTCACAAATCTAATGGGCCACGGGGATTTTCATTCTGAAATCCAGTGGGCCACAGCGGTTTTGATTCTCAACTCTACTTGGCCACGGGGATTTTAATTCTCAAATCCACTGCGCCAACGGGATTTTCATTCTAAAATCCATTACGCCTCGGGGATTTTGATTCTCAAATCCAATGGGCCACGGGGATTTTTATTCTAACATCCACTTGGCCATGGGCGTTTTAATACTCAAATCCACCGGCCCACGGGGATTTTAATTCCCAAATGCACTTGGTGAGGGGGCTTTGAATTCTCAAATCCACTGCGCCACGGGGATTTTTAATTCTCAAATGCACTGCGCCATGGCGATTATACTTCTCAAATCCACTTGGCCACGGGGATTTTGATTGTCAAATCCAGTGGGCCACGGGCATTTTAATTCTCAAATGCACTGGCCCACAGGCATTTTAATTCTCAACTCCACTTGGCCACGGGGATTTTGATTGTCAAATCCACTGGGCCATGGGATTTGAATTCTCAAATCCACTGGTCCATGGTGATTTTGAGTCTCAAATCTACTGGGCCACGGGGATTTTGATTGTCAAATCCACTGGGCCACGGGGATTTTGATTGTCAAATCCAGTGGGCCACGGGCATTTTAATTCTCAAATGCACTGGCCCACAGGCATTTTAATACTCAAATCCCCTGGCCCACGGGGATTTTAATTCTCAAATCCACTTGGTCAGGGGGCTTTGAATTCCCAAATCCACTGCGTCATTGGGATTTTTCGTTCTCAAATGCACTGCGCCATGGGGATTTTACTTCTCAAATCCACTGGCCATGGGGATTTTAATTCTCAGTCGACTGGGCCATGAGGATTTTATTTCATAAATCCACTGGCCCACGGGGATTTTCATTCTGAAATCCAGTGGGCCACAGCGGTTTTGATTCTCAACTCTACTTGGCCACGGGGATGTTAATTCTCAACTCTACTTGGCCACGGGGATTTTATTTCTAAAGTCCATTACGCCTCGGGGATTTTGATTCTCATATCCACTGGGCCACAGCAGTTTTGATTCTCAAATTCACTGGGCCACGGGGATGATGATTGTCAAATCCACTGGGCCACGAGAATTTTGATTATTAAAACCACTGGGCCACGGGGATTTCAGGTCTCAAATCCAATGGGCCACGGGGATTTTGATTCTCAAATCCACTTTTCCACAGGGGTTTTACTTCTGAAATCGGCTGGGCACAGGGCTTTTAATACTCCAATCCAGTGGGCCACAGGATTTTAAATTTCAAATCCAGTGGCCCACGGGTTATTTTAAGTCACAAATCCAACGGGCCACGGGCATTTTTCTTCTCAAATGCACTTGGCGATGGGGATTTTGATTCTGGACTCCACTTGGCCACGGGGATGTTGATTCTCAAATGCACTTAGCCACGGGGATTTTAATTCTCAAATCCACTGGGCCATTGGGATTTGAATTCTCAAATCCACAGCGCCACGGGGATTTTTAATTGTCAAATGCACTGTGCCATGGGGATTTTAATTCCCAAAACCACTTGGCCATGGGGGTTTTAATTCTCAACTCTACTTGGCCACGGGGATGTTAATTCTCAACTCCACTTGGCTACAGGGATTTTGATTGTCAAATCCAGTGGGGCACGGGCATTTTAATTCTCAAATCCACTGGCCCACAGGCATTTTAATACGCAAATCCACTGGCCCACAGGATTATAATTCTCAAATCCACTTGGTCAGGGGGATCTGAATTCTCAAATCCACAGGGTCACGGGCATTTTGATTCTCAAATGCACTTGGCCATGGGGATTTTGATTGCCAAATCCACTTGGCCACGGGGATTTTAATTCTCAAATCCACTGCGCCACGGGGATTTTGATTCCCAAAACCACTTGGCCATGGGTGTTTTAGTTCTCAACTCCACTTGGCCACGGGGATTTTGATTCTCAAATCCACTGGGCCACCGGGGATTTTATTTGTCAAATCCACTGGCTTCGATGGTTTTGACTCTCAAATCCACTGGGCCACGGGGACTGTAGTTCTCAAATCCCGTTTTCACAGGATTTTAATTCTCAAATTCAATAGGCCAAAGGGGTTTCAATTCTCAAATGCAGTGGGCCACGGGGATGATGATTCTCAAATGCACTGGTCCATGGGGATTTTATTTCTCAAATCCACTTGGCCACAGGATTTTGATTCTCAAATCCACTTGTCAACAGGATTTTGATTCTCCAATCCACTGGGCCACGGGGATTTTGAGTCTCCAATCCACTGGGCCACTGGGATGTTGATTCTCAAATGCACTTGATCTCGTGGATGTTGATTCTCAAATCCACTTGTCAACACAATTTTAATTCTCAAATCCACTGGGCCTCGGGGATGTTGATTCTATAATCCACTGGGCCACGGAGATTTAATGGTCAAATCCACTGGCCCGATGGTTTTGATTCTCAAATGCACTGGGCCACAGGCATTTTCATTCTCAAATCCACTGGGCCAAGGAGATTTTTGTTCTCAAATCCACTTGCCCCGATGGTTTTCATTCTGAAATACACTGGGCCACGGGGATTTTAATTGTCAAATCCACTGGGTCACGGGGATGTTGATTCTCAAATCCACTGGGCCACGGGGATGTTGATTCTCAAATCCACTTGGTCACAACATTTTAATTCTCAAATCCTCTGGGCCATGGGGATTTTAATTCTCAAACTCACTGGGCCACAGGATTTGAATTCTCAAATCCACTTGGCCACAGGATTTGAATTCTCAAATCCACTTGGCCACAGGAGTTAGATTCTCAAATCCACTGTGCCACGGGGATGTTGATTCTCAAATACACTTGGCCACGGGGATTTTAATCCTCAAATCCACTAGGCCACAATGATTTTGATTCTCAAATCCATTGGGCCACGGAGATTTTAATTCTCAAATCCCCTGGGTCATGTGGATTTTAGTTCTCAAATCCAATGGGCCATGCGGATGTTAATTCTCAAGTCCACGTGGCCACAGGATTTTACTTCTAAAATCCACTTGGCTACGGGGATTTTGATTGTCCAATACACTGGCCCACGGGGATTTTAGTTCTGAAAGCCACTGATCCACGGGGATTTTAATTCACAAATCTAATGGGCCACGGGGATTTTCATTCTGAAATCCAGTGGGCCACAGCGGTTTTGATTCTCAACTCTACTTGGCCACGGGGATTTTAATTCTCAAATCCACTGCGCCAACGGGATTTTCATTCTAAAATCCATTACGCCTCGGGGATTTTGATTCTCAAATCCAATGGGCCACGGGGATTTTTATTCTAACATCCACTTGGCCATGGGCGTTTTAATACTCAAATCCACCGGCCCACGGGGATTTTAATTCCCAAATGCACTTGGTGAGGGGGCTTTGAATTCTCAAATCCACTGCGCCACGGGGATTTTTAATTCTCAAATGCACTGCGCCATGGCGATTATACTTCTCAAATCCACTTGGCCACGGGGATTTTGATTGTCAAATCCAGTGGGCCACGGGCATTTTAATTCTCAAATGCACTGGCCCACAGGCATTTTAATTCTCAACTCCACTTGGCCACGGGGATTTTGATTGTCAAATCCAGTGGGCCATGGGATTTGAATTCTCAAATCCACTGGTCCACGGTGATTTTGAGTCTCAAATCTACTGGGCCACGGGGATTTTGATTGTCAAATCCAGTGGGCCACGGGGATTTTAATTCTCAACTCCACTTGGCCACGGGGATTTTGATTGTCAAATCCACTGGGCCATGGGATTTGAATTCTCAAATCCACTGGTCCATGGTGATTTTGAGTCTCAAATCTACTGGGCCACGGGGATTTTGATTGTCAAATCCACTGGGCCACGGGGATTTTGATTGTCAAATCCAGTGGGCCACGGGCATTTTAATTCTCAAATGCACTGGCCCACAGGCATTTTAATACTCAAATCCCCTGGCCCACGGGGATTTTAATTCTCAAATCCACTTGGTCAGGGGGCTTTGAATTCCCAAATCCACTGCGTCATTGGGATTTTTCGTTCTCAAATGCACTGCGCCATGGGGATTTTACTTCTCAAATCCACTGGCCATGGGGATTTTAATTCTCAGTCGACTGGGCCATGAGGATTTTATTTCATAAATCCACTGGCCCACGGGGATTTTCATTCTGAAATCCAGTGGGCCACAGCGGTTTTGATTCTCAACTCTACTTGGCCACGGGGATGTTAATTCTCAACTCTACTTGGCCACGGGGATTTTATTTCTAAAGTCCATTACGCCTCGGGGATTTTGATTCTCATATCCACTGGGCCACAGCAGTTTTGATTCTCAAATTCACTGGGCCACGGGGATGATGATTGTCAAATCCACTGGGCCACGAGAATTTTGATTATTAAAACCACTGGGCCACGGGGATTTCAGGTCTCAAATCCAATGGGCCACGGGGATTTTGATTCTCAAATCCACTTTTCCACAGGGGTTTTACTTCTGAAATCGGCTGGGCACAGGGCTTTTAATACTCCAATCCAGTGGGCCACAGGATTTTAAATTTCAAATCCAGTGGCCCACGGGTTATTTTAAGTCACAAATCCAACGGGCCACGGGCATTTTTCTTCTCAAATGCACTTGGCGATGGGGATTTTGATTCTGGACTCCACTTGGCCACGGGGATGTTGATTCTCAAATGCACTTAGCCACGGGGATTTTAATTCTCAAATCCACTGGGCCATTGGGATTTGAATTCTCAAATCCACTTGGCCACGGGGATTTTTAATTGTCAAATGCACTGTGCCATGGGGATTTTAATTCCCAAAACCACTTGGCCATGGGGGTTTTAATTCTCAACTCCACTTGGCCACGGGGATGTTAATTCTCAACTCCACTTGGCTACGGGGATTTTGATTGTCAAATCCAGTGGGGCACGGGCATTTTAATTCTCAAATCCACTGGCCCACAGGCATTGAATTCTCAAATCCACTGTGCCACGGGGATGTTGATTCTCAAATACACTTGGCCACGGGGATTTTAATCCTCAAATCCCCTGGGTCTTGTGGATTTTAGTTCTCAAATCCAATGGGCCATGCGGATGTTAATTCTCAAGTCCACGTGGCCACAGGATTTTACTTCTAAAATCCACTTGGCTACGGGGATTTTGATTGTCCAATACACTGGCCCACGGGGATTTTAGTTCTGAAATCCACTGATCCACGGGGATTTTAATTCACAAATCTAATGGGCCACGGGGATTTTCATTCTGAAATCCAGTGGGCCACAGCGGTTTTGATTCTCAACTCTACTTGGCCACGGGGATTTTAATTCTCAAATCCACTGCGCCAACGGGATTTTCATTCTAAAATCCATTACGCCTCGGGGATTTTGATTCTCAAATCCAATGGGCCACGGGGATTTTTATTCTAACATCCTCTTGGCCATGGGCATTTTAATACTCAAATCCACCGGCCCACGGGGATTTTAATTCCCAAATGCACTTGGTGAGGGGGCTTTGAATTCTCAAATCCACTGCGCCATGGGGATTTTTAATTCTCAAATGCACTGCGCCATGGCGATTATACTTCTCAAATCCACTTGGCCACGGGGATTTTGATTCTCAAATCCACTGGGCCACGGGGATTTTTATTCTCAAATCCACTGGGCCACGGGGATTTTAATTCTCAACTCCACTTGGCCACGGGGATTTTGATTGTCAAATCCACTGGGCCATGGGATTTGAATTCTCAAATCCACTGGTCCACGGTGATTTTGAGTCTCAAATCTACTGGGCCACGGGGATTTTGATTGTCAAATCCACTGGGCCATGGGATTTGAATTCTCAAATCCACTGGTCCACGGTGATTTTGAGTCTCAAATCTACTGGGCCACGGGGATTTTGATTGTCAAATCCACTGGGCCACGGGGATTTTGATTGTCAAATCCAGTGGGCCACGGGCATTTTAATTCTCAAATGCACTGGCCCACAGGCATTTTAATACTCAAATCCCCTGGCCCACGGGGATTTTAATTCTCAAATCCACTTGGTCAGGGGGCTTTGAATTCCCAAATCCACTGCGTCATTGGGATTTTTCGTTCTCAAATGCACTGCGCCATGGGGATTTTACTTCTCAAATCCACTGGCCATGGGGATTTTAATTCTCAGTCGACTGGGCCATGAGGATTTTATTTCATAAATCCACTGGCCCACGGGGATTTTCATTCTGAAATCCAGTGGGCCACAGCGGTTTTGATTCTCAACTCTACTTGGCCACGGGGATGTTAATTCTCAACTCTACTTGGCCACGGGGATTTTATTTCTAAAGTCCATTACGCCTCGGGGATTTTGATTCTCATATCCACTGGGCCACAGCAGTTTTGATTCTCAAATTCACTGGGCCACGGGGATGATGATTGTCAAATCCACTGGGCCACGAGAATTTTGATTATTAAAACCACTGGGCCACGGGGATTTCAGGTCTCAAATCCAATGGGCCACGGGGATTTTGATTCTCAAATCCACTTTTCCACAGGGGTTTTACTTCTGAAATCGGCTGGGCACAGGGCTTTTAATACTCCAATCCAGTGGGCCACAGGATTTTAAATTTCAAATCCAGTGGCCCACGGGTTATTTTAAGTCACAAATCCAACGGGCCACGGGCATTTTTCTTCTCAAATGCACTTGGCGATGGGGATTTTGATTCTGGACTCCACTTGGCCACGGGGATGTTGATTCTCAAATGCACTTAGCCACGGGGATTTTAATTCTCAAATCCACTGGGCCATTGGGATTTGAATTCTCAAATCCACAGCGCCACGGGGATTTTTAATTGTCAAATGCACTGTGCCATGGGGATTTTAATTCCCAAAACCACTTGGCCATGGGGGTTTTAATTCTCAACTCTACTTGGCCACGGGGATGTTAATTCTCAACTCCACTTGGCTACAGGGATTTTGATTGTCAAATCCAGTGGGGCACGGGCATTTTAATTCTCAAATCCACTGGCCCACAGGCATTTTAATACGCAAATCCACTGGCCCACAGGATTATAATTCTCAAATCCACTTGGTCAGGGGGATCTGAATTCTCAAATCCACAGGGTCACGGGCATTTTGATTCTCAAATGCACTTGGCCATGGGGATTTTGATTGCCAAATCCACTTGGCCACGGGGATTTTAATTCTCAAATCCACTGCGCCACGGGGATTTTGATTCCCAAAACCACTTGGCCATGGGTGTTTTAGTTCTCAACTCCACTTGGCCACGGGGATTTTGATTCTCAAATCCACTGGGCCACGGGGATTTTGATTCTCAAATCCACTGGGCCACCGGGGATTTTATTTGTCAAATCCACTGGCTTCGATGGTTTTGACTCTCAAATCCACTGGGCCACGGGGACTGTAGTTCTCAAATCCCGTTTTCACAGGATTTTAATTCTCAAATTCAATAGGCCAAAGGGGTTTCAATTCTCAAATGCAGTGGGCCACGGGGATGATGATTCTCAAATGCACTGGTCCATGGGGATTTTATTTCTCAAATCCACTTGGCCACAGGATTTTGATTCTCAAATCCACTTGTCAACAGGATTTTGATTCTCCAATCCACTGGGCCACGGGGATTTTGAGTCTCCAATCCACTGGGCCACTGGGATGTTGATTCTCAAATGCACTTGATCTCGTGGATGTTGATTCTCAAATCCACTTGTCAACACAATTTTAATTCTCAAATCCACTGGGCCTCGGGGATGTTGATTCTATAATCCACTGGGCCACGGAGATTTAATGGTCAAATCCACTGGCCCGATGGTTTTGATTCTCAAATGCACTGGGCCACAGGCATTTTCATTCTCAAATCCACTGGGCCAAGGAGATTTTTGTTCTCAAATCCACTTGCCCCGATGGTTTTCATTCTGAAATACACTGGGCCACGGGGATTTTAATTCTCAAATCCACTGGGTCACGGGGATGTTGATTCTCAAATCCACTGGTCCACGGGGATGTTGATTCTCAAATCCACTTGGTCACAACATTTTAATTCTCAAATCCTCTGGGCCATGGGGATTTTAATTCTCAAACTCACTGGGCCACAGGATTTGAATTCTCAAATCCACTTGGCCACAGGATTTGAATTCTCAAATCCAGTGGGCCACAGGAGTTAGATTCTCAAATCCACTGTGCCACGGGGATGTTGATTCTCAAATACACTTGGCCACGGGGATTTTAATCCTCAAATCCACTAGGCCACAATGATTTTGATTCTCAAATCCATTGGGCCACGGAGATTTTAATTCTCAAATCCCCTGGGTCATGTGGATTTTAGTTCTCAAATCCAATGGGCCATGCGGATGTTAATTCTCAAGTCCACGTGGCCACAGGATTTTACTTCTAAAATCCACTTGGCTACGGGGATTTTGATTGTCCAATACACTGGCCCACGGGGATTTTAGTTCTGAAAGCCACTGATCCACGGGGATTTTAATTCACAAATCTAATGGGCCACGGGGATTTTCATTCTGAAATCCAGTGGGCCACAGCGGTTTTGATTCTCAACTCTACTTGGCCACGGGGATTTTAATTCTCAAATCCACTGCGCCAACGGGATTTTCATTCTAAAATCCATTACGCCTCGGGGATTTTGATTCTCAAATCCAATGGGCCACGGGGATTTTTATTCTAACATCCACTTGGCCATGGGCGTTTTAATACTCAAATCCACCGGCCCACGGGGATTTTAATTCCCAAATGCACTTGGTGAGGGGGCTTTGAATTCTCAAATCCACTGCGCCACGGGGATTTTTAATTCTCAAATGCACTGCGCCATGGCGATTATACTTCTCAAATCCACTTGGCCACGGGGATTTTGATTGTCAAATCCAGTGGGCCACGGGCATTTTAATTCTCAAATGCACTGGCCCACAGGCATTTTAATTCTCAACTCCACTTGGCCACGGGGATTTTGATTGTCAAATCCAGTGGGCCATGGGATTTGAATTCTCAAATCCACTGGTCCACGGTGATTTTGAGTCTCAAATCTACTGGGCCACGGGGATTTTGATTGTCAAATCCAGTGGGCCACGGGGATTTTAATTCTCAACTCCACTTGGCCACGGGGATTTTGATTGTCAAATCCACTGGGCCATGGGATTTGAATTCTCAAATCCACTGGTCCACGGTGATTTTGAGTCTCAAATCTACTGGGCCACGGGGATTTTGATTGTCAAATCCACTGGGCCACGGGGATTTTGATTGTCAAATCCAGTGGGCCACGGGCATTTTAATTCTCAAATGCACTGGCCCACAGGCATTTTAATACTCAAATCCCCTGGCCCACGGGGATTTTAATTCTCAAATCCACTTGGTCAGGGGGCTTTGAATTCCCAAATCCACTGCGTCATTGGGATTTTTCGTTCTCAAATGCACTGCGCCATGGGGATTTTACTTCTCAAATCCACTGGCCATGGGGATTTTAATTCTCAGTCGACTGGGCCATGAGGATTTTATTTCATAAATCCACTGGCCCACGGGGATTTTCATTCTGAAATCCAGTGGGCCACAGCGGTTTTGATTCTCAACTCTACTTGGCCACGGGGATGTTAATTCTCAACTCTACTTGGCCACGGGGATTTTATTTCTAAAGTCCATTATGCCTCGGGGATTTTGATTCTCATATCCACTGGGCCACAGCAGTTTTGATTCTCAAATTCACTGGGCCACGGGGATGATGATTGTCAAATCCACTGGGCCACGAGAATTTTGATTATTAAAACCACTGGGCCACGGGGATTTCAGGTCTCAAATCCAATGGGCCACGGGGATTTTGATTCTCAAATCCACTTTTCCACAGGGGTTTTACTTCTGAAATCGGCTGGGCACAGGGCTTTTAATACTCCAATCCAGTGGGCCACAGGATTTTAAATTTCAAATCCAGTGGCCCACGGGTTATTTTAAGTCACAAATCCAACGGGCCACGGGCATTTTTCTTCTCAAATGCACTTGGCGATGGGGATTTTGATTCTGGACTCCACTTGGCCACGGGGATGTTGATTCTCAAATGCACTTAGCCACGGGGATTTTAATTCTCAAATCCACTGGGCCATTGGGATTTGAATTCTCAAATCCACAGCGCCACGGGGATTTTTAATTGTCAAATGCACTGTGCCATGGGGATTTTAATTCCCAAAACCACTTGGCCATGGGGGTTTTAATTCTCAACTCCACTTGGCCACGGGGATGTTAATTCTCAACTCCACTTGGCTACGGGGATTTTGATTGTCAAATCCAGTGGGGCACGGGCATTTTAATTCTCAAATCCACTGGCCCACAGGCATTGAATTCTCAAATCCACTGTGCCACGGGGATGTTGATTCTCAAATACACTTGGCCACGGGGATTTTAATCCTCAAATCCCCTGGGTCTTGTGGATTTTAGTTCTCAAATCCAATGGGCCATGCGGATGTTAATTCTCAAGTCCACGTGGCCACAGGATTTTACTTCTAAAATCCACTTGGCTACGGGGATTTTGATTGTCCAATACACTGGCCCACGGGGATTTTAGTTCTGAAATCCACTGATCCACGGGGATTTTAATTCACAAATCTAATGGGCCACGGGGATTTTCATTCTGAAATCCAGTGGGCCACAGCGGTTTTGATTCTCAACTCTACTTGGCCACGGGGATTTTAATTCTCAAATCCACTGCGCCAACGGGATTTTCATTCTAAAATCCATTACGCCTCGGGGATTTTGATTCTCAAATCCAATGGGCCACGGGGATTTTTATTCTAACATCCTCTTGGCCATGGGCATTTTAATACTCAAATCCACCGGCCCACGGGGATTTTAATTCCCAAATGCACTTGGTGAGGGGGCTTTGAATTCTCAAATCCACTGCGCCATGGGGATTTTTAATTCTCAAATGCACTGCGCCATGGCGATTATACTTCTCAAATCCACTTGGCCACGGGGATTTTGATTCTCAAATCCACTGGGCCACGGGGATTTTTATTCTCAAATCCACTGGGCCACGGGGATTTTAATTCTCAACTCCACTTGGCCACGGGGATTTTGATTGTCAAATCCACTGGGCCATGGGATTTGAATTCTCAAATCCACTGGTCCACGGTGATTTTGAGTCTCAAATCTACTGGGCCACGGGGATTTTGATTGTCAAATCCACTGGGCCATGGGATTTGAATTCTCAAATCCACTGGTCCACGGTGATTTTGAGTCTCAAATCTACTGGGCCACGGGGATTTTGATTGTCAAATCCACTGGGCCACGGGGATTTTGATTGTCAAATCCAGTGGGCCACGGGCATTTTAATTCTCAAATGCACTGGCCCACAGGCATTTTAATACTCAAATCCCCTGGCCCACGGGGATTTTAATTCTCAAATCCACTTGGTCAGGGGGCTTTGAATTCCCAAATCCACTGCGTCATTGGGATTTTTCGTTCTCAAATGCACTGCGCCATGGGGATTTTACTTCTCAAATCCACTGGCCATGGGGATTTTAATTCTCAGTCGACTGGGCCATGAGGATTTTATTTCATAAATCCACTGGCCCACGGGGATTTTCATTCTGAAATCCAGTGGGCCACAGCGGTTTTGATTCTCAACTCTACTTGGCCACGGGGATGTTAATTCTCAACTCTACTTGGCCACGGGGATTTTATTTCTAAAGTCCATTACGCCTCGGGGATTTTGATTCTCATATCCACTGGGCCACAGCAGTTTTGATTCTCAAATTCACTGGGCCACGGGGATGATGATTGTCAAATCCACTGGGCCACGAGAATTTTGATTATTAAAACCACTGGGCCACGGGGATTTCAGGTCTCAAATCCAATGGGCCACGGGGATTTTGATTCTCAAATCCACTTTTCCACAGGGGTTTTACTTCTGAAATCGGCTGGGCACAGGGCTTTTAATACTCCAATCCAGTGGGCCACAGGATTTTAAATTTCAAATCCAGTGGCCCACGGGTTATTTTAAGTCACAAATCCAACGGGCCACGGGCATTTTTCTTCTCAAATGCACTTGGCGATGGGGATTTTGATTCTGGACTCCACTTGGCCACGGGGATGTTGATTCTCAAATGCACTTAGCCACGGGGATTTTAATTCTCAAATCCACTGGGCCATTGGGATTTGAATTCTCAAATCCACAGCGCCACGGGGATTTTTAATTGTCAAATGCACTGTGCCATGGGGATTTTAATTCCCAAAACCACTTGGCCATGGGGGTTTTAATTCTCAACTCTACTTGGCCACGGGGATGTTAATTCTCAACTCCACTTGGCTACAGGGATTTTGATTGTCAAATCCAGTGGGGCACGGGCATTTTAATTCTCAAATCCACTGGCCCACAGGCATTTTAATACGCAAATCCACTGGCCCACAGGATTATAATTCTCAAATCCACTTGGTCAGGGGGATCTGAATTCTCAAATCCACAGGGTCACGGGCATTTTGATTCTCAAATGCACTTGGCCATGGGGATTTTGATTGCCAAATCCACTTGGCCACGGGGATTTTAATTCTCAAATCCACTGCGCCACGGGGATTTTGATTCCCAAAACCACTTGGCCATGGGTGTTTTAGTTCTCAACTCCACTTGGCCACGGGGATTTTGATTCTCAAATCCACTGGGCCACGGGGATTTTGATTCTCAAATCCACTGGGCCACCGGGGATTTTATTTGTCAAATCCACTGGCTTCGATGGTTTTGACTCTCAAATCCACTGGGCCACGGGGACTGTAGTTCTCAAATCCCGTTTTCACAGGATTTTAATTCTCAAATTCAATAGGCCAAAGGGGTTTCAATTCTCAAATGCAGTGGGCCACGGGGATGATGATTCTCAAATGCACTGGTCCATGGGGATTTTATTTCTCAAATCCACTTGGCCACAGGATTTTGATTCTCAAATCCACTTGTCAACAGGATTTTGATTCTCCAATCCACTGGGCCACGGGGATTTTGAGTCTCCAATCCACTGGGCCACTGGGATGTTGATTCTCAAATGCACTTGATCTCGTGGATGTTGATTCTCAAATCCACTTGTCAACACAATTTTAATTCTCAAATCCACTGGGCCTCGGGGATGTTGATTCTATAATCCACTGGGCCACGGAGATTTAATGGTCAAATCCACTGGCCCGATGGTTTTGATTCTCAAATGCACTGGGCCACAGGCATTTTCATTCTCAAATCCACTGGGCCAAGGAGATTTTTGTTCTCAAATCCACTTGCCCCGATGGTTTTCATTCTGAAATACACTGGGCCACGGGGATTTTAATTCTCAAATCCACTGGGTCACGGGGATGTTGATTCTCAAATCCACTGGGCCACGGGGATGTTGATTCTCAAATCCACTTGGTCACAACATTTTAATTCTCAAATCCTCTGGGCCATGGGGATTTTAATTCTCAAACTCACTGGGCCACAGGATTTGAATTCTCAAATCCACTTGGCCACAGGATTTGAATTCTCAAATCCACTTGGCCACAGGAGTTAGATTCTCAAATCCACTGTGCCACGGGGATGTTGATTCTCAAATACACTTGGCCACGGGGATTTTAATCCTCAAATCCACTAGGCCACAATGATTTTGATTCTCAAATCCATTGGGCCACGGAGATTTTAATTCTCAAATCCCCTGGGTCATGTGGATTTTAGTTCTCAAATCCAATGGGCCATGCGGATGTTAATTCTCAAGTCCACGTGGCCACAGGATTTTACTTCTAAAATCCACTTGGCTACGGGGATTTTGATTGTCCAATACACTGGCCCACGGGGATTTTAGTTCTGAAAGCCACTGATCCACGGGGATTTTAATTCACAAATCTAATGGGCCACGGGGATTTTCATTCTGAAATCCAGTGGGCCACAGCGGTTTTGATTCTCAACTCTACTTGGCCACGGGGATTTTAATTCTCAAATCCACTGCGCCAACGGGATTTTCATTCTAAAATCCATTACGCCTCGGGGATTTTGATTCTCAAATCCAATGGGCCACGGGGATTTTTATTCTAACATCCACTTGGCCATGGGCGTTTTAATACTCAAATCCACCGGCCCACGGGGATTTTAATTCCCAAATGCACTTGGTGAGGGGGCTTTGAATTCTCAAATCCACTGCGCCACGGGGATTTTTAATTCTCAAATGCACTGCGCCATGGCGATTATACTTCTCAAATCCACTTGGCCACGGGGATTTTGATTGTCAAATCCAGTGGGCCACGGGCATTTTAATTCTCAAATGCACTGGCCCACAGGCATTTTAATTCTCAACTCCACTTGGCCACGGGGATTTTGATTGTCAAATCCAGTGGGCCATGGGATTTGAATTCTCAAATCCACTGGTCCACGGTGATTTTGAGTCTCAAATCTACTGGGCCACGGGGATTTTGATTGTCAAATCCAGTGGGCCACGGGGATTTTAATTCTCAACTCCACTTGGCCACGGGGATTTTGATTGTCAAATCCACTGGGCCATGGGATTTGAATTCTCAAATCCACTGGTCCACGGTGATTTTGAGTCTCAAATCTACTGGGCCACGGGGATTTTGATTGTCAAATCCACTGGGCCACGGGGATTTTGATTGTCAAATCCAGTGGGCCACGGGCATTTTAATTCTCAAATGCACTGGCCCACAGGCATTTTAATACTCAAATCCCCTGGCCCACGGGGATTTTAATTCTCAAATCCACTTGGTCAGGGGGCTTTGAATTCCCAAATCCACTGCGTCATTGGGATTTTTCGTTCTCAAATGCACTGCGCCATGGGGATTTTACTTCTCAAATCCACTGGCCATGGGGATTTTAATTCTCAGTCGACTGGGCCATGAGGATTTTATTTCATAAATCCACTGGCCCACGGGGATTTTCATTCTGAAATCCAGTGGGCCACAGCGGTTTTGATTCTCAACTCTACTTGGCCACGGGGATGTTAATTCTCAACTCTACTTGGCCACGGGGATTTTATTTCTAAAGTCCATTATGCCTCGGGGATTTTGATTCTCATATCCACTGGGCCACAGCAGTTTTGATTCTCAAATTCACTGGGCCACGGGGATGATGATTGTCAAATCCACTGGGCCACGAGAATTTTGATTATTAAAACCACTGGGCCACGGGGATTTCAGGTCTCAAATCCAATGGGCCACGGGGATTTTGATTCTCAAATCCACTTTTCCACAGGGGTTTTACTTCTGAAATCGGCTGGGCACAGGGCTTTTAATACTCCAATCCAGTGGGCCACAGGATTTTAAATTTCAAATCCAGTGGCCCACGGGTTATTTTAAGTCACAAATCCAACGGGCCACGGGCATTTTTCTTCTCAAATGCACTTGGCGATGGGGATTTTGATTCTGGACTCCACTTGGCCACGGGGATGTTGATTCTCAAATGCACTTAGCCACGGGGATTTTAATTCTCAAATCCACTGGGCCATTGGGATTTGAATTCTCAAATCCACAGCGCCACGGGGATTTTTAATTGTCAAATGCACTGTGCCATGGGGATTTTAATTCCCAAAACCACTTGGCCATGGGGGTTTTAATTCTCAACTCCACTTGGCCACGGGGATGTTAATTCTCAACTCCACTTGGCTACGGGGATTTTGATTGTCAAATCCAGTGGGGCACGGGCATTTTAATTCTCAAATCCACTGGCCCACAGGCATTGAATTCTCAAATCCACTGTGCCACGGGGATGTTGATTCTCAAATACACTTGGCCACGGGGATTTTAATCCTCAAATCCCCTGGGTCTTGTGGATTTTAGTTCTCAAATCCAATGGGCCATGCGGATGTTAATTCTCAAGTCCACGTGGCCACAGGATTTTACTTCTAAAATCCACTTGGCTACGGGGATTTTGATTGTCCAATACACTGGCCCACGGGGATTTTAGTTCTGAAAGCCACTGATCCACGGGGATTTTAATTCACAAATCTAATGGGCCACGGGGATTTTCATTCTGAAATCCAGTGGGCCACAGCGGTTTTGATTCTCAACTCTACTTGGCCACGGGGATTTTAATTCTCAAATCCACTGCGCCAACGGGATTTTCATTCTAAAATCCATTACGCCTCGGGGATTTTGATTCTCAAATCCAATGGGCCACGGGGATTTTTATTCTAACATCCTCTTGGCCATGGGCATTTTAATACTCAAATCCACCGGCCCACGGGGATTTTAATTCCCAAATGCACTTGGTGAGGGGGCTTTGAATTCTCAAATCCACTGCGCCATGGGGATTTTTAATTCTCAAATGCACTGCGCCATGGCGATTATACTTCTCAAATCCACTTGGCCACGGGGATTTTGATTCTCAAATCCACTGGGCCACGGGGATTTTTATTCTCAAATCCACTGGGCCACGGGGATTTTAATTCTCAACTCCACTTGGCCACGGGGATTTTGATTGTCAAATCCACTGGGCCATGGGATTTGAATTCTCAAATCCACTGGTCCACGGTGATTTTGAGTCTCAAATCTACTGGGCCACGGGGATTTTGATTGTCAAATCCACTGGGCCATGGGATTTGAATTCTCAAATCCACTGGTCCACGGTGATTTTGAGTCTCAAATCTACTGGGCCACGGGGATTTTGATTGTCAAATCCAATGGGCCATGGGGATTTTTATTCTAACATCCACTTGGCTATGGGCATTTTAATACTCAAATCCACCGGCCCACGGGGATTTTAATTCTCAAATCCACTTGGTCAGGGGGCTTTGAATTCCCAAATCCACTGCGTCATTGGGATTTTTCGTTCTCAAATGCACTGCGCCGTGGGGATTTTACTTCTCAAATCCACTGGCCATGGGGATTTTAATTCTCAGTCAACTGGGCCATGAGGATTTTATTTCATAAATCCACTGGCCCACGGGGATTTTCATTCTGAAATCCAGTGGGCCACAGCGGTTTTGATTCTCAACTCTACTTGGCCACGGGGATGTTAATTCTCAACTCTACTTGGCCACGGGGATTTTATTTCTAAAGTCCATTACGCCTCGGGGATTTTGATTCTCATATCCACTGGGCCACAGCAGTTTTGATTCTCAAATTCACTGGGCCACGGGGATGTTGATTCTCAAATCCACTTGGTCACAACATTTTAATTCTCCAATCCTCTGGGCCATGGGGATTTTAATTCACAAACTCACTGGGCCACAGGATTTGAATTCTCAAATCCACTTGGCCACGGGTATTTTGATTCTCAAATCCACTGGGCCACGGGGATTTTCATTCTGAAATCCACTGAGTCACGGTGATTTTAATTCTCAACTCCACTTGGCCACGGGGATTTTGATTGTCAAATCCACCGGTCCACAGGGATATTAATTCCCAAATCCACTTGGTCAGGGGGCTTTGAATTCTCAAATCCACTCTGCCACGGGGATTTTAATTCAGAAATCTAATGGGCCACGGAGATTTTCATTCTGAAATCCACTGGGCACAGGGTTTTTAACATTCAATGCCACTTGGTAACAGGATTTTAAATTTCAAACCCAGTGGGTCACGCATTATTTTAAGTCACAAATCTAATGGGCCGCGGGAATTTTGATTCTCAAGTGCAATTGGTGATGGGGATTTTGATTCTCAAATCCACTTGGCCACGGGGATATTCATTCTCAAATGCTTCTCCCTTGGACTGCCGGGACCGTGGCCTGTGTTCTGGGTAGTGGTGTCCAGCTGAAGGAGGTTTTTGAGGAAAGCACCAGTCTGTGCACCCCTGAGAATGACAGAGATGGGAGAGAGAGGGAGACAGGGTCTTTGCAGAGGCCCTGCAGATGAGAGATCGTGATCCCTGTGCTGCGGGAAGGACGGACTGTCCCGGGGGGGGTGGGGGCTGTGTGTGTTTGTGTCCTGGGGCAGGGACTCTGCCACCCTCCAGGGTCAGCACTCGTCCTGCCCGGGGAGCTCCCCACGGCACTGCGGGGAGAAGCTGTGGGTGGAAGGGGCGACCCCCAGCAGGGCAGTGTCCTTCTGCTGCTGAGAGTCTGCTTCTTGGGTGAGGGCTGCTCACAGCTCCAGGTCACCCCCAGGACATTTCTGAGGGAACTTTGGAAGAAGGACATCAAGGCAGCATTTACCTGTGTCGTGGTTTAACCCCAGCCAGCAACTCAGCCCCACAGAGCCACTCACTCCCCCGCCCCAGTGGGATGGGGCAGAGATTTGGAAGGCTGAAAGTGAGAAATCTCGTAGGTTGAGATAAGAACAGTTTAATAATTGTAGTTTAAAAAAAAATAGAGTAGTAGTAATAGCAGTAGCAGCACTACTACTATTTTAGTCCCTCACAGCACCCCTGGCCCAAACCAGCTAAATTGTGCTCAGTAGGCGGAGGCCAGGCCACAGCACGGTGCGACAAGCGGTGTCTCTTTGGCAGGGCACCCTTTCTTCAAACATTCTGGCACTTCATCAGGATCCTGCACTTGTTTGGGTTGAAGTCCCACGCCATCAAAGGTGCCAACCCTTCTAGGTAGCTGCCCATATTCTCCAACTTGCCTTGCAACCTGTAACTACACTGCCTCAGGGCCTGGGTGTTGCTCCAAAATAGTTGATTAACTTTAGAAAAAGCTGAAAAACTAGTCTTGAGAAGTACCAATAGGAGTATTTTGGTTCCCCAAGGATGTCCAAGCGTTATTGTAATGCGGGAGAAAACATCTGCCACGCAGGGCAAGGTGGTGAAGGTGCCATTCTGTGTTTCCTCCACCAAAAAGCTCTCGGAGGAGAAAAGGTGAAAAGTGTAATTGTTGATTGTCGCCATGAGATGGTTCCCAAAGTAGAGTAGTGGCATCAGTGCAGAGCTCAAAGACCAGATTAAGCTCGAGGCCACTACTTTTATAATATACCTGCCAGAGAAAGCACCACCAAGCGCTACAGAGCACAGCAAACAGCAAAAGCCAAAGCCAGCCTTTAACACGTACAACAGAAAAAGGAGCATGGCACAGATCCGATAAACTAATGTTGGGGAGAGAAAAGTCAATAGCAAAACCAGCAACTGTTCAACAGCTATCACAATTATAAGTTCCCTCTACTACACTCTGGTCAAATCTGTCGTTAACTCTATCCCAGCCAAAAGCAGTACAGCAGGACAGAGACCCCCTGCTGAGTCCTGTCCTTCCCCCCACCCTCCGCAGGTACTAAGGGAACTGGAGGGTACTGGGAGACGGGAAGCAAGACGTGACCGTGGGGAAAACAAGGCCCCCAGTGTCCGTCTGTCCCCACGAACGTGCCTGCCAGTGCTGCAGAGCGGTCTCTCCCCTCTCCTTCTAACCCTCCCATCCCTTCTCCTCCCCTTTCGTGCCTGCCTCTGTCGGTCTCTCTCTCTCTCTCCCTCCCTGCCTCCATCCCTGGGTTTCCTACAATGGGGCAGGGGAAGATGCATCTCCAAATGGGAGAGGGGAGAGCTGGGCTCATAGCTTAGGCTCCCACCCTGTATAGCTAGGCAAGATGAACAGATAAACCAAGTGTTTCCACCAAAGAAGAAGTAGCACAATCACTTCTCTTTTTCTCCCCTTTCTCTCTGTAAAACAGTGGCATACCTTTTGCAGGTATCCTGTAGGCAGGTCAAAGCCTGAGGAGAACAACCTTGCTCACAGCCTATTGAAACATGATGGATAACGCTGTGTAACTTATCTGTCTAATAAATAGCGCAAAAGCAGAAGCAGTCAAACTGAAAAATCTTCCAGGCGACTGCCTGCCCTTTGGGCAATTTCCAAAGCAAATATTCAAGTCATTGCTTTAATTCTTTTCGCAACAGATTCACAACAGATCTCTTATTTACACTTAGTGTCCCATAAAGATATAACCATATCCCTAACCCTTAAAAATGACACAGAATGTCAGTGAAGAATCTGAGCCATCTACAGTTCTCGTGAACCACTTATCAGTGTATTTTTATTTCTTTGAAGCCGTGGCAGGAGTGTGTATCATCATCAGAACAAAACCAGTGACACCTTGGATTCACTGACACGCAGGCAAACCTCCCGCTGACTTCACAACCTAAACCAGACTTTTACCACCAGCCTTTGATTCCCAGCCTGTGTCTCCTAAAAAGGAATTATCCTTAGCCCGTCAGAGACAGAGGGCTAAACCAGAGCACTGTTTTACTTTCAGACACGTGAGGTGGACTGCTGGATGGTTTGGGAAGTGACTGGCGACTGGGAAGCACAGCGTGGCAGCTTGAATTCCTGTGGCGCATAACAAACAGCGGATGAGTTTAGAGAGGAACGTGGCAGCCTTCCGAAGCATTCATGGATCTGCCGTCGTAATGCTGGTATCCCATGAAGCCAGTAGAGGCCACGAGTCCAGCGCATTCAATGCTGCTGTTTTTCCGTGTGCTTAGTGGATTTGCTGGTGATGACATGTGGTTACATCTGATTATCAGCTGCTGAGAGAGCCACGTATCGTAGAATCATAGAATGCTTTGGGATGGAAGGGACCTTTAAAGGTCATCTAGTCCTTCCCCCGTGCAATGGGCAGGGACATCTTCAACCAGATCAGGTTGCTCAGAGCCCCATCCAGCCTGGCCTTGAATGTTTCCATGGATGGGGCACCTACCACCTCTCTGGGCAACCCCTTACAGTGTTTCACCACTCTCATCGTAAAAAATTTCTTCCTTCTATCTAGTCTGAATCTCCCCTCTTTTAGTTTAAAACCATTGCCCCTTGACCTGTCGCTACAGGCCCTGCTAAAAAGTTTGTCCCCATCTTTCATATAAGCCCCCTTGAAGTATTGAAAGGCCGCAATCAGGTCTCCCCGCAGCCTTCTCTTCTCCTGGCTGAACAACCCCAGCCTTTCCTCATAGCAGAGGTGTTCCAGCCCTCTGATCATTTTTACGTAAATGCGTGCTGCATCTCCTGATTGAGACCTTACTGGCCCTATCTCCTCCCAGTGCTAACTCACACCATCAGTGAAAAGGGTGGTCTTCTCCATTTGCAGAAATGAATGAATACCTGCCCTGTTTTCTATCTCTTCTGATAGTTGTGGGCATCTACAGGGAGGCAAAACAGGGGTGCCTGCACTTCTTGAGCCAAAATAGACCCATCTTCATTAGGAGCATGTCCCTGCTAACAGAGGTACCAGCTGTTCCCTCTGCTGTTTGGGGCACCTGCAGCCTTGAAGAGAGCAGCGATGGCAGATTGCATGAGCGTCCCGCCTGGAAAGAATGGGTGCATCGATGCCGGATTGCTGGAAAAGATCTTGCTTGGCTTGTGCGAGCCAGGCCAGCAGCTTCACCCAGCAGCTCTCCCCACTCAGCGCGGAGAGCTGAACCACTTGCGTACAATCCCACGCTCCTCTTGCCCCACACTGGCCAGAGGGTGCTGCCCAGGGCCCCCAGGATGGTGACGTTTGGACCAGGGGTGCTGTGAAGGAAACCGCCCTGGAAAGGCAAGGATAGCTGCAGGGCAGGCAGCGGGGGAGAAGGAAAGGGCCGCAGTGCCCCTAGGGAGACAGCTCCATCGCCCAGGCTGCTCTAAGCCCCGCTCCCGCAGGACTCCCCTGCTACCAGGCTTTCCCGAAGGAGAGCAGCACCCCGGGTGTCAGGCTGCTCCCCCGGGACTGCCCCCGCTTCTGGGCTCCAGCTCCAGGGCTGGAGGGAGCCCAGGCGTCCCGGCTGCTTTATCCCCCTCCAGATCCCCCTAGTCGGGCACTCTCCTGAAGCACCAGTCTTGCCAAAGGGGTTCCTTGTGCCACGGGCCTTGGGCACACGAAGCTTATCAGAGATGCTGCGGGGACAAACATCCCTCCCCTGGCCAGGGGAGCTCTGTCCCCGCAATTAGCTCCGAGTGGCTGCTTGAGGACAAGCGCCCGCTTCATCGTGTCCCTCTGGATGGCCACATCCTGCTCAGGGAGAGCGCTGGCCTGGACCAAGGACGAAAGCATTGAAGGGACACTTTGTTGGCACAAGGGCCTTTGGTGAGCTGTGGCCAAGTCCCAGGCAGGGACAGGGCTGGCACCAGAGCCTTGTTGGGGATGGGGTCACTGGGACCCCCTGTCTGGCGGCAACTCTGCAGAGCGGGACCCGTGTTGCCTGGGAGGGCACGGTGGCCCCAGGCGGTGGCAGGGTGAGGGCCAGGGCAGGGGATATTCCCCTCCGTTCTCCGCTTTGGGGCGGCCGTGGCTGGGGACTGCACCAGTTTGGGGCCTGCAGTGCAGGGGAAATGGGGTGGGCTGTAGCTGGGCACTGCGACAACCCCAGCACTTCCCCCAAGCCAAGCCCTCGTCTCCCGCTGCCCAGCACTCACCAGTGCTCCGGTGTCTGAAGAACCCAGTCACACAGCAGTGCCCATGCCCCAGGCTGTCCTCCCACCTGCCACTATTCCCTAATCTCACGGTCCCTGGTGCCCCAAGAAGAAGGGTCAGTCCTCTGTCCCCCCGCTGTACCCAAGGGGCTGGAGAGGGCTCAGAGACAATTCTGCTTCGGGACCCCTGGTTTGAGGCTGGCGTCACCTCAGGGGAGTCCCGAATCCAAGCCCCCCCCCCCCCCGCCACCCGCAGATGCCTGGGCCATTCCTCGTGCAGCTGCCTCATGCAGGAAGCTGGGCTAACGCCGGGGAAGGTGTCTGCATCAGTGCTGGAGGTGGGGGCGACTCTGTGCCAGAGTTGGGCTTGTTGCCTGGGCTAGTGACTCTGCCAAGCCTGGCTTTGCCCTGGGGGCGTCTGGGTGAAAGGAGGCGTCCTGGGAAGGACAAATCTGCCCGTCTACTTCTGCAACTTCAGCCGAGATTCACCAATCTGCAGAGGAAGATGAAGGTCGCAGTGCTCAGCGTGGCCCTGCTCTGCACCATCCTGCTGTGCACTCCGGCAGAAGCTCAGGTGAGACCTGAGTGAGGTGAGTCATCCCCAGGATTGATTTCTAAATCCAATGGGCCACGGGGATTTTGATTCTCAAATCCACTGGGCAAAAGGGATTTTAATTCTCAAAACCACTAGGCCAGGGGGATGATGATTCTCAAATCTACTGGGCCACGGGGGTTTTGATTCTCAAATCCACTTTGTCACAGGATTTTACTTTTCAAATCCACTTAGGCACAGGATTCTCATTCTCAAATCCATAGGGTTACGGGGATTTGGATTCTCAAATCCACTGGGCCACCGGGATTTTAATTCTCTCAATTCACTGGGACATGGGGATTTTGATTCTCAACTCTCCTTGGTCACAGGAATTTTAATTCTCAAATCCACTTGGTCACAGGATTTTAATTCTCAAATCCACTTAGCCAATATGATTTTGTTTCTCAGATTCAGTGGGACACGAGGATTTCAATTCTCAGATCCACTAGGCCACGCGTATTTTTATTCTCAAATGTGGTCGGTCAAAGTATTTTAATTCTGAAATCCACTGGGCCACGGGGATGATGATTGTCAAATGCACTAGGCCAGAGGGATTTTGATTGTCAAATCCACTTGGTCACAGGATTTTGATTTTTAAATCCACTGGTCCACGGGGATTTTAATTCTCAAGTCCACTAGGCCACGGGGATTTTACTTCTCAAATCCCCTGTGCCACCGGGATTTTAATTCTCAAATTCACTGGGCCACGGGGATGTTGATTCTCAAATCCACAGGGCCACACGATGTTGATTCTCAAATGCACTGGGCCTCAGGGATTTTGATTCTCAAATCCATGGGGCCATGGGTATTTTACTTCTCAAATCCACTTGGCCACGGCGATTTTGATGCTCAAATCCATGGGACATGGGGATTTGACTTCTCAAATCCACTTGGCCACGGCGATTTTGATGCTCAAATCCATGGGGCCATGGGGATTTTACTTCTCAAATCCAAGGGGCCACGGACATTTTAATTCTCAAATCCAGTGGGCCACGAGGATGTTGATTCTCAAATCCCCTGGGCCATGGGGATTTGAATTCTCAAATGCACTGTGCCATGGGGATTTCAATTCTCCAAGCTCACCGGGCCATGGGGATGTTGATTCCTAAATCCAGTGGGCCACGGGGATGTTGATTCTCAAATCCACTAGGCCACGCGTATTTTAATTCTGAAATCCAGTCGGTCAAAGGATTTTAATTCTGAAATCCACTGGGCCACGGGGATTTTAATTCTCAAATCCTCTGTGCCACCGGGATTTTAATTCTCAAATCCACTGGGCCATGGGGAATTTACTTCTCAAATCCCCGAGGCAACAGGCATTTTAATTCTCAAATCCATTGGGCCATGGGGATTTTAGTTCTGAAATCCACTGGGCCACTGGGATTGTAATTCTCAAATCCACTGGGCCACGGGGATTTTGATTCTCAAATCCACTGGGCCTCGGGGATGTTGATTCTGAAATCCACTGGGTGAAGGGGATTTTACTTCGCAAATCCCCTGAGGCATGGGGATTTTACTTCTCAAATGCTCTGGGCTACGGAGATATTTATTCTCAAATCCACTGGGCACGGGAATTTTTATTCTCAAATCCACTGGGCCATGGTGATTTTAATTCTTAAATCCCCTGGGCCACGGGGATGTTTATTCTCAAATCCGCTTGGTCACGGGGATTTTGATTCTCAAATCCATAGGGCCACCGGGATTTTAATTCTCAAATCTCCTGGGCCGCGGGGGTTTTGATTCTCAAATCCACTTTGTCACAGGATTTTACTTTTCAAATCCACTTAGGCACAGGATTCTCATTCTCAAATCCATAGGGTTACGGGGATTTGGATTCTCAAATCCACTGGGCACAGGATTTTAATTCTCTCAATTCACTGGGACATGGGGATTTTGATTCTCAACTCTCCTTGGTCACAGGAATTTTAATTCTCAAATCCACTTGGTCACAGGATTTTAATTCTCAAATCCACTTAGCCAATATGATTTTGTTTCTCAGATTCAGTGGGACACGAGGATTTCAATTCTCAGATCCACTAGGCCACGCGTATTTTTATTCTCAAATGTGGTCGGTCAAAGTATTTTAATTCTGAAATCCACTGGGCCACGGGGATGATGATTGTCAAATGCACTAGGCCAGAGGGATTTTGATTGTCAAATCCACTTGGTCACAGGATTTTGATTTTTAAATCCACTGGTCCACGGGGATTTTAATTCTCAAGTCCACTAGGCCACGGGGATTTTACTTCTCAAATCCCCTGTGCCACCGGGATTTTAATTCTCAAATTCACTGGGCCACGGGGATGTTGATTCTCAAATCCACAGGGCCACACGATGTTGATTCTCAAATGCACTGGGCCTCAGGGATTTTGATTCTCAAATCCATGGGGCCATGGGGATTTTACTTCTCAAATCCACTGGGCCTCAGGGATTTTGATGCTCAAATCCATGGGGCCATGGGGATTTGACTTCTCAAATCCACTTGGCCACGGCGATTTTGATGCTCAAATCCATGGGGCCATGGGGATTTTACTTCTCAAATCCAAGGGGCCACGGACATTTTAATTCTCAAATCCAGTGGGCCACGAGGATGTTGATTCTCAAATCCCCTGGGCCATGGGGATTTGAATTCTCAAATGCACTGTGCCATGGGGATTTCAATTCTCCAAGCTCACCGGGCCATGGGGATGTTGATTCCTAAATCCAGTGGGCCACGGGGATGTTGATTCTCAAATCCACTAGGCCACGCGTATTTTAATTCTGAAATCCAGTCGGTCAAAGGATTTTAATTCTGAAATCCACTGGGCCACGGGGATTTTAATTCTCAAATCCTCTGTGCCACCGGGATTTTAATTCTCAAATCCACTGGGCCATGGGGAATTTACTTCTCAAATCCCCGAGGCAACAGGCATTTTAATTCTCAAATCCATTGGGCCATGGGGATTTTAGTTCTCAAATCCACTGGGCCACTGGGATTGTAATTCTCAAATCCACTGGGCCACGGGGATTTTGATTCTCAAATCCACTGGGCCTCGGGGATGTTGATTCTGAAATCCACTGGGTGAAGGGGATTTTACTTCGCAAATCCCCTGAGGCATGGGGATTTTACTTCTCAAATGCTCTGGGCTACGGAGATATTTATTCTCAAATCCACTGGGCACGGGAATTTTTATTCTCAAATCCACTGGGCCATGGTGATTTTAATTCTTAAATCCCCTGGGCCACGGGGATGTTTACTCTCAAATCCGCTTGGTCACGGGGATTTTGATTCTCAAATCCATAGGGCCACCGGGATTTTAATTCTCAAATCTCCTGGGCCGCGGGGGTTTTGATTCTCAAATCCACTTTGTCACAGGATTTTACTTTTCAAAACCACTTAGGCACAGGATTCTCATTCTCAAATCCATAGGGTTACGGGGATTTGGATTCTCAAATCCACTGGGCACAGGATTTTAATTCTCTCAATTCACTGGGACATGGGGATTTTGATTCTCAACTCTCCTTGGTCACAGGAATTTTAATTCTCAAATCCACTTGGTCACAGGATTTTAATTCTCAAATCCACTTAGCCAATATGATTTTGTTTCTCAGATTCAGTGGGACACGAGGATTTCAATTCTCAGATCCACTAGGCCACGCGTATTTTTATTCTCAAATGTGGTCGGTCAAAGTATTTTAATTCTGAAATCCACTGGGACACGGTGATGATGATTGTCAAATGCACTAGGCCAGAGGGATTTTGATTGTCAAATCCACTTGGTCACAGGATTTTGATTTTTAAATCCACTGGTCCACGGGGAATTTAATTCTCAAGTCCACTAGGCCACGGGGATTTTACTTCTCAAATCCCCTGTGCCACCGGGATTTTAATTCTCAAATTCACTGGGCCACGGGGATGTTGATTCTCAAATCCACAGGGCCACACGATGTTGATTCTCAAATGCACTGGGCCTCAGGGATTTTGATTCTCAAATCCATGGGGCCATGGGGATTTTACTTCTCAAATCCACTTGGCCACGGCGATTTTGATGCTCAAATCCATGGGGCCATGGGGATTTGACTTCTCAAATCCACTTGGCCACGGCGATTTTGATGCTCAAATCCATGGGGCCATGGGGATTTTACTTCTCAAATCCAAGGGGCCACGGACATTTTAATTCTCAAATCCAGTGGGCCACGAGGATGTTGATTCTCAAATCCCCTGGGCCATGGGGATTTGAATTCTCAAATGCACTGTGCCATGGGGATTTCAATTCTCCAAGCTCACCGGGCCATGGGGATGTTGATTCCTAAATCCAGTGGGCCACGGGGATGTTGATTCTCAAATCCACTAGGCCACGCGTATTTTAATTCTGAAATCCAGTCGGTCAAAGGATTTTAATTCTGAAATCCACTGGGCCACGGGGATTTTAATTCTCAAATCCTCTGTGCCACCGGGATTTTAATTCTCAAATCCACTGGGCCATGGGGAATTTACTTCTCAAATCCCCGAGGCAACAGGCATTTTAATTCTCAAATCCATTGGGCCATGGGGATTTTAGTTCTGAAATCCACTGGGCCACTGGGATTGTAATTCTCAAATCCACTGGGCCACGGGGATTTTGATTCTCAAATCCACTGGGCCTCGGGGATGTTGATTCTGAAATCCACTGGGTGAAGGGGATTTTACTTCGCAAATCCCCTGAGGCATGGGGATTTTACTTCTCAAATGCTCTGGGCTACGGAGATATTTATTCTCAAATCCACTGGGCACGGGAATTTTTATTCTCAAATCCACTGGGCCATGGTGATTTTAATTCTTAAATCCCCTGGGCCACGGGGATGTTTATTCTCAAATCCGCTTGGTCACGGGGATTGTGATTCTCAAATCCATAGGGCCACCGGGATTTTAATTCTCAAATCTCCTGGGCCGCGGGGGTTTTGATTCTCAAATCCACTTTGTCACAGGATTTTACTTTTCAAATCCACTTAGGCACAGGATTCTCATTCTCAAATCCATAGGGTTACGGGGATTTGGATTCTCAAATCCACTGGGCACAGGATTTTAATTCTCTCAATTCACTGGGACATGGGGATTTTGATTCTCAACTCTCCTTGGTCACGGGAATTTTAATTCTCAAATCCACTTAGCCAATATGATTTTGTTTCTCAGATTCAGTGGGCCACGAGGATTTCAATTCTCAAATGCACTGGGCCACGGGGATGTTGATTCTCAAATCCACTAGGCCAGATGGATTTTGATTGTCAAATCCACTTGGTCACAGGATTTTGATTTTTAAATCCACTGGTCCACGGGGATTTTAATTCTCAAGTCCACTAGGCCACGGGGATTTTACTTCTCAAATCCCCTGTGCCACCGGGATTTTAATTCTCAAATTCACTGGGCCACGGGGATGTTGATTCTCAAATCCACAGGGCCACACGATGTTGATTCTCAAATGCACTGGGCCACAGGATTTTCATTCTCAAATCCACTGGGCCACTGGGATGTTGATTCTCAAGTCCACGTGGCCACAGGATTTTACGTCTCCTATCCAGTGGGCCACGGGGATTTTATTGTGAAATCCTCGTGGCCACGGGGATTTTGAGTCTCAAATCCATGGGGTCCTGGGGCATCTACTTCTCAAATCCAAGGGGCAACGGGCATTTTAATTCTCAAATCCAGTGGGCCACGGGGATTTTGATTCTCAAATCCACTGCGCCATGGGGATTTGAATTCTTAAATCCACTTGGCCACAGGATTTTTAATTCTCCAATCCACTTGGCCACGGGGATTTTAATTCTCAAACCCCCTGGGCCATGGGGATTTTAGTTCTCAAATCCACTGGGCCTCGGGGATGTTGAGTCTGAAGTCCACGTGGCCACAGGATTTTACTTCTCAAATCCACTGGGCCTCAGGGATTTTGATTCTCAAATCCATGGGGCCATGGGGATTTTACTTCTCAAATCCACTTGGCCACGGCGATTTTGATGCTCAAATCCATGGGGCCATGGGGATTTTACTTCTCAAATCCACGGGGCCACGGACATTTTAATTCTCAAATCCAGTGGGCCACGAGGATGTTGATTCTCAAATCCCCTGGGCCATGGGGATTTGAATTCTCAAATGCACTGTGCCATGGGGATTTCAATTCTCCAAGCTCACCGGGCCATGGGGATGTTGATTCCTAAATCCAGTGGGCCACGGGGATGTTGATTCTCAAATCCACTAGGCCACGCGTATTTTAATTCTGAAATCCAGTTGGTCACAGGATTTTAGTTCTGAAATCCGCTGGGCCACGGGGATTTTAATTCTCAAATCCACTGGGCCATGGGGAAGTTACTTCTCAAATCCCCGGGGCAACAGGCATTTTAATTCTCAAATCCACTGGGCCATGGGGATTTCAGTTCTGAAATCCACTGGGCCACTGGGATTGTAATTCTCAAATCCGCTGGGCCACCTTGATTTTGATTCTCAAATCCACTGGGCCACCGGGATTTTAATTCTCAAATCTCCTGGGCCGCGGGGGTTTTGATTCTCAAATCCACTTTGTCACAGGATTTTACTTTTCAAAACCACTTAGGCACAGGATTCTCATTCTCAAATCCATAGGGTTACGGGGATTTGGATTCTCAAATCCACTGGGCACAGGATTTTAATTCTCTCAATTCACTGGGACATGGGGATTTTGATTCTCAACTCTCCTTGGTCACAGGAATTTTAATTCTCAAATCCACTTGGTCACGGGAATTTTAATTCTCAAATCCACTTAGCCAATATGATTTTGTTTCTCAGATTCAGCGGGCCACGAGGATTTCAATTCTCAAATGCACTGGGCCACGGGGATTTCAATTCTCAAGTCCACCGGGCCACGGGGATGTTGATTCCTAAATGCACTGGGCCACAGGGATTTTGATTCTCAAATCCACTAGGCCACGCGTATTTTTATTCTCAAATGTGGTCGGTCAAAGGATTTTAATTCTGAAATCCACTGGGCCACGGGGATGTTGATTCTCAAATCCAGTGGGCCACGGGGATGTTGATTGTCAAATCCACTTGGTCACAGGATTTTGATTTTTAAATCCACTGGTCCACGGGGATTTTAATTCTCAAGTCCACTAGGCCACGGGGATTTTACTTCTCAAATCCCCTGTGCCACCGGGATTTTAATTCTCAAATTCACTGGGCCACGGGGATGTTGATTCTCAAATCCACAGGGCCACACGATGTTGATTCTCAAATGCACGTGGCCACAGGATTTTCATTCTCAAATCCACTGGGCCACTGGGATGTTGATTCTCAAGGCCACGTGGCCACAGGATTTTACGTCTCCTATCCAGTGGGCCACGGGGATTTTTTTGTGAAATCCTCGTGGCCACGGGGATTTTGAGTCTCAAATCCATGGGGCCCTGGGGCATCTACTTCTCAAATCCAAGGGGCAACGGGCATTTTAATTCTCAAATCCAGTGGGCCACGGGGATTTTGATTCTCAAATCCACTGCGCCATGGGGATTTGAATTCTTAAATCCACTTGGCCACAGGATTTTTAATTCTCCAATCCACTTGGCCACGGGGATTTTAATTCTCAAACCCCCTGGGCCATGGGGATTTTAGTTCTCAAATCCAATGGGCCACGGGGATGTGGAGTCTGAAGTCCACGTGGCCACAGGATTTTACTTCTCAAATCCACTGGGCCTCAGGGATTTTGATTCTCAAATCCATGGGGCCATGGGGATTTTACTTCTCAAATCCACTTGGCCACGGCGATTTTGATGCTCAAATCCATGGGGCCATGGGGATTTTACTTCTCAAATCCACGGGGCCACGGACATTTTAATTCTCAAATCCAGTGGGCCACGAGGATGTTGATTCTCAAATCCCCTGGGCCATGGGGATTTGAATTCTCAAATGCACTGTGCCATGGGGATTTCAATTCTCCAAGCTCACCGGGCCATGGGGATGTTGATTCCTAAATCCAGTGGGCCACGGGGATGTTGATTCTCAAATCCACTAGGCCACGCGTATTTTAATTCTGAAATCCAGTTGGTCACAGGATTTTAGTTCTGAAATCCGCTGGGCCACGGGGATTTTAATTCTCAAATCCACTGGGCCATGGGGAAGTTACTTCTCAAATCCCCGGGGCAACAGGCATTTTAATTCTCAAATCCACTGGGCCATGGGGATTTCAGTTCTGAAATCCACTGGGCCACTGGGATTGTAATTCTCAAATCCGCTGGGCCACCTTGATTTTGATTCTCAAATCCACTGGGCCACCGGGATTTTAATTCTCAAATCTCCTGGGCCGCGGGGGTTTTGATTCTCAAATCCACTTTGTCACAGGATTTTACTTTTCAAAACCACTTCGGCACAGGATTCTCATTCTCAAATCCATAGGGTTACGGGGATTTGGATTCTCAAATCCACTGGGCACAGGATTTTAATTCTCTCAATTCACTGGGACATGGGGATTTTGATTCTCAACTCTCCTTGGTCACAGGAATTTTAATTCTCAAATCCACTTGGTCACGGGAATTTTAATTCTCAAATCCACTTAGCCAATATGATTTTGTTTCTCAGATTCAGCGGGCCACGAGGATTTCAATTCTCAAATGCACTGGGCCACGGGGATTTCAATTCTCAAGTCCACCGGGCCACGGGGATGTTGATTCCTAAATGCACTGGGCCACAGGGATTTTGATTCTCAAATCCACTAGGCCACGCGTATTTTTATTCTCAAATGTGGTCGGTCAAAGGATTTTAATTCTGAAATCCACTGGGCCACGGGGATGTTGATTCTCAAATGCACTAGGCCAGAGGGATTTTGATTGTCAAATCCACTTGGTCACAGGATTTTGATTTTTAAATCCACTGGTCCACGGGGATTTTAATTCTCAAGTCCACTAGGCCACGGGGATTTTACTTCTCAAATCCCCTGTGCCACCGGGATTTTAATTCTCAAATTCACTGGGCCACGGGGATGTTGATTCTCAAATCCACAGGGCCACACGATGTTGATTCTCAAATGCACGTGGCCACAGGATTTTCATTCTCAAATCCACTGGGCCACTGGGATGTTGATTCTCAAGGCCACGTGGCCACAGGATTTTACGTCTCCTATCCAGTGGGCCACGGGGATTTTTTTGTGAAATCCTCGTGGCCACGGGGATTTTGAGTCTCAAATCCATGGGGCCCTGGGGCATCTACTTCTCAAATCCAAGGGGCAACGGGCATTTTAATTCTCAAATCCAGTGGGCCACGGGGATTTTGATTCTCAAATCCACTGCGCCATGGGGATTTGAATTCTTAAATCCACTTGGCCACAGGATTTTTAATTCTCCAATCCACTTGGCCACGGGGATTTTAATTCTCAAACCCCCTGGGCCATGGGGATTTTACTTCTCAAATCCACTGGGCCTCGGGGATGTGGAGTCTGAAGTCCACGTGGCCACAGGATTTTACTTCTCAAATCCACTGGGCCTCAGGGATTTTGATTCTCAAATCCATGGGGCCATGGGGATTTTACTTCTCAAATCCACTTGGCCACGGCGATTTTGATGCTCAAATCCATGGGGCCATGGGGATTTTACTTCTCAAATCCAAGGGGCCACGGACATTTTAATTCTCAAATCCAGTGGGCCACGAGGATGTTGATTCTCAAATCCCCTGGGCCATGGGGATTTGAATTCTCAAATGCACTGTGCCATGGGGATTTCAATTCTCCAAGCTCACCGGGCCATGGGGATGTTGATTCCTAAATCCAGTGGGCCACGGGGATGTTGATTCTCAAATCCACTAGGCCACGCGTATTTTAATTCTGAAATCCAGTTGGTCACAGGATTTTAGTTCTGAAATCCACTGGGCCACGGGGATTTTAATTCTCAAATCCACTGGGCCATGGGGAAGTTACTTCTCAAATCCCCGGGGCAACAGGCATTTTAATTCTCAAATCCACTGGGCCATGGGGATTTCAGTTCTGAAATCCACTGGGCCACTGGGATTGTAATTCTCAAATCCGCTGGGCCACCTTGATTTTGATTCTCAAATCCACTGGGCCACCGGGATTTTAATTCTCAAATCTCCTGGGCCGCGGGGGTTTTGATTCTCAAATCCACTTTGTCACAGGATTTTACTTTTCAAAACCACTTCGGCACAGGATTCTCATTCTCAAATCCATAGGGTTACGGGGATTTGGATTCTCAAATCCACTGGGCACAGGATTTTAATTCTCTCAATTCACTGGGACATGGGGATTTTGATTCTCAACTCTCCTTGGTCACAGGAATTTTAATTCTCAAATCCACTTAGCCAATATGATTTTGTTTCTCAGATTCAGTGGGCCACAAGGATTTCAATTCTCAAATGCACTGGGCCACGGGGATGTTGATTCTCAAATCCACTAGGCCAGATGGATTTTCATTGTCAAATCCACTTGGTCACAGGATTTTGATTTTTAAATCCACTGGTCCACGGGGATTTTAATTCTCAAGTCCACTAGGCCACGGGGATTTTACTTCTCAAATCCCCTGTGCCACCGGGATTTTAATTCTCAAATTCACTGGGCCACGGGGATGTTGATTCTCAAATCCACAGGGCCACACGATGTTGATTCTCAAATGCACGTGGCCACAGGATTTTCATTCTCAAATCCACTGGGCCACTGGGATGTTGATTCTCAAGGCCACGTGGCCACAGGATTTTACGTCTCCTATCCAGTGGGCCACGGGGATTTTATTGTGAAATCCTCGTGGCCACGGGGATTTTGAGTCTCAAATCCATGGGGCCCTGGGGCATCTACTTCTCAAATCCAAGGGGCAACGGGCATTTTAATTCTCAAATCCAGTGGGCCACGGGGATTTTGATTCTCAAACCCCCTGGGCCATGGGGATTTGAATTCTTAAATCCACTTGGCCACAGGATTTTTAATTCTCCAATCCACTTGGCCACGGGGATTTTAATTCTCAAACCCCCTGGGCCATGGGGATTTTAGTTCTCAAATCCAATGGGCCACGGGGATGTTGAGTCTGAAGTCCACGTGGCCACAGGATTTTACTTCTCAAATCCACTGGGCCTCGGGGATGTTGATTCTCAAATCCCCTGGGCCATGGGGATTTGAATTCTCAAATGCACTGTGCCATGGGGATTTCAATTCTCCAAGCTCACCGGGCCATGGGGATGTTGATTCCTAAATCCAGTGGGCCACGGGGATGTTGATTCTCAAATCCACTAGGCCACGCGTATTTTAATTCTGAAATCCAGTTGGTCACAGGATTTTAGTTCTGAAATCCACTGGGCCACGGGGATTTTAATTCTCAAATCCACTGGGCCATGGGGAAGTTACTTCTCAAATCCCCGGGGAAACAGGCATTTTAATTCTCAAATCCACTGGGCCATGGGGATTTCAGTTCTGAAATCCACTGGGCCACTGGGATTGTAATTCTCAAATCCGCTGGGCCACCTTGATTTTGATTCTTAAATCCACTGGGCCACCGGGATTTTAATTCTCAAATCTCCTGGGCCGCGGGGGTTTTGATTCTCAAATCCACTTTGTCACAGGATTTTACTTTTCAAAACCACTTAGGCACAGGATTCTCATTCTCAAATCCATAGGGTTACGGGGATTTGGATTCTCAAATCCACTGGGCACAGGATTTTAATTCTCTCAATTCACTGGGACATGGGGATTTTGATTCTCAACTCTCCTTGGTCACGGGAATTTTAATTCTCAAATCCACTTAGCCAATATGATTTTGTTTCTCAGATTCAGTGGGCCACGAGGATTTCAATTCTCAAATGCACTGGGCCACGGGGATGTTGATTCTCAAATCCACTAGGCCAGATGGATTTTGATTGTCAAATCCACTTGGTCACAGGATTTTGATTTTTAAATCCACTGGTCCACGGGGATTTTAATTCTCAAGTCCACTAGGCCACGGGGATTTTACTTCTCAAATCCCCTGTGCCACCGGGATTTTAATTCTCAAATTCACTGGGCCACGGGGATGTTGATTCTCAAATCCACAGGGCCACACGATGTTGATTCTCAAATGCACTGGGCCACAGGATTTTCATTCTCAAATCCACTGGGCCACTGGGATGTTGATTCTCAAGGCCACGTGGCCACAGGATTTTACGTCTCCTATCCAGTGGGCCACGGGGATTTTATTGTGAAATCCTCGTGGCCACGGGGATTTTGAGTCTCAAATCCATGGGGCCCTGGGGCATTTACTTCTCAAATCCAAGGGGCAACGGGCATTTTAATTCTCAAATCCAGTGGGCCACGGGGATTTTGATTCTCAAATCCACTGCGCCATGGGGATTTGAATTCTTAAATCCACTTGGCCACAGGATTTTTAATTCTCCAATCCACTTGGCCACGGGGATTTTAATTCTCAAACCCCCTGGGCCATGGGGATTTTAGTTCTCAAATCCAATGGGCCACGGGGATGTGGAGTCTGAAGTCCACGTGGCCACAGGATTTTACTTCTCAAATCCACTGGGCCTCAGGGATTTTGATTCTCAAATCCATGGGGCCATGGGGATTTTAATTCTCAAATCCACTTGGCCACGGCGATTTTGATGCTCAAATCCATGGGGCCATGGGGATTTTACTTCTCAAATCCACTTGGCCACGGCGATTTTGATGCTCAAATCCATGGGGCCATGGGGATTTTACTTCTCAAATCCACGGGGCCACGGACATTTTAATTCTCAAATCCAGTGGGCCACGAGGATGTTGATTCTCAAATCCCCTGGGCCATGGGGATTTGAATTCTCAAATGCACTGTGCCATGGGGATTTCAATTCTCCAAGCTCACCGGGCCATGGGGATGTTGATTCCTAAATCCAGTGGGCCACGGGGATGTTGATTCTCAAATCCACTAGGCCACGCGTATTTTAATTCTGAAATCCAGTTGGTCACAGGATTTTAGTTCTGAAATCCACTGGGCCACGGGGATTTTAATTCTCAAATCCACTGGGCCATGGGGAAGTTACTTCTCAAATCCCCGGGGCAACAGGCATTTTAATTCTCAAATCCACTGGGCCATGGGGATTTCAGTTCTGAAATCCACTGGGCCACTGGGATTGTAATTCTCAAATCCGCTGGGCCACCTTGATTTTGATTCTCAAATCCACTGGGCCACCAGGATTTTAATTCTCAAATCTCCTGGGCCGCGGGGGTTTTGATTCTCAAATCCACTTTGTCACAGGATTTTACTTTTCAAAACCACTTAGGCACAGGATTCTCATTCTCAAATCCATAGGGTTACGGGGATTTGGATTCTCAAATCCACTGGGCACAGGATTTTAATTCTCTCAATTCACTGGGACATGGGGATTTTGATTCTCAACTCTCCTTGGTCACAGGAATTTTAATTCTCAAATCCACTTAGCCAATATGATTTTGTTTCTCAGATTCAGTGGGCCACGAGGATTTCAATTCTCAAATGCACTGGGCCACGGGGATGTTGATTCTCAAATCCACTAGGCCAGATGGATTTTGATTGTCAAATCCACTTGGTCACAGGATTTTGATTTTTAAATCCACTGGTCCACGGGGATTTTAATTCTCAAGTCCACTAGGCCACGGGGATTTTACTTCTCAAATCCCCTGTGCCACCGGGATTTTAATTCTCAAATTCACTGGGCCACGGGGATGTTGATTCTCAAATCCACAGGGCCACACGATGTTGATTCTCAAATGCACTGGGCCACAGGATTTTCATTCTCAAATCCACTGGGCCACTGGGATGTTGATTCTAAGGCCACGTGGCCACAGGATTTTACGTCTCCTATCCAGTGGGCCACGGGGATTTTATTGTGAAATCCTCGTGGCCACGGGGATTTTGAGTCTCAAATCCATGGGGCCCTGGGGCATTTACTTCTCAAATCCAAGGGGCAACGGGCATTTTAATTCTCAAATCCAGTGGGCCACGGGGATTTTGATTCTCAAATCCACTGCGCCATGGGGATTTGAATTCTTAAATCCACTTGGCCACAGGATTTTTAATTCTCCAATCCACTTGGCCACGGGGATTTTAATTCTCAAACCCCCTGGGCCATGGGGATTTTAGTTCTCAAATCCACTGGGCCACGGGGATGTGGAGTCTGAAGTCCACGTGGCCACAGGATTTTACTTCTCAAATCCACTGGGTCTCAGGGATTTTGATTCTCAAATCCACTGGGCCATGGTGATTTTAATTCTTAAATCCCCTGGGCCACGGGGATGTTTACTCTCAAATCCGCTTGGTCACGGGGATTTTGATTCTCAAATCCACGGGGCCACCGGGATTTTAATTCTCAAATCTCCTGGGCCGCGGGGGTTTTGATTCTCAAATCCACTTTGTCACAGGATTTTACTTTTCAAATCCACTTAGGCACAGGATTCTCATTCTCAAATCCATAGGGTTATGGGGATTTGGATTCTCAAATCCACTGGGCCACCGGGATTTTAATTCTCTCAATTCACTGGGACATGGGGATTTTGATTCTCAACTCTCCTTGGTCACGGGAATTTTAATTCTCAAATGCACTGGGTCACAGGATTTTAATTCTCAAATCCACTTAGCCAATATGATTTTGTTTCTCAGATTCAGTGGGCCACGAGGATTTCAATTCTCAAATGCACTGGGCCACGGGGATTTCAATTCTCAAGTCCACCGGGCCACGGGGATGTTGATTCCTAAATGCACTGGGCCACAGGGATTTTGATTCTCAAATCCACTAGGCCACGCGTATTTTTATTCTCAAATGTGGTCGGTCAAAGGATTTTAATTCTGAAATCCACTGGGCCACGGGGATGTTGATTCTCAAATGCACTAGGCCAGAGGGATTTTGATTGTCAAATCCACTTGGTCACAGGATTTTGATTTTTAAATCCACTGGTCCACGGGGATTTTAATTCTCAAGTCCACTAGGCCACGGGGATTTTACTTCTCAAATCCCCTGTGCCACCGGGATTTTAATTCTCAAATTCACTGGGCCACGGGGATGTTGATTCTCAAATCCACAGGGCCACACGATGTTGATTCTCAAATGCACGTGGCCACAGGATTTTCATTCTCAAATCCACTGGGCCACTGGGATGTTGATTCTCAAGGCCACGTGGCCACAGGATTTTACGTCTCCTATCCAGTGGGCCACGGGGATTTTTTTGTGAAATCCTCGTGGCCACGGGGATTTTGAGTCTCAAATCCATGGGGCCCTGGGGCATCTACTTCTCAAATCCAAGGGGCAACGGGCATTTTAATTCTCAAATCCAGTGGGCCACGGGGATTTTGATTCTCAAATCCACTGTGCCATGGGGATTTGAATTCTTAAATCCACTTGGCCACAGGATTTTTAATTCTCCAATCCACTTGGCCACGGGGATTTTAATTCTCAAACCCCCTGGGCCATGGGGATTTTACTTCTCAAATCCAATGGGCCTCGGGGATGTTGAGTCTGAAGTCCACGTGGCCACAGGATTTTACTTCTCAAATCCACTGGGCCACTGGGATGTTGATTCTCAAGGCCACGTGGCCACAGGATTTTACTTCTCAAATCCACTGGGCCTCAGGGATTTTGATTCTCAAATCCATGGGGCCATGGGGATTTTACTTCTCAAATCCACTTGGCCACGGCGATTTTGATGCTCAAATCCATGGGGCCATGGGGATTTTACTTCTCAAATCCAAGGGGCCACGGACATTTTAATTCTCAAATCCAGTGGGCCACGAGGATGTTGATTCTGAAATCCCCTGGGCCATGGGGATTTGAATTCTCAAATGCACTGTGCCATGGGGATTTCAATTCTCCAAGCTCACCGGGCCATGGGGATGTTGATTCCTAAATCCAGTGGGCCACGGGGATGTTGATTCTCAAATCCACTAGGCCACGCGTATTTTAATTCTGAAATCCAGTTGGTCACAGGATTTTAGTTCTGAAATCCACTGGGCCACGGGGATTTTAATTCTCAAATCCACTGGGCCATGGGGAAGTTACTTCTCAAATCCCCGGGGCAACAGGCGTTTTAATTCTCAAATCCACTGGGCCATGGGGATTTCAGTTCTGAAATCCACTGGGCCACTGGGATTGTAATTCTCAAATCCGCTGGGCCACCTTGATTTTGATTCTCAAATCCACTGGGCCACCAGGATTTTAATTCTCAAATCTCCTGGGCCGCGGGGGTTTTGATTCTCAAATCCACTTTGTCACAGGATTTTACTTTTCAAAACCACTTAGGCACAGGATTCTCATTCTCAAATCCATAGGGTTACGGGGATTTGGATTCTCAAATCCACTGGGCACAGGATTTTAATTCTCTCAATTCACTGGGACATGGGGATTTTGATTCTCAACTCTCCTTGGTCACAGGAATTTTAATTCTCAAATCCACTTAGCCAATATGATTTTGTTTCTCAGATTCAGTGGGCCACGAGGATTTCAATTCTCAAATGCACTGGGCCACGGGGATGTTGATTCTCAAATCCACTAGGCCAGATGGATTTTGATTGTCAAATCCACTTGGTCACAGGATTTTGATTTTTAAATCCACTGGTCCACGGGGATTTTAATTCTCAAGTCCACTAGGCCACGGGGATTTTACTTCTCAAATCCCCTGTGCCACCGGGATTTTAATTCTCAAATTCACTGGGCCACGGGGATGTTGATTCTCAAATCCACAGGGCCACACGATGTTGATTCTCAAATGCACTGGGCCACAGGATTTTCATTCTCAAATCCACTGGGCCACTGGGATGTTGATTCTAAGGCCACGTGGCCACAGGATTTTACGTCTCCTATCCAGTGGGCCACGGGGATTTTATTGTGAAATCCTCGTGGCCACGGGGATTTTGAGTCTCAAATCCATGGGGCCCTGGGGCATTTACTTCTCAAATCCAAGGGGCAACGGGCATTTTAATTCTCAAATCCAGTGGGCCACGGGGATTTTGATTCTCAAATCCACTGCGCCATGGGGATTTGAATTCTTAAATCCACTTGGCCACAGGATTTTTAATTCTCCAATCCACTTGGCCACGGGGATTTTAATTCTCAAACCCCCTGGGCCATGGGGATTTTAGTTCTCAAATCCACTGGGCCACGGGGATGTGGAGTCTGAAGTCCACGTGGCCACAGGATTTTACTTCTCAAATCCACTGGGTCTCAGGGATTTTGATTCTCAAATCCACTGGGCCATGGTGATTTTAATTCTTAAATCCCCTGGGCCACGGGGATGTTTACTCTCAAATCCGCTTGGTCACGGGGATTTTGATTCTCAAATCCATAGGGCCACCGGGATTTTAATTCTCAAATCTCCTGGGCCGCGGGGGTTTTGATTCTCAAATCCACTTTGTCACAGGATTTTACTTTTCAAATCCACTTAGGCACAGGATTCTCATTCTCAAATCCATAGAGTTATGGGGATTTGGATTCTCAAATCCACTGGGCCACCGGGATTTTAATTCTCTCAATTCACTGGGACATGGGGATTTTGATTCTCAACTCTCCTTGGTCACGGGAATTTTAATTCTGAAATGCACTGGGTCACAGGATTTTAATTCTCAAATCCACTTAGCCAATATGATTTTGTTTCTCAGATTCAGTGGGCCACGAGGATTTCAATTCTCAAATGCACTGGGCCACGGGGATTTCAATTCTCAAGTCCACCGGGCCACGGGGATGTTGATTCCTAAATGCACTGGGCCACAGGGATTTTGATTCTCAAATCCACTAGGCCACGCGTATTTTTATTCTCAAATGTGGTCGGTCAAAGGATTTTAATTCTGAAATCCACTGGGCCACGGGGATGTTGATTCTCAAATGCACTAGGCCAGAGGGATTTTGATTGTCAAATTCACTTGGTCACAGGATTTTGATTTTTAAATCCACTGGTCCACGGGGATTTTAATTCTCAAGTCCACTAGGCCACGGGGATTTTACTTCTCAAATCCCCTGTGCCACCGGGATTTTAATTCTCAAATTCACTGGGCCACGGGGATGTTGATTCTCAAATCCACAGGGCCACACGATGTTGATTCTCAAATGCACGTGGCCACAGGATTTTCATTCTCAAATCCACTGGGCCACTGGGATGTTGATTCTCAAGGCCACGTGGCCACAGGATTTTACGTCTCCTATCCAGTGGGCCACGGGGATTTTTTTGTGAAATCCTCGTGGCCACGGGGATTTTGAGTCTCAAATCCATGGGGCCCTGGGGCATCTACTTCTCAAATCCAAGGGGCAACGGGCATTTTAATTCTCAAATCCAGTGGGCCACGGGGATTTTGATTCTCAAATCCACTGTGCCATGGGGATTTGAATTCTTAAATCCACTTGGCCACAGGATTTTTAATTCTCCAATCCACTTGGCCACGGGGATTTTAATTCTCAAACCCCCTGGGCCATGGGGATTTTACTTCTCAAATCCAATGGGCCACGGGGATGTTGAGTCTGAAGTCCACGTGGCCACAGGATTTTACTTCTCAAATCCACTGGGCCACTGGGATGTTGATTCTCAAGGCCACGTGGCCACAGGATTTTACTTCTCAAATCCACTGGGCCTCAGGGATTTTGATTCTCAAATCCATGGGGCCATGGGGATTTTACTTCTCAAATCCACTTGGCCACGGCGATTTTGATGCTCAAATCCATGGGGCCATGGGGATTTTACTTCTCAAATCCAAGGGGCCACGGACATTTTAATTCTCAAATCCAGTGGGCCACGAGGATGTTGATTCTCAAATCCCCTGGGCCATGGGGATTTGAATTCTCAAATGCACTGTGCCATGGGGATTTCAATTCTCCAAGCTCACCGGGCCATGGGGATGTTGATTCCTAAATCCAGTGGGCCACGGGGATGTTGATTCTCAAATCCACTAGGCCACGCGTATTTTAATTCTGAAATCCAGTTGGTCACAGGATTTTAGTTCTGAAATCCACTGGGCCACGGGGATTTTAATTCTCAAATCCACTGGGCCATGGGGAAGTTACTTCTCAAATCCCCGGGGCAACAGGCGTTTTAATTCTCAAATCCACTGGGCCATGGGGATTTCAGTTCTGAAATCCACTGGGCCACTGGGATTGTAATTCTCAAATCCACTGGGCCACCTTGATTTTGATTCTCAAATCCACTGGGCCACCGGGATTTTAATTCTCAAATCTCCTGGGCCGCGGGGGTTTTGATTCTCAAATCCACTTTGTCACAGGATTTTACTTTTCAAAACCACTTCGGCACAGGATTCTCATTCTCAAATCCATAGGGTTACGGGGATTTGGATTCTCAAATCCACTGGGCACAGGATTTTAATTCTCTCAATTCACTGGGACATGGGGATTTTGATTCTCAACTCTCCTTGGTCACAGGAATTTTAATTCTCAAATCCACTTAGCCAATATGATTTTGTTTCTCAGATTCAGTGGGCCACAAGGATTTCAATTCTCAAATGCACTGGGCCACGGGGATGTTGATTCTCAAATCCACTAGGCCAGATGGATTTTCATTGTCAAATCCACTTGGTCACAGGATTTTGATTTTTAAATCCACTGGTCCACGGGGATTTTAATTCTCAAGTCCACTAGGCCACGGGGATTTTACTTCTCAAATCCCCTGTGCCACCGGGATTTTAATTCTCAAATTCACTGGGCCACGGGGATGTTGATTCTCAAATGCACTAGGCCAGAGGGATTTTGATTGTCAAATTCACTTGGTCACAGGATTTTGATTTTTAAATCCACTGGTCCACGGGGATTTTAATTCTCAAGTCCACTAGGCCACGGGGATTTTACTTCTCAAATCCCCTGTGCCACCGGGATTTTAATTCTCAAATTCACTGGGCCACGGGGATGTTGATTCTCAAATCCACAGGGCCACACGATGTTGATTCTCAAATGCACGTGGCCACAGGATTTTCATTCTCAAATCCACTGGGCCACTGGGATGTTGATTCTCAAGGCCACGTGGCCACAGGATTTTACGTCTCCTATCCAGTGGGCCACGGGGATTTTTTTGTGAAATCCTCGTGGCCACGGGGATTTTGAGTCTCAAATCCATGGGGCCCTGGGGCATCTACTTCTCAAATCCAAGGGGCAACGGGCATTTTAATTCTCAAATCCAGTGGGCCACGGGGATTTTGATTCTCAAATCCACTGTGCCATGGGGATTTGAATTCTTAAATCCACTTGGCCACAGGATTTTTAATTCTCCAATCCACTTGGCCACGGGGATTTTAATTCTCAAACCCCCTGGGCCATGGGGATTTTACTTCTCAAATCCAATGGGCCTCGGGGATGTGGAGTCTGAAGTCCACGTGGCCACAGGATTTTACTTCTCAAATCCACTGGGCCACTGGGATGTTGATTCTCAAGGCCACGTGGCCACAGGATTTTACTTCTCAAATCCACTGGGCCTCAGGGATTTTGATTCTCAAATCCATGGGGCCATGGGGATTTTACTTCTCAAATCCACTTGGCCACGGCGATTTTGATGCTCAAATCCATGGGGCCATGGGGATTTTACTTCTCAAATCCAAGGGGCCACGGACATTTTAATTCTCAAATCCAGTGGGCCACGAGGATGTTGATTCTCAAATCCCCTGGGCCATGGGGATTTGAATTCTCAAATGCACTGTGCCATGGGGATTTCAATTCTCCAAGCTCACCGGGCCATGGGGATGTTGATTCCTAAATCCAGTGGGCCACGGGGATGTTGATTCTCAAATCCACTAGGCCACGCGTATTTTAATTCTGAAATCCAGTTGGTCACAGGATTTTAGTTCTGAAATCCACTGGGCCACGGGGATTTTAATTCTCAAATCCACTGGGCCATGGGGAAGTTACTTCTCAAATCCCCGGGGCAACAGGCGTTTTAATTCTCAAATCCACTGGGCCATGGGGATTTCAGTTCTGAAATCCACTGGGCCACTGGGATTGTAATTCTCAAATCCACTGGGCCACCTTGATTTTGATTCTCAAATCCACTGGGCCACCGGGATTTTAATTCTCAAATCTCCTGGGCCGCGGGGGTTTTGATTCTCAAATCCACTTTGTCACAGGATTTTACTTTTCAAAACCACTTCGGCACAGGAGTCTCATTCTCAAATCCATAGGGTTACGGGGATTTGGATTCTCAAATCCACTGGGCACAGGATTTTAATTCTCTCAATTCACTGGGACATGGGGATTTTGATTCTCAACTCTCCTTGGTCACAGGAATTTTAATTCTCAAATCCACTTAGCCAATATGATTTTGTTTCTCAGATTCAGTGGGCCACAAGGATTTCAATTCTCAAATGCACTGGGCCACGGGGATGTTGATTCTCAAATCCACTAGGCCAGATGGATTTTGATTGTCAAATCCACTTGGTCACAGGATTTTGATTTTTAAATCCACTGGTCCACGGGGATTTTAATTCTCAAGTCCACTAGGCCACGGGGATTTTACTTCTCAAATCCCCTGTGCCACCGGGATTTTAATTCTCAAATTCACTGGGCCACGGGGATGTTGATTCTCAAATCCACAGGGCCACACGATATTGATTCTCAAATGCACTGGGCCACAGGATTTTCATTCTCAAATCCACTGGGCCACTGGGATGTTGATTCTAAGGCCACGTGGCCACAGGATTTTACGTCTCCTATCCAGTGGGCCACGGGGATTTTATTGTGAAATCCTCGTGGCCACGGGGATTTTGAGTCTCATATCCATGGGGCCCTGGGGCATCTACTTCTCAAATCCAAGGGGCAACGGGCATTTTAATTCTCAAATCCAGTGGGCCACGGGGATTTTGATTCTCAAATCCACTGCGCCATGGGGATTTGAATTCTTAAATCCACTTGGCCACAGGATTTTTAATTCTCCAATCCACTTGGCCACGGGGATTTTAATTCTCAAACCCCCTGGGCCATGGGGATTTTAGTTCTCAAATCCACTGGGCCACGGGGATGTGGAGTCTGAAGTCCACGTGGCCACAGGATTTTACTTCTCAAATCCACTGGGTCTCAGGGATTTTGATTCTCAAATCCACTGGGCCATGGGGATTTTAATTCTTAAATCCCCTGGGCCACGGGGATGTTTACTCTCAAATCCGCTTGGTCACGGGGATTTTGATTCTCAAATCCATAGGGCCACCGGGATTTTAATTCTCAAATCTCCTGGGCCGCGGGGGTTTTGATTCTCAAATCCACTTTGTCACAGGATTTTACTTTTCAAATCCACTTAGGCACAGGATTCTCATTCTCAAATCCATAGGGTTATGGGGATTTGGATTCTCAAATCCACTGGGCCACCGGGATTTTAATTCTCTCAATTCACTGGGACATGGGGATTTTGATTCTCAACTCTCCTTGGTCACGGGAATTTTAATTCTGAAATGCACTGGGTCACAGGATTTTAATTCTCAAATCCACTTAGCCAATATGATTTTGTTTCTCAGATTCAGTGGGCCACGAGGATTTCAATTCTCAAATGCACTGGGCCACGGGGATTTCAATTCTCAAGTCCACCGGGCCACGGGGATGTTGATTCCTAAATGCACTGGGCCACAGGGATTTTGATTCTCAAATCCACTAGGCCACGCGTATTTTTATTCTCAAATGTGGTCGGTCAAAGGATTTTAATTCTGAAATCCACTGGGCCACGGGGATGTTGATTCTCAAATGCACTAGGCCAGAGGGATTTTGATTGTCAAATCCACTTGGTCACAGGATTTTGATTTTTAAATCCACTGGTCCACGGGGATTTTAATTCTCAAGTCCACTAGGCCACGGGGATTTTACTTCTCAAATCCCCTGTGCCACCGGGATTTTAATTCTCAAATTCACTGGGCCACGGGGATGTTGATTCTCAAATGCACTAGGCCAGAGGGATTTTGATTGTCAAATCCACTTGGTCACAGGATTTTGATTTTTAAATCCACTGGTCCACGGGGATTTTAATTCTCAAGTCCACTAGGCCACGGGGATTTTACTTCTCAAATCCCCTGTGCCACCGGGATTTTAATTCTCAAATTCACTGGGCCACGGGGATGTTGATTCTCAAATCCACAGGGCCACACGATGTTGATTCTCAAATGCACTGGGCCACAGGATTTTCATTCTCAAATCCACTGGGCCACTGGGATGTTGATTCTCAAGGCCACGTGGCCACAGGATTTTACGTCTCCTATCCAGTGGGCCACGGGGATTTTTTTGTGAAATCCTCGTGGCCACGGGGATTTTGAGTCTCAAATCCATGGGGCCCTGGGGCATTTACTTCTCAAATCCAAGGGGCAACGGGCATTTTAATTCTCAAATCCAGTGGGCCACGGGGATTTTGATTTTCAAATCCACTGCGCCATGGGGATTTGAATTCTTAAATCCACTTGGCCACAGGATTTTTAATTCTCCAATCCACTTGGCCACAGGGATTTTAATTCTCAAACCCCCTGGGCCATGGGGATTTTAGTTCTCAAATCCACTGGGCCACGGGGATGTGGAGTCTGAAGTCCACGTGGCCACAGGATTTTACTTCTCAAATCCACTGGGCCTCGGGGATGTGGAGTCTGAAGTCCACGTGGCCACAGGATTTTACTTCTCAAATCCAGTGGGCCACGAGGATGTTGATTCTCAAATCCCCTGGGCCATGGGGATTTGAATTCTCAAATGCACTGTGCCATGGGGATTTCAATTCTCCAAGCTCACCGGGCCATGGGGATGTTGATTCCTAAATCCAGTGGGCCACGGGGATGTTGATTCTCAAATCCACTAGGCCACGCGTATTTTAATTCTGAAATCCAGTCGGTCAAAGGATTTTAGTTCTGAAATCCACTGGGCCACGGGGATTTTAATTCTCAAATCCACTGGGCCATGGGGAAGTTACTTCTCAAATCCCCGGGGCAACAGGCATTTTAATTCTCAAATCCACTGGGCCATGGGGATTTCAGTTCTGAAATCCACTGGGCCACTGGGATTGTAATTCTCAAATCCGCTGGGCCACCTTGATTTTGATTCTCAAATCCACTGGGCCACCGGGATTTTAATTCTCAAATCTCCTGGGCCGCGGGGGTTTTGATTCTCAAATCCACTTTGTCACAGGATTTTACTTTTCAAAACCACTTCGGCACAGGATTCTCATTCTCAAATCCATAGGGTTACGGGGATTTGGATTCTCAAATCCACTGGGCACAGGATTTTAATTCTCTCAATTCACTGGGACATGGGGATTTTGATTCTCAACTCTCCTTGGTCACAGGAATTTTAATTCTCAAATCCACTTAGCCAATATGATTTTGTTTCTCAGATTCAGTGGGCCACAAGGATTTCAATTCTCAAATGCACTGGGCCACGGGGATGTTGATTCTCAAATCCACTAGGCCAGATGGATTTTCATTGTCAAATCCACTTGGTCACAGGATTTTGATTTTTAAATCCACTGGTCCACGGGGATTTTAATTCTCAAGTCCACTAGGCCACGGGGATTTTACTTCTCAAATCCCCTGTGCCACCGGGATTTTAATTCTCAAATTCACTGGGCCACGGGGATGTTGATTCTCAAATGCACTAGGCCAGAGGGATTTTGATTGTCAAATCCACTTGGTCACAGGATTTTCATTCTCAAATCCACTGGGCCACTGGGATGTTGATTCTCAAGGCCACGTGGCCACAGGATTTTACGTCTCCTATCCAGTGGGCCACGGGGATTTTTTTGTGAAATCCTCGTGGCCACGGGGATTTTGAGTCTCAAATCCATGGGGCCCTGGGGCATCTACTTCTCAAATCCAAGGGGCAACGGGCATTTTAATTCTCAAATCCAGTGGGCCACGGGGATTTTGATTCTCAAATCCACTGTGCCATGGGGATTTGAATTCTTAAATCCACTTGGCCACAGGATTTTTAATTCTCCAATCCACTTGGCCACGGGGATTTTAATTCTCAAACCCCCTGGGCCATGGGGATTTTACTTCTCAAATCCAATGGGCCTCGGGGATGTTGAGTCTGAAGTCCACGTGGCCACAGGATTTTACTTCTCAAATCCACTGGGCCACTGGGATGTTGATTCTCAAGGCCACGTGGCCACAGGATTTTACTTCTCAAATCCACTGGGCCTCAGGGATTTTGATTCTCAAATCCATGGGGCCATGGGGATTTTACTTCTCAAATCCACTTGGCCACGGCGATTTTGATGCTCAAATCCATGGGGCCATGGGGATTTTACTTCTCAAATCCAAGGGGCCACGGACATTTTAATTCTCAAATCCAGTGGGCCACGAGGATGTTGATTCTCAAATCCCCTGGGCCATGGGGATTTGAATTCTCAAATGCACTGTGCCATGGGGATTTCAATTCTCCAAGCTCACCGGGCCATGGGGATGTTGATTCCTAAATCCAGTGGGCCACGGGGATGTTGATTCTCAAATCCACTAGGCCACGCGTATTTTAATTCTGAAATCCAGTTGGTCACAGGATTTTAGTTCTGAAATCCACTGGGCCACGGGGATTTTAATTCTCAAATCCACTGGGCCATGGGGAAGTTACTTCTCAAATCCCCGGGGCAACAGGCGTTTTAATTCTCAAATCCACTGGGCCATGGGGATTTCAGTTCTGAAATCCACTGGGCCACTGGGATTGTAATTCTCAAATCCACTGGGCCACCTTGATTTTGATTCTCAAATCCACTGGGCCACCGGGATTTTAATTCTCAAATCTCCTGGGCCGCGGGGGTTTTGATTCTCAAATCCACTTTGTCACAGGATTTTACTTTTCAAAACCACTTCGGCACAGGATTCTCATTCTCAAATCCATAGGGTTACGGGGATTTGGATTCTCAAATCCACTGGGCACAGGATTTTAATTCTCTCAATTCACTGGGACATGGGGATTTTGATTCTCAACTCTCCTTGGTCACAGGAATTTTAATTCTCAAATCCACTTAGCCAATATGATTTTGTTTCTCAGATTCAGTGGGCCACAAGGATTTCAATTCTCAAATGCACTGGGCCACGGGGATGTTGATTCTCAAATCCACTAGGCCAGATGGATTTTCATTGTCAAATCCACTTGGTCACAGGATTTTGATTTTTAAATCCACTGGTCCACGGGGATTTTAATTCTCAAGTCCACTAGGCCACGGGGATTTTACTTCTCAAATCCCCTGTGCCACCGGGATTTTAATTCTCAAATTCACTGGGCCACGGGGATGTTGATTCTCAAATCCACAGGGCCACACGATATTGATTCTCAAATGCACTGGGCCACAGGATTTTCATTCTCAAATCCACTGGGCCACTGGGATGTTGATTCTAAGGCCACGTGGCCACAGGATTTTACGTCTCCTATCCAGTGGGCCACGGGGATTTTATTGTGAAATCCTCGTGGCCACGGGGATTTTGAGTCTCATATCCATGGGGCCCTGGGGCATCTACTTCTCAAATCCAAGGGGCAACGGGCATTTTAATTCTCAAATCCAGTGGGCCACGGGGATTTTGATTCTCAAACCCCCTGGGCCATGGGGATTTGAATTCTTAAATCCACTTGGCCACAGGATTTTTAATTCTCCAATCCACTTGGCCACGGGGATTTTAATTCTCAAACCCCCTGGGCCATGGGGATTTTAGTTCTCAAATCCACTGGGCCACGGGGATGTGGAGTCTGAAGTCCACGTGGCCACAGGATTTTACTTCTCAAATCCACTGGGTCTCAGGGATTTTGATTCTCAAATCCACTGGGCCATGGGGATTTTACTTCTCAAATCCCCGAGGCAACAGGCATTTTAATTCTCAAATCCATTGGGCCATGGGGATTTTGATTCTCAAATCCACTGGGCCACTGGGATTGTAATTCTCAAATCCACTGGGCCACGGGGATTTTGATTCTCAAATCCACTGGGCCTCGGGGATGTTGATTCTGAAATCCACTGGGTGAAGGGGATTTTACTTCTCAAATCCCATGAGGCATTGGGATTTTACTTCTCAAATGCTCTGGGCTACGGAGATATTTATTCTCAAATCCACTGGGCACGGGAATTTTTATTCTCAAATCCACTGGGCCATGGTGATTTTAATTCTTAAATCCCCTGGGCCACGGGGATGTTTATTCTCAAATCCGCTTGGTCACGGGGATTTTGATTCTCAAATCCATAGGGCCACCGGGATTTTAATTCTCAAATCTCCTGGGCCGCGGGGGTTTTGATTCTCAAATCCACTTTGTCACAGGATTTTACTTTTCAAATCCACTTAGGCACAGGATTCTCATTCTCAAATCCATAGGGTTATGGGGATTTGGATTCTCAAATCCACTGGGCCACCGGGATTTTAATTCTCTCAATTCACTGGGACATGGGGATTTTGATTTTCAACTCTCCTTGGTCACGGGAATTTTAATTCTCAAATCCACTTGGTCACAGGATTTTAATTCTCAAATCCACTTAGCCAATATGATTTTGTTTCTCAGATTCAGTGGGCCACGAGGATTTCAATTCTCAAATGCACTGGGCCACGGGGATTTCAATTCTCAAGTCCACCGGGCCACGGGGATGTTGATTCCTAAATGCACTGGGCCACAGGGATTTTGATTCTCAAATCCACTAGGCCACGCGTATTTTTATTCTCAAATGTGGTCGGTCAAAGGATTTTAATTCTGAAATCCACTGGGCCACGGGGATGTTGATTCTCAAATGCACTAGGCCAGAGGGATTTTGATTGTCAAATCCACTTGGTCACAGGATTTTGATTTTTAAATCCACTGGTCCACGGGGATTTTAATTCTCAAGTCCACTAGGCCACGGGGATTTTACTTCTCAAATCCCCTGTGCCACCGGGATTTTAATTCTCAAATTCACTGGGCCACGGGGATGTTGATTCTCAAATGCACTAGGCCAGAGGGATTTTGATTGTCAAATCCACTTGGTCACAGGATTTTGATTTTTAAATCCACTGGTCCACGGGGATTTTAATTCTCAAGTCCACTAGGCCACGGGGATTTTACTTCTCAAATCCCCTGTGCCACCGGGATTTTAATTCTCAAATTCACTGGGCCACGGGGATGTTGATTCTCAAATCCACAGGGCCACACGATGTTGATTCTCAAATGCACGTGGCCACAGGATTTTCATTCTCAAATCCACTGGGCCACTGGGATGTTGATTCTCAAGGCCACGTGGCCACAGGATTTTACGTCTCCTATCCAGTGGGCCACGGGGATTTTTTTGTGAAATCCTCGTGGCCACGGGGATTTTGAGTCTCAAATCCATGGGGCCCTGGGGCATTTACTTCTCAAATCCAAGGGGCAACGGGCATTTTAATTCTCAAATCCAGTGGGCCACGGGGATTTTGATTTTCAAATCCACTGCGCCATGGGGATTTGAATTCTTAAATCCACTTGGCCACAGGATTTTTAATTCTCCAATCCACTTGGCCACAGGGATTTTAATTCTCAAACCCCCTGGGCCATGGGGATTTTAGTTCTCAAATCCACTGGGCCACGGGGATGTGGAGTCTGAAGTCCACGTGGCCACAGGATTTTACTTCTCAAATCCACTGGGCCTCGGGGATGTGGAGTCTGAAGTCCACGTGGCCACAGGATTTTACTTCTCAAATCCAGTGGGCCACGAGGATGTTGATTCTCAAATCCCCTGGGCCATGGGGATTTGAATTCTCAAATGCACTGTGCCATGGGGATTTCAATTCTCCAAGCTCACCGGGCCATGGGGATGTTGATTCCTAAATCCAGTGGGCCACGGGGATGTTGATTCTCAAATCCACTAGGCCACGCGTATTTTAATTCTGAAATCCAGTTGGTCACAGGATTTTAGTTCTGAAATCCACTGGGCCACGGGGATTTTAATTCTCAAATCCACTGGGCCATGGGGAAGTTACTTCTCAAATCCCCGGGGCAACAGGCATTTTAATTCTCAAATCCACTGGGCCATGGGGATTTCAGTTCTGAAATCCACTGGGCCACTGGGATTGTAATTCTCAAATCCGCTGGGCCACCTTGATTTTGATTCTCAAATCCACTGGGCCACCGGGATTTTAATTCTCAAATCTCCTGGGCCGCGGGGGTTTTGATTCTCAAATCCACTTTGTCACAGGATTTTACTTTTCAAAACCACTTCGGCACAGGATTCTCATTCTCAAATCCATAGGGTTACGGGGATTTGGATTCTCAAATCCACTGGGCACAGGATTTTAATTCTCTCAATTCACTGGGACATGGGGATTTTGATTCTCAACTCTCCTTGGTCACAGGAATTTTAATTCTCAAATCCACTTAGCCAATATGATTTTGTTTCTCAGATTCAGTGGGCCACAAGGATTTCAATTCTCAAATGCACTGGGCCACGGGGATGTTGATTCTCAAATCCACTAGGCCAGATGGATTTTCATTGTCAAATCCACTTGGTCACAGGATTTTGATTTTTAAATCCACTGGTCCACGGGGATTTTAATTCTCAAGTCCACTAGGCCACGGGGATTTTACTTCTCAAATCCCCTGTGCCACCGGGATTTTAATTCTCAAATTCACTGGGCCACGGGGATGTTGATTCTCAAATCCACAGGGCCACACGATGTTGATTCTCAAATGCACGTGGCCACAGGATTTTCATTCTCAAATCCACTGGGCCACTGGGATGTTGATTCTCAAGGCCACGTGGCCACAGGATTTTACGTCTCCTATCCAGTGGGCCACGGGGATTTTATTGTGAAATCCTCGTGGCCACGGGGATTTTGAGTCTCAAATCCATGGGGCCCTGGGGCATCTACTTCTCAAATCCAAGGGGCAACGGGCATTTTAATTCTCAAATCCAGTGGGCCACGGGGATTTTGATTCTCAAATCCACTGCGCCATGGGGATTTGAATTCTTAAATCCACTTGGCCACAGGATTTTTAATTCTCCAATCCACTTGGCCACGGGGATTTTAATTCTCAAACCCCCTGGGCCATGGGGATTTTAGTTCTCAAATCCAATGGGCCACGGGGATGTTGAGTCTGAAGTCCACGTGGCCACAGGATTTTACTTCTCAAATCCACTGGGCCTCGGGGATGTTGATTCTCAAATCCCCTGGGCCATGGGGATTTGAATTCTCAAATGCACTGTGCCATGGGGATTTCAATTCTCCAAGCTCACCGGGCCATGGGGATGTTGATTCCTAAATCCAGTGGGCCACGGGGATGTTGATTCTCAAATCCACTAGGCCACGCGTATTTTAATTCTGAAATCCAGTTGGTCACAGGATTTTAGTTCTGAAATCCACTGGGCCACGGGGATTTTAATTCTCAAATCCACTGGGCCATGGGGAAGTTACTTCTCAAATCCCCGGGGCAACAGGCATTTTAATTCTCAAATCCACTGGGCCATGGGGATTTCAGTTCTGAAATCCACTGGGCCACTGGGATTGTAATTCTCAAATCCGCTGGGCCACCTTGATTTTGATTCTTAAATCCACTGGGCCACCGGGATTTTAATTCTCAAATCTCCTGGGCCGCGGGGGTTTTGATTCTCAAATCCACTTTGTCACAGGATTTTACTTTTCAAAACCACTTCGGCACAGGATTCTCATTCTCAAATCCATAGGGTTACGGGGATTTGGATTCTCAAATCCACTGGGCACAGGATTTTAATTCTCTCAATTCACTGGGACATGGGGATTTTGATTCTCAACTCTCCTTGGTCACGGGAATTTTAATTCTCAAATCCACTTAGCCAATATGATTTTGTTTCTCAGATTCAGTGGGCCACAAGGATTTCAATTCTCAAATGCACTGGGCCACGGGGATGTTGATTCTCAAATCCACTAGGCCAGATGGATTTTCATTGTCAAATCCACTTGGTCACAGGATTTTGATTTTTAAATCCACTGGTCCACGGGGATTTTAATTCTCAAGTCCACTAGGCCACGGGGATTTTACTTCTCAAATCCCCTGTGCCACCGGGATTTTAATTCTCAAATTCACTGGGCCACGGGGATGTTGATTCTCAAATCCACAGGGCCACACGATGTTGATTCTCAAATGCACTGGGCCACAGGATTTTCATTCTCAAATCCACTGGGCCACTGGGATGTTGATTCTCAAGGCCACGTGGCCACAGGATTTTACGTCTCCTATCCAGTGGGCCACGGGGATTTTATTGTGAAATCCTCGTGGCCACGGGGATTTTGAGTCTCAAATCCATGGGGCCCTGGGGCATTTACTTCTCAAATCCAAGGGGCAACGGGCATTTTAATTCTCAAATCCAGTGGGCCACGGGGATTTTGATTCTCAAATCCACTGCGCCATGGGGATTTGAATTCTTAAATCCACTTGGCCACAGGATTTTTAATTCTCCAATCCACTTGGCCACGGGGATTTTAATTCTCAAACCCCCTGGGCCATGGGGATTTTAGTTCTCAAATCCAATGGGCCACGGGGATGTGGAGTCTGAAGTCCACGTGGCCACAGGATTTTACTTCTCAAATCCACTGGGCCTCAGGGATTTTGATTCTCAAATCCATGGGGCCATGGGGATTTTACTTCTCAAATCCACTTGGCCACGGCGATTTTGATGCTCAAATCCATGGGGCCATGGGGATTTTACTTCTCAAATCCAAGGGGCCACGGACATTTTAATTCTCAAATCCAGTGGGCCACGAGGATGTTGATTCTCAAATCCCCTGGGCCATGGGGATTTGAATTCTCAAATGCACTGTGCCATGGGGATTTCAATTCTCCAAGCTCACCGGGCCATGGGGATGTTGATTCCTAAATCCAGTGGGTCACGGGGATGTTGATTCTCAAATCCACTAGGCCACGCGTATTTTAATTCTGAAATCCAGTTGGTCACAGGATTTTAGTTCTGAAATCCACTGGGCCACGGGGATTTTAATTCTCAAATCCACTGGGCCATGGGGAAGTTACTTCTCAAATCCCCGGGGCAACAGGCATTTTAATTCTCAAATCCACTGGGCCATGGGGATTTCAGTTCTGAAATCCACTGGGCCACTGGGATTGTAATTCTCAAATCCGCTGGGCCACCTTGATTTTGATTCTCAAATCCACTGGGCCACCAGGATTTTAATTCTCAAATCTCCTGGGCCGCGGGGGTTTTGATTCTCAAATCCACTTTGTCACAGGATTTTACTTTTCAAAACCACTTAGGCACAGGATTCTCATTCTCAAATCCATAGGGTTACGGGGATTTGGATTCTCAAATCCACTGGGCACAGGATTTTAATTCTCTCAATTCACTGGGACATGGGGATTTTGATTCTCAACTCTCCTTGGTCACGGGAATTTTAATTCTCAAATCCACTTAGCCAATATGATTTTGTTTCTCAGATTCAGTGGGCCACGAGGATTTCAATTCTCAAATGCACTGGGCCACGGGGATGTTGATTCTCAAATCCACTAGGCCAGATGGATTTTGATTGTCAAATCCACTTGGTCACAGGATTTTGATTTTTAAATCCACTGGTCCACGGGGATTTTAATTCTCAAGTCCACTAGGCCACGGGGATTTTACTTCTCAAATCCCCTGTGCCACCGGGATTTTAATTCTCAAATTCACTGGGCCACGGGGATGTTGATTCTCAAATCCACAGGGCCACACGATGTTGATTCTCAAATGCACTGGGCCACAGGATTTTCATTCTCAAATCCACTGGGTCACTGGGATGTTGATTCTAAGGCCACGTGGCCACAGGATTTTACGTCTCCTATCCAGTGGGCCACGGGGATTTTATTGTGAAATCCTCGTGGCCACGGGGATTTTGAGTCTCAAATCCATGGGGCCCTGGGGCATTTACTTCTCAAATCCAAGGGGCAACGGGCATTTTAATTCTCAAATCCAGTGGGCCACGGGGATTTTGATTCTCAAATCCACTGCGCCATGGGGATTTGAATTCTTAAATCCACTTGGCCACAGGATTTTTAATTCTCCAATCCACTTGGCCACGGGGATTTTAATTCTCAAACCCCCTGGGCCATGGGGATTTTAGTTCTCAAATCCACTGGGCCACGGGGATGTGGAGTCTGAAGTCCACGTGGCCACAGGATTTTACTTCTCAAATCCACTGGGTCTCAGGGATTTTGATTCTCAAATCCACTGGGCCATGGTGATTTTAATTCTTAAATCCCCTGGGCCACGGGGATGTTTACTCTCAAATCCGCTTGGTCACGGGGATTTTGATTCTCAAATCCATAGGGCCACCGGGATTTTAATTCTCAAATCTCCTGGGCCGCGGGGGTTTTGATTCTCAAATCCACTTTGTCACAGGATTTTACTTTTCAAATCCACTTAGGCACAGGATTCTCATTCTCAAATCCATAGGGTTATGGGGATTTGGATTCTCAAATCCACTGGGCCACCGGGATTTTAATTCTCTCAATTCACTGGGACATGGGGATTTTGATTCTCAACTCTCCTTGGTCACGGGAATTTTAATTCTGAAATGCACTGGGTCACAGGATTTTAATTCTCAAATCCACTTAGCCAATATGATTTTGTTTCTCAGATTCAGTGGGCCACGAGGATTTCAATTCTCAAATGCACTGGGCCACGGGGATTTCAATTCTCAAGTCCACCGGGCCACGGGGATGTTGATTCCTAAATGCACTGGGCCACAGGGATTTTGATTCTCAAATCCACTAGGCCACGCGTATTTTTATTCTCAAATGTGGTCGGTCAAAGGATTTTAATTCTGAAATCCACTGGGCCACGGGGATGTTGATTCTCAAATGCACTAGGCCAGAGGGATTTTGATTGTCAAATCCACTTGGTCACAGGATTTTGATTTTTAAATCCACTGGTCCACGGGGATTTTAATTCTCAAGTCCACTAGGCCACGGGGATTTTACTTCTCAAATCCCCTGTGCCACCGGGATTTTAATTCTCAAATTCACTGGGCCACGGGGATGTTGATTCTCAAATCCACAGGGCCACACGATGTTGATTCTCAAATGCACGTGGCCACAGGATTTTCATTCTCAAATCCACTGGGCCACTGGGATGTTGATTCTCAAGGCCACGTGGCCACAGGATTTTACGTCTCCTATCCAGTGGGCCACGGGGATTTTTTTGTGAAATCCTCGTGGCCACGGGGATTTTGAGTCTCAAATCCATGGGGCCCTGGGGCATCTACTTCTCAAATCCAAGGGGCAACGGGCATTTTAATTCTCAAATCCAGTGGGCCACGGGGATTTTGATTCTCAAATCCACTGTGCCATGGGGATTTGAATTCTTAAATCCACTTGGCCACAGGATTTTTAATTCTCCAATCCACTTGGCCACGGGGATTTTAATTCTCAAACCCCCTGGGCCATGGGGATTTTACTTCTCAAATCCAATGGGCCTCGGGGATGTTGAGTCTGAAGTCCACGTGGCCACAGGATTTTACTTCTCAAATCCACTGGGCCACTGGGATGTTGATTCTCAAGGCCACGTGGCCACAGGATTTTACTTCTCAAATCCACTGGGCCTCAGGGATTTTGATTCTCAAATCCATGGGGCCATGGGGATTTTACTTCTCAAATCCACTTGGCCACGGCGATTTTGATGCTCAAATCCATGGGGCCATGGGGATTTTACTTCTCAAATCCAAGGGGCCACGGACATTTTAATTCTCAAATCCAGTGGGCCACGAGGATGTTGATTCTCAAATCCCCTGGGCCATGGGGATTTGAATTCTCAAATGCACTGTGCCATGGGGATTTCAATTCTCCAAGCTCACCGGGCCATGGGGATGTTGATTCCTAAATCCAGTGGGCCACGGGGATGTTGATTCTCAAATCCACTAGGCCACGCGTATTTTAATTCTGAAATCCAGTTGGTCACAGGATTTTAGTTCTGAAATCCACTGGGCCACGGGGATTTTAATTCTCAAATCCACTGGGCCATGGGGAAGTTACTTCTCAAATCCCCGGGGCAACAGGCGTTTTAATTCTCAAATCCACTGGGCCATGGGGATTTCAGTTCTGAAATCCACTGGGCCACTGGGATTGTAATTCTCAAATCCACTGGGCCACCTTGATTTTGATTCTCAAATCCACTGGGCCACCGGGATTTTAATTCTCAAATCTCCTGGGCCGCGGGGGTTTTGATTCTCAAATCCACTTTGTCACAGGATTTTACTTTTCAAAACCACTTCGGCACAGGATTCTCATTCTCAAATCCATAGGGTTACGGGGATTTGGATTCTCAAATCCACTGGGCACAGGATTTTAATTCTCTCAATTCACTGGGACATGGGGATTTTGATTCTCAACTCTCCTTGGTCACAGGAATTTTAATTCTCAAATCCACTTAGCCAATATGATTTTGTTTCTCAGATTCAGTGGGCCACAAGGATTTCAATTCTCAAATGCACTGGGCCACGGGGATGTTGATTCTCAAATCCACTAGGCCAGATGGATTTTCATTGTCAAATCCACTTGGTCACAGGATTTTGATTTTTAAATCCACTGGTCCACGGGGATTTTAATTCTCAAGTCCACTAGGCCACGGGGATTTTACTTCTCAAATCCCCTGTGCCACCGGGATTTTAATTCTCAAATTCACTGGGCCACGGGGATGTTGATTCTCAAATCCACAGGGCCACACGATATTGATTCTCAAATGCACTGGGCCACAGGATTTTCATTCTCAAATCCACTGGGCCACTGGGATGTTGATTCTAAGGCCACGTGGCCACAGGATTTTACGTCTCCTATCCAGTGGGCCACGGGGATTTTATTGTGAAATCCTCGTGGCCACGGGGATTTTGAGTCTCATATCCATGGGGCCCTGGGGCATCTACTTCTCAAATCCAAGGGGCAACGGGCATTTTAATTCTCAAATCCAGTGGGCCACGGGGATTTTGATTCTCAAACCCCCTGGGCCATGGGGATTTGAATTCTTAAATCCACTTGGCCACAGGATTTTTAATTCTCCAATCCACTTGGCCACGGGGATTTTAATTCTCAAACCCCCTGGGCCATGGGGATTTTAGTTCTCAAATCCACTGGGCCACGGGGATGTGGAGTCTGAAGTCCACGTGGCCACAGGATTTTACTTCTCAAATCCACTGGGTCTCAGGGATTTTGATTCTCAAATCCACTGGGCCATGGTGATTTTAATTCTTAAATCCCCTGGGCCACGGGGATGTTTACTCTCAAATCCGCTTGGTCACGGGGATTGTGATTCTCAAATCCATAGGGCCACCGGGATTTTAATTCTCAAATCTCCTGGGCCGCGGGGGTTTTGATTCTCAAATCCACTTTGTCACAGGATTTTACTTTTCAAATCCACTTAGGCACAGGATTCTCATTCTCAAATCCATAGGGTTATGGGGATTTGGATTCTCAAATCCACTGGGCCACCGGGATTTTAATTCTCTCAATTCACTGGGACATGGGGATTTTGATTCTCAACTCTCCTTGGTCACGGGAATTTTAATTCTCAAATGCACTGGGTCACAGGATTTTAATTCTCAAATCCACCGGGCCACGGGGATGTTGATTCCTAAATGCACTGGGCCACAGGGATTTTGATTCTCAAATCCACTAGGCCACGCGTATTTTTATTCTCAAATGTGGTCGGTCAAAGGATTTTAATTCTGAAATCCACTGGGCCACGGGGATGTTGATTCTCAAATGCACTAGGCCAGAGGGATTTTGATTGTCAAATCCACTTGGTCACAGGATTTTGATTTTTAAATCCACTGGTCCACGGGGATTTTAATTCTCAAGTCCACTAGGCCACGGGGATTTTACTTCTCAAATCCCCTGTGCCACCGGGATTTTAATTCTCAAATTCACTGGGCCACGGGGATGTTGATTCTCAAATCCACAGGGCCACACGATGTTGATTCTCAAATGCACGTGGCCACAGGATTTTCATTCTCAAATCCACTGGGCCACTGGGATGTTGATTCTCAAGGCCACGTGGCCACAGGATTTTACGTCTCCTATCCAGTGGGCCACGGGGATTTTTTTGTGAAATCCTCGTGGCCACGGGGATTTTGAGTCTCAAATCCATGGGGCCCTGGGGCATCTACTTCTCAAATCCAAGGGGCAACGGGCATTTTAATTCTCAAATCCAGTGGGCCACGGGGATTTTGATTTTCAAATCCACTGCGCCATGGGGATTTGAATTCTTAAATCCACTTGGCCACAGGATTTTTAATTCTCCAATCCACTTGGCCACGGGGATTTTAATTCTCAAACCCCCTGGGCCATGGGGATTTTAGTTCTCAAATCCACTGGGCCACGGGGATGTGGAGTCTGAAGTCCACGTGGCCACAGGATTTTACTTCTCAAATCCACTGGGCCTCGGGGATGTGGAGTCTGAAGTCCACGTGGCCACAGGATTTTACTTCTCAAATCCAGTGGGCCACGAGGATGTTGATTCTCAAATCCCCTGGGCCATGGGGATTTGAATTCTCAAATGCACTGTGCCATGGGGATTTCAATTCTCCAAGCTCACCGGGCCATGGGGATGTTGATTCCTAAATCCAGTGGGCCACGGGGATGTTGATTCTCAAATCCACTAGGCCACGCGTATTTTAATTCTGAAATCCAGTTGGTCACAGGATTTTAGTTCTGAAATCCACTGGGCCACGGGGATTTTAATTCTCAAATCCACTGGGCCATGGGGAAGTTACTTCTCAAATCCCCGGGGCAACAGGCGTTTTAATTCTCAAATCCACTGGGCCATGGGGATTTCAGTTCTGAAATCCACTGGGCCACTGGGATTGTAATTCTCAAATCCACTGGGCCACCTTGATTTTGATTCTCAAATCCACTGGGCCACCGGGATTTTAATTCTCAAATCTCCTGGGCCGTGGGGGTTTTGATTCTCAAATCCACTTTGTCACAGGATTTTACTTTTCAAAACCACTTAGGCACAGGATTCTCATTCTCAAATCCATAGGGTTACGGGGATTTGGATTCTCAAATCCACTGGGCACAGGATTTTAATTCTCTCAATTCACTGGGACATGGGGATTTTGATTCTCAACTCTCCTTGGTCACAGGAATTTTAATTCTCAAATCCACTTAGCCAATATGATTTTGTTTCTCAGATTCAGTGGGCCACAAGGATTTCAATTCTCAAATGCACTGGGCCATGGGGATGTTGATTCTCAAATCCACTAGGCCAGATGGATTTTCATTGTCAAATCCACTTGGTCACAGGATTTTGATTTTTAAATCCACTGGTCCACGGGGATTTTAATTCTCAAGTCCACTAGGCCACGGGGATTTTACTTCTCAAATCCCCTGTGCCACCGGGATTTTAATTCTCAAATTCACTGGGCCACGGGGATGTTGATTCTCAAATCCACAGGGCCACACGATGTTGATTCTCAAATGCACTGGGCCACAGGATTTTCATTCTCAAATCCACTGGGCCACTGGGATGTTGATTCTAAGGCCACGTGGCCACAGGATTTTACGTCTCCTATCCAGTGGGCCACGGGGATTTTATTGTGAAATCCTCGTGGCCACGGGGATTTTGAGTCTCAAATCCATGGGGCCCTGGGGCATCTACTTCTCAAATCCAAGGGGCAACGGGCATTTTAATTCTCAAATCCAGTGGGCCACGGGGATTTTGATTCTCAAACCCCATGGGCCATGGGGATTTGAATTCTTAAATCCACTTGGCCACAGGATTTTTAATTCTCCAATCCACTTGGCCACGGGGATTTTAATTCTCAAACCCCCTGGGCCATGGGGATTTTAGTTCTCAAATCCAATGGGCCACGGGGATGTGGAGTCTGAAGTCCACGTGGCCACAGGATTTTACTTCTCAAATCCACTGGGCCTCGGGGATGTGGAGTCTGAAGTCCACGTGGCCACAGGATTTTACTTCTCAAATCCAGTGGGCCACGAGGATGTTGATTCTCAAATCCCCTGGGCCATGGGGATTTGAATTCTCAAATGCACTGTGCCATGGGGATTTCAATTCTCCAAGCTCACCGGGCCATGGGGATGTTGATTCCTAAATCCAGTGGGCCACGGGGATGTTGATTCTCAAATCCACTAGGCCACGCGTATTTTAATTCTGAAATCCAGTTGGTCACAGGATTTTAGTTCTGAAATCCACTGGGCCACGGGGATTTTAATTCTCAAATCCACTGGGCCATGGGGAAGTTACTTCTCAAATCCCCGGGGCAACAGGCATTTTAATTCTCAAATCCACTGGGCCATGGGGATTTCAGTTCTGAAATCCACTGGGCCACTGGGATTGTAATTCTCAAATCCACTGGGCCACCTTGATTTTGATTCTCAAATCCACTGGGCCACCGGGATTTTAATTCTCAAATCTCCTGGGCCGCGGGGGTTTTGATTCTCAAATCCACTTTGTCACAGGATTTTACTTTTCAAAACCACTTAGGCACAGGATTCTCATTCTCAAATCCATAGGGTTACGGGGATTTGGATTCTCAAATCCACTGGGCACAGGATTTTAATTCTCTCAATTCACTGGGACATGGGGATTTTGATTCTCAACTCTCCTTGGTCACAGGAATTTTAATTCTCAAATCCACTTAGCCAATATGATTTTGTTTCTCAGATTCAGTGGGCCACAAGGATTTCAATTCTCAAATGCACTGGGCCACGGGGATGTTGATTCTCAAATCCACTAGGCCAGATGGATTTTCATTGTCAAATCCACTTGGTCACAGGATTTTGATTTTTAAATCCACTGGTCCACGGGGATTTTAATTCTCAAGTCCACTAGGCCACGGGGATTTTACTTCTCAAATCCCCTGTGCCACCGGGATTTTAATTCTCAAATTCACTGGGCCACGGGGATGTTGATTCTCAAATCCACAGGGCCACACGATATTGATTCTCAAATGCACTGGGCCACAGGATTTTCATTCTCAAATCCACTGGGCCACTGGGATGTTGATTCTAAGGCCACGTGGCCACAGGATTTTACGTCTCCTATCCAGTGGGCCACGGGGATTTTATTGTGAAATCCTCGTGGCCACGGGGATTTTGAGTCTCAAATCCATGGGGCTCTGGGGCATCTACTTCTCAAATCCAAGGGGCAACGGGCATTTTAATTCTCAAATCCAGTGGGCCACGGGGATTTTGATTTTCAAATCCACTGCGCCATGGGGATTTGAATTCTTAAATCCACTTGGCCACAGGATTTTTAATTCTCCAATCCACTTGGCCACGGGGATTTTAATTCTCAAACCCCCTGGGCCATGGGGATTTTACTTCTCAAATCCAATGGGCCACGGGGATGTGGAGTCTGAAGTCCACGTGGCCACAGGATTTTACTTCTCAAATCCACTGGGCCTCAGGGATTTTGATTCTCAAATCCATGGGGCCATGGGGATTTTACTTCTCAAATCCACTTGGCCACGGCGATTTTGATGCTCAAATCCATGGGGCCATGGGGATTTTACTTCTCAAATCCACTTGGCCACGGCGATTTTGATGCTCAAATCCATGGGGCCATGGGGATTTTACTTCTCAAATCCACTTGGCCACGGACATTTTAATTCCCAAATCCAGTGGGCCACTGGGATGTTGATTCTAAGGCCACGTGGCCACAGGATTTTACGTCTCCTATCCAGTGGGCCACGGGGATTTTATTGTGAAATCCTCGTGGCCACGGGGATTTTGAGTCTCAAATCCATGGGGCCCTGGGGCATCTACTTCTCAAATCCAAGGGGCAACGGGCATTTTAATTCTCAAATCCAGTGGGCCACGGGGATTTTGATTCTCAAACCCCATGGGCCATGGGGATTTGAATTCTTAAATCCACTTGGCCACAGGATTTTTAATTCTCCAATCCACTTGGCCACGGGGATTTTAATTCTCAAACCCCCTGGGCCATGGGGATTTTAGTTCTCAAATCCAATGGGCCACGGGGATGTGGAGTCTGAAGTCCACGTGGCCACAGGATTTTACTTCTCAAATCCACTGGGCCTCGGGGATGTGGAGTCTGAAGTCCACGTGGCCACAGGATTTTACTTCTCAAATCCAGTGGGCCACGAGGATGTTGATTCTCAAATCCCCTGGGCCATGGGGATTTGAATTCTCAAATGCACTGTGCCATGGGGATTTCAATTCTCCAAGCTCACCGGGCCATGGGGATGTTGATTCCTAAATCCAGTGGGCCACGGGGATGTTGATTCTCAAATCCACTAGGCCACGCGTATTTTAATTCTGAAATCCAGTTGGTCACAGGATTTTAGTTCTGAAATCCACTGGGCCACGGGGATTTTAATTCTCAAATCCACTGGGCCATGGGGAAGTTACTTCTCAAATCCCCGGGGCAACAGGCATTTTAATTCTCAAATCCACTGGGCCATGGGGATTTCAGTTCTGAAATCCACTGGGCCACTGGGATTGTAATTCTCAAATCCACTGGGCCACCTTGATTTTGATTCTCAAATCCACTGGGCCACCGGGATTTTAATTCTCAAATCTCCTGGGCCGCGGGGGTTTTGATTCTCAAATCCACTTTGTCACAGGATTTTACTTTTCAAAACCACTTAGGCACAGGATTCTCATTCTCAAATCCATAGGGTTACGGGGATTTGGATTCTCAAATCCACTGGGCACAGGATTTTAATTCTCTCAATTCACTGGGACATGGGGATTTTGATTCTCAACTCTCCTTGGTCACAGGAATTTTAATTCTCAAATCCACTTAGCCAATATGATTTTGTTTCTCAGATTCAGTGGGCCACAAGGATTTCAATTCTCAAATGCACTGGGCCACGGGGATGTTGATTCTCAAATCCACTAGGCCAGATGGATTTTCATTGTCAAATCCACTTGGTCACAGGATTTTGATTTTTAAATCCACTGGTCCACGGGGATTTTAATTCTCAAGTCCACTAGGCCACGGGGATTTTACTTCTCAAATCCCCTGTGCCACCGGGATTTTAATTCTCAAATTCACTGGGCCACGGGGATGTTGATTCTCAAATCCACAGGGCCACACGATATTGATTCTCAAATGCACTGGGCCACAGGATTTTCATTCTCAAATCCACTGGGCCACTGGGATGTTGATTCTAAGGCCACGTGGCCACAGGATTTTACGTCTCCTATCCAGTGGGCCACGGGGATTTTATTGTGAAATCCTCGTGGCCACGGGGATTTTGAGTCTCAAATCCATGGGGCTCTGGGGCATCTACTTCTCAAATCCAAGGGGCAACGGGCATTTTAATTCTCAAATCCAGTGGGCCACGGGGATTTTGATTTTCAAATCCACTGCGCCAGGGGGATTTGAATTCTTAAATCCACTTGGCCACAGGATTTTTAATTCTCCAATCCACTTGGCCACGGGGATTTTAATTCTCAAACCCCCTGGGCCATGGGGATTTTACTTCTCAAATCCAATGGGCCACGGGGATGTGGAGTCTGAAGTCCACGTGGCCACAGGATTTTACTTCTCAAATCCACTGGGCCTCAGGGATTTTGATTCTCAAATCCATGGGGCCATGGGGATTTTACTTCTCAAATCCACTTGGCCACGGCGATTTTGATGCTCAAATCCATGGGGCCATGGGGATTTTACTTCTCAAATCCACTTGGCCACGGCGATTTTGATGCTCAAATCCATGGGGCCATGGGGATTTTACTTCTCAAATCCACTTGGCCACGGACATTTTAATTCCCAAATCCAGTGGGCCACGAGGATGTTGATTCTCAAATCCCCTGGGCCATGGGGATTTGAATTCTCAAATGCACTGTGCCATGGGGATTTCAATTCTCCAAGCTCACTGGGCCATGGGGATGTTGATTCCTAAATCCAGTGGGCCACGGGGATGTTGATTCTCAAATCCACTAGGCCACGCGTATTTTAATTCTGAAATCCAGTCGGTCAAAGGATTTTAATTCTGAAATCCACTGGGCCACGGGGATTTTAATTCTCAAATCCTCTGTGCCACCGGGATTTTAATTCTCAAATCCACTGGGCCATGGGGAATTTACTTCTCAAATCCCCGAGGCAACAGGCATTTTAATTCTCAAATCCATTGGGCCATGGGGATTTTAGTTCTGAAATCCACTGGGCCACTGGGATTGTAATTCTCAAATCCACTGGGCCACGGGGATTTTGATTCTCAAATCCACTGGGCCTCGGGGATGTTGATTCTGAAATCCACTGGGTGAAGGGGATTTTACTTCGCAAATCCCCTGAGGCATGGGGATTTTACTTCTCAAATGCTCTGGGCTACGGAGATATTTATTCTCAAATCCACTGGGCACGGGAATTTTTATTCTCAAATCCACTGGGCCATGGTGATTTTAATTCTTAAATCCCCTGGGCCACGGGGATGTTTATTCTCAAATCCGCTTGGTCACGGGGATTTTGATTCTCAAATCCATAGGGCCACCGGGATTTTAATTCTCAAATCTCCTGGGCCGCGGGGGTTTTGATTCTCAAATCCACTTTGTCACAGGATTTTACTTTTCAAATCCACTTAGGCACAGGATTCTCATTCTCAAATCCATAGGGTTACGGGGATTTGGATTCTCAAATCCACTGGGCCACCGGGATTTTAATTCTCTCAATTCACTGGGACATGGGGATTTTGATTCTCAACTCTCCTTGGTCACGGGAATTTTAATTCTCAAATCCACTTGGTCACAGGAATTTTAATTCTCAAATCCACTTAGCCAATATGATTTTGTTTCTCAGATTCAGTGGGCCACAAGGATTTCAATTCTCAAATGCACTGGGCCATGGGGATGTTGATTCTCAAATCCACTAGGCCAGATGGATTTTCATTGTCAAATCCACTTGGTCACAGGATTTTGATTTTTAAATCCACTGGTCCACGGGGATTTTAATTCTCAAGTCCACTAGGCCACGGGGATTTTACTTCTCAAATCCCCTGTGCCACCGGGATTTTAATTCTCAAATTCACTGGGCCACGGGGATGTTGATTCTCAAATCCACAGGGCCACACGATGTTGATTCTCAAATGCACTGGGCCACAGGATTTTCATTCTCAAATCCACTGGGCCACTGGGATGTTGATTCTCAAGGCCACGTGGCCACAGGATTTTACGTCTCCTATCCAGTGGGCCACGGGGATTTTATTGTGAAATCCTCGTGGCCACGGGGATTTTGAGTCTCAAATCCATGGGGCCCTGGGGCATCTACTTCTCAAATCCAAGGGGCAACGGGCATTTTAATTCTCAAATCCAGTGGGCCACGGGGATTTTGATTCTCAAACCCCATGGGCCATGGGGATTTGAATTCTTAAATCCACTTGGCCACAGGATTTTTAATTCTCCAATCCACTTGGCCACGGGGATTTTAATTCTCAAACCCCCTGGGCCATGGGGATTTTAGTTCTCAAATCCAATGGGCCACGGGGATGTGGAGTCTGAAGTCCACGTGGCCACAGGATTTTACTTCTCAAATCCAGTGGGCCACGAGGATGTTGATTCTCAAATCCCCTGGGCCATGGGGATTTGAATTCTCAAATGCACTGTGCCATGGGGATTTCAATTCTCCAAGCTCACCGGGCCATGGGGATGTTGATTCCTAAATCCAGTGGGCCACGGGGATGTTGATTCTCAAATCCACTAGGCCACGCGTATTTTAATTCTGAAATCCAGTTGGTCACAGGATTTTAGTTCTGAAATCCACTGGGCCACGGGGATTTTAATTCTCAAATCCACTGGGCCATGGGGAAGTTACTTCTCAAATCCCCGGGGCAACAGGCATTTTAATTCTCAAATCCACTGGGCCATGGGGATTTCAGTTCTGAAATCCACTGGGCCACTGGGATTGTAATTCTCAAATCCACTGGGCCACCTTGATTTTGATTCTCAAATCCACTGGGCCACCGGGATTTTAATTCTCAAATCTCCTGGGCCGCGGGGGTTTTGATTCTCAAATCCACTTTGTCACAGGATTTTACTTTTCAAAACCACTTAGGCACAGGATTCTCATTCTCAAATCCATAGGGTTACGGGGATTTGGATTCTCAAATCCACTGGGCACAGGATTTTAATTCTCTCAATTCACTGGGACATGGGGATTTTGATTCTCAACTCTCCTTGGTCACGGGAATTTTAATTCTCAAATCCACTTAGCCAATATGATTTTGTTTCTCAGATTCAGTGGGCCACAAGGATTTCAATTCTCAAATGCACTGGGCCACGGGGATGTTGATTCTCAAATCCACTAGGCCAGATGGATTTTGATTGTCAAATCCACTTGGTCACAGGATTTTGATTTTTAAATCCACTGGTCCACGGGGATTTTAATTCTCAAGTCCACTAGGCCACGGGGATTTTACTTCTCAAATCCCCTGTGCCACCGGGATTTTAATTCTCAAATTCACTGGGCCACGGGGATGTTGATTCTCAAATCCACAGGGCCACACGATGTTGATTCTCAAATGCACGTGGCCACAGGATTTTCATTCTCAAATCCACTGGGCCACTGGGATGTTGATTCTCAAGGCCACGTGGCCACAGGATTTTACGTCTCCTATCCAGTGGGCCACGGGGATTTTATTGTGAAATCCTCGTGGCCACGGGGATTTTGAGTCTCAAATCCATGGGGCCCTGGGGCATCTACTTCTCAAATCCAAGGGGCAACGGGCATTTTAATTCTCAAATCCAGTGGGCCACGGGGATTTTGATTTTCAAATCCACTGCGCCATGGGGATTTGAATTCTTAAATCCACTTGGCCACAGGATTTTTAATTCTCCAATCCACTTGGCCACGGGGATTTTAATTCTCAAACCCCCTGGGCCATGGGGATTTTAGTTCTCAAATCCAATGGGCCACGGGGATGTGGAGTCTGAAGTCCACGTGGCCACAGGATTTTACTTCTCAAATCCACTGGGCCTCAGGGATTTTGATTCTCAAATCCATGGGGCCATGGGGATTTTACTTCTCAAATCCACTTGGCCACGGCGATTTTGATGCTCAAATCCATGGGGCCATGGGGATTTTACTTCTCAAATCCACTTGGCCACGGCGATTTTGATGCTCAAATCCATGGGGCCATGGGGATTTTACTTCTCAAATCCAAGGGGCCACGGACATTTTAATTCCCAAATCCAGTGGGCCACGAGGATGTTGATTCTCAAATCCCCTGGGCCATGGGGATTTGAATTCTCAAATGCACTGTGCCATGGGGATTTCAATTCTCCAAGCTCACTGGGCCATGGGGATGTTGATTCCTAAATCCAGTGGGCCACGGGGATGTTGATTCTCAAATCCACTAGGCCACGCGTATTTTAATTCTGAAATCCAGTCGGTCAAAGGATTTTAATTCTGAAATCCACTGGGCCACGGGGATTTTAATTCTCAAATCCTCTGTGCCACCGGGATTTTAATTCTCAAATCCACTGGGCCATGGGGAATTTACTTCTCAAATCCCCGAGGCAACAGGCATTTTAATTCTCAAATCCATTGGGCCATGGGGATTTTAGTTCTGAAATCCACTGGGCCACTGGGATTGTAATTCTCAAATCCACTGGGCCACGGGGATTTTGATTCTCAAATCCACTGGGCCTCGGGGATGTTGATTCTGAAATCCACTGGGTGAAGGGGATTTTACTTCGCAAATCCCCTGAGGCATGGGGATTTTACTTCTCAAATGCTCTGGGCTACGGAGATATTTATTCTCAAATCCACTGGGCACGGGAATTTTTATTCTCAAATCCACTGGGCCATGGTGATTTTAATTCTTAAATCCCCTGGGCCACGGGGATGTTTATTCTCAAATCCGCTTGGTCACGGGGATTTTGATTCTCAAATCCATAGGGCCACCGGGATTTTAATTCTCAAATCTCCTGGGCCGCGGGGGTTTTGATTCTCAAATCCACTTTGTCACAGGATTTTACTTTTCAAATCCACTTAGGCACAGGATTCTCATTCTCAAATCCATAGGGTTACGGGGATTTGGATTCTCAAATCCACTGGGCCACCGGGATTTTAATTCTCTCAATTCACTGGGACATGGGGATTTTGATTCTCAACTCTCCTTGGTCACGGGAATTTTAATTCTCAAATCCACTTGGTCACAGGAATTTTAATTCTCAAATCCACTTAGCCAATATGATTTTGTTTCTCAGATTCAGTGGGCCACAAGGATTTCAATTCTCAAATGCACTGGGCCATGGGGATGTTGATTCTCAAATCCACTAGGCCAGATGGATTTTCATTGTCAAATCCACTTGGTCACAGGATTTTGATTTTTAAATCCACTGGTCCACGGGGATTTTAATTCTCAAGTCCACTAGGCCACGGGGATTTTACTTCTCAAATCCCCTGTGCCACCGGGATTTTAATTCTCAAATTCACTGGGCCACGGGGATGTTGATTCTCAAATCCACAGGGCCACACGATGTTGATTCTCAAATGCACTGGGCCACAGGATTTTCATTCTCAAATCCACTGGGCCACTGGGATGTTGATTCTAAGGCCACGTGGCCACAGGATTTTACGTCTCCTATCCAGTGGGCCACGGGGATTTTATTGTGAAATCCTCGTGGCCACGGGGATTTTGAGTCTCAAATCCATGGGGCCCTGGGGCATCTACTTCTCAAATCCAAGGGGCAACGGGCATTTTAATTCTCAAATCCAGTGGGCCACGGGGATTTTGATTCTCAAACCCCATGGGCCATGGGGATTTGAATTCTTAAATCCACTTGGCCACAGGATTTTTAATTCTCCAATCCACTTGGCCACGGGGATTTTAATTCTCAAACCCCCTGGGCCATGGGGATTTTAGTTCTCAAATCCAATGGGCCACGGGGATGTGGAGTCTGAAGTCCACGTGGCCACAGGATTTTACTTCTCAAATCCAGTGGGCCACGAGGATGTTGATTCTCAAATCCCCTGGGCCATGGGGAGTTGAATTCTCAAATGCACTGTGCCATGGGGATTTCAATTCTCCAAGCTCACCGGGCCATGGGGATGTTGATTCCTAAATCCAGTGGGCCACGGGGATGTTGATTCTCAAATCCACTAGGCCACGCGTATTTTAATTCTGAAATCCAGTTGGTCACAGGATTTTAGTTCTGAAATCCACTGGGCCACGGGGATTTTAATTCTCAAATCCACTGGGCCATGGGGAAGTTACTTCTCAAATCCCCGGGGCAACAGGCATTTTAATTCTCAAATCCACTGGGCCATGGGGATTTCAGTTCTGAAATCCACTGGGCCACTGGGATTGTAATTCTCAAATCCACTGGGCCACCTTGATTTTGATTCTCAAATCCACTGGGCCACCGGGATTTTAATTCTCAAATCTCCTGGGCCGCGGGGGTTTTGATTCTCAAATCCACTTTGTCACAGGATTTTACTTTTCAAAACCACTTAGGCACAGGATTCTCATTCTCAAATCCATAGGGTTACGGGGATTTGGATTCTCAAATCCACTGGGCACAGGATTTTAATTCTCTCAATTCACTGGGACATGGGGATTTTGATTCTCAACTCTCCTTGGTCACAGGAATTTTAATTCTCAAATCCACTTAGCCAATATGATTTTGTTTCTCAGATTCAGTGGGCCACAAGGATTTCAATTCTCAAATGCACTGGGCCACGGGGATGTTGATTCTCAAATCCACTAGGCCAGATGGATTTTCATTGTCAAATCCACTTGGTCACAGGATTTTGATTTTTAAATCCACTGGTCCACGGGGATTTTAATTCTCAAGTCCACTAGGCCACGGGGATTTTACTTCTCAAATACCCTGTGCCACCGGGATTTTAATTCTCAAATTCACTGGGCCACGGGGATGTTGATTCTCAAATCCACAGGGCCACACGATGTTGATTCTCAAATGCACTGGGCCACAGGATTTTCATTCTCAAATCCACTGGGCCACTGGGATGTTGATTCTAAGGCCACGTGGCCACAGGATTTTACGTCTCCTATCCAGTGGGCCACGGGGATTTTATTGTGAAATCCTCGTGGCCACGGGGATTTTGAGTCTCAAATCCATGGGGCTCTGGGGCATCTACTTCTCAAATCCAAGGGGCAACGGGCATTTTAATTCTCAAATCCACTGGGCCACGGGGATTTTGATTCTCAAACCCCATGGGCCATGGGGATTTGAATTCTTAAATCCACTTGGCCACAGGATTTTTAATTCTCCAATCCACTTGGCCACGGGGATTTTAATTCTCAAACCCCCTGGGCCATGGGGATTTTACTTCTCAAATCCAATGGGCCTCGGGGATGTGGAGTCTGAAGTCCACGTGGCCACAGGATTTTACTTCTCAAATCCACTGGGCCTCAGGGATTTTGATTCTCAAATCCATGGGGCCATGGGGATTTTACTTCTCAAATCCACTTGGCCACGGCGATTTTGATGCTCAAATCCATGGGGCCATGGGGATTTTACTTCTCAAATCCACTTGGCCACGGACATTTTAATTCTCAAATCCAGTGGGCCACGAGGATGTTGATTCTCAAATCCCCTGGGCCATGGGGATTTGAATTCTCAAATGCACTGTGCCATGGGGATTTCAATTCTCCAAGCTCACTGGGCCATGGGGATGTTGATTCCTAAATCCAGTGGGCCACGGGGATGTTGATTCTCAAATCCACTAGGCCACGCGTATTTTAATTCTGAAATCCAGTCGGTCAAAGGATTTTAATTCTGAAATCCACTGGGCCACGGGGATTTTAATTCTCAAATCCTCTGTGCCACCGGGATTTTAATTCTCAAATCCACTGGGCCATGGGGAATTTACTTCTCAAATCCCCGAGGCAACAGGCATTTTAATTCTCAAATCCATTGGGCCATGGGGATTTTAGTTCTGAAATCCACTGGGCCACTGGGATTGTAATTCTCAAATCCACTGGGCCACGGGGATTTTGATTCTCAAATCCACTGGGCCTCGGGGATGTTGATTCTGAAATCCACTGGGTGAAGGGGATTTTACTTCGCAAATCCCCTGAGGCATGGGGATTTTACTTCTCAAATGCTCTGGGCTACGGAGATATTTATTCTCAAATCCACTGGGCACGGGAATTTTTATTCTCAAATCCACTGGGCCATGGTGATTTTAATTCTTAAATCCCCTGGGCCACGGGGATGTTTATTCTCAAATCCGCTTGGTCACGGGGATTTTGATTCTCAAATCCATAGGGCCACCGGGATTTTAATTCTCAAATCTCCTGGGCCGCGGGGGTTTTGATTCTCAAATCCACTTTGTCACAGGATTTTACTTTTCAAATCCACTTAGGCACAGGATTCTCATTCTCAAATCCATAGGGTTACGGGGATTTGGATTCTCAAATCCACTGGGCCACCGGGATTTTAATTCTCTCAATTCACTGGGACATGGGGATTTTGATTCTCAACTCTCCTTGGTCACGGGAATTTTAATTCTCAAATCCACTTGGTCACAGGAATTTTAATTCTCAAATCCACTTAGCCAATATGATTTTGTTTCTCAGATTCAGTGGGCCACAAGGATTTCAATTCTCAAATGCACTGGGCCATGGGGATGTTGATTCTCAAATCCACTAGGCCAGATGGATTTTCATTGTCAAATCCACTTGGTCACAGGATTTTGATTTTTAAATCCACTGGTCCACGGGGATTTTAATTCTCAAGTCCACTAGGCCACGGGGATTTTACTTCTCAAATCCCCTGTGCCACCGGGATTTTAATTCTCAAATTCACTGGGCCACGGGGATGTTGATTCTCAAATCCACAGGGCCACACGATGTTGATTCTCAAATGCACTGGGCCACAGGATTTTCATTCTCAAATCCACTGGGCCACTGGGATGTTGATTCTAAGGCCACGTGGCCACAGGATTTTACGTCTCCTATCCAGTGGGCCACGGGGATTTTATTGTGAAATCCTCGTGGCCACGGGGATTTTGAGTCTCAAATCCATGGGGCCCTGGGGCATCTACTTCTCAAATCCAAGGGGCAACGGGCATTTTAATTCTCAAATCCAGTGGGCCACGGGGATTTTGATTCTCAAACCCCATGGGCCATGGGGATTTGAATTCTTAAATCCACTTGGCCACAGGATTTTTAATTCTCCAATCCACTTGGCCACGGGGATTTTAATTCTCAAACCCCCTGGGCCATGGGGATTTTAGTTCTCAAATCCAATGGGCCACGGGGATGTGGAGTCTGAAGTCCACGTGGCCACAGGATTTTACTTCTCAAATCCAGTGGGCCACGAGGATGTTGATTCTCAAATCCCCTGGGCCATGGGGAGTTGAATTCTCAAATGCACTGTGCCATGGGGATTTCAATTCTCCAAGCTCACCGGGCCATGGGGATGTTGATTCCTAAATCCAGTGGGCCACGGGGATGTTGATTCTCAAATCCACTAGGCCACGCGTATTTTAATTCTGAAATCCAGTTGGTCACAGGATTTTAGTTCTGAAATCCACTGGGCCACGGGGATTTTAATTCTCAAATCCACTGGGCCATGGGGAAGTTACTTCTCAAATCCCCGGGGCAACAGGCATTTTAATTCTCAAATCCACTGGGCCATGGGGATTTCAGTTCTGAAATCCACTGGGCCACTGGGATTGTAATTCTCAAATCCACTGGGCCACCTTGATTTTGATTCTCAAATCCACTGGGCCACCGGGATTTTAATTCTCAAATCTCCTGGGCCGCGGGGGTTTTGATTCTCAAATCCACTTTGTCACAGGATTTTACTTTTCAAAACCACTTAGGCACAGGATTCTCATTCTCAAATCCATAGGGTTACGGGGATTTGGATTCTCAAATCCACTGGGCACAGGATTTTAATTCTCTCAATTCACTGGGACATGGGGATTTTGATTCTCAACTCTCCTTGGTCACAGGAATTTTAATTCTCAAATCCACTTAGCCAATATGATTTTGTTTCTCAGATTCAGTGGGCCACAAGGATTTCAATTCTCAAATGCACTGGGCCACGGGGATGTTGATTCTCAAATCCACTAGGCCAGATGGATTTTCATTGTCAAATCCACTTGGTCACAGGATTTTGATTTTTAAATCCACTGGTCCACGGGGATTTTAATTCTCAAGTCCACTAGGCCACGGGGATTTTACTTCTCAAATCCCCTGTGCCACCGGGATTTTAATTCTCAAATTCACTGGGCCACGGGGATGTTGATTCTCAAATCCACAGGGCCACACGATGTTGATTCTCAAATGCACTGGGCCACAGGATTTTCATTCTCAAATCCACTGGGCCACTGGGATGTTGATTCTAAGGCCACGTGGCCACAGGATTTTACGTCTCCTATCCAGTGGGCCACGGGGATTTTATTGTGAAATCCTCGTGGCCACGGGGATTTTGAGTCTCAAATCCATGGGGCTCTGGGGCATCTACTTCTCAAATCCAAGGGGCAACGGGCATTTTAATTCTCAAATCCACTGGGCCACGGGGATTTTGATTCTCAAACCCCATGGGCCATGGGGATTTGAATTCTTAAATCCACTTGGCCACAGGATTTTTAATTCTCCAATCCACTTGGCCACGGGGATTTTAATTCTCAAACCCCCTGGGCCATGGGGATTTTACTTCTCAAATCCAATGGGCCTCGGGGATGTGGAGTCTGAAGTCCACGTGGCCACAGGATTTTACTTCTCAAATCCACTGGGCCTCAGGGATTTTGATTCTCAAATCCATGGGGCCATGGGGATTTTACTTCTCAAATCCACTTGGCCACGGCGATTTTGATGCTCAAATCCATGGGGCCATGGGGATTTTACTTCTCAAATCCACTTGGCCACGGACATTTTAATTCTCAAATCCAGTGGGCCACGAGGATGTTGATTCTCAAATCCCCTGGGCCATGGGGATTTGAATTCTCAAATGCACTGTGCCATGGGGATTTCAATTCTCCAAGCTCACTGGGCCATGGGGATGTTGATTCCTAAATCCAGTGGGCCACGGGGATGTTGATTCTCAAATCCACTAGGCCACGCGTATTTTAATTCTGAAATCCAGTCGGTCAAAGGATTTTAATTCTGAAATCCACTGGGCCACGGGGATTTTAATTCTCAAATCCTCTGTGCCACCGGGATTTTAATTCTCAAATCCACTGGGCCATGGGGAATTTACTTCTCAAATCCCCGAGGCAACAGGCATTTTAATTCTCAAATCCATTGGGCCATGGGGATTTTAGTTCTGAAATCCACTGGGCCACTGGGATTGTAATTCTCAAATCCACTGGGCCACGGGGATTTTGATTCTCAAATCCACTGGGCCTCGGGGATGTTGATTCTGAAATCAACTGGGTGAAGGGGATTTTACTTCGCAAATCCCCTGAGGCATGGGGATTTTACTTCTCAAATGCTCTGGGCTACGGAGATATTTATTCTCAAATCCACTGGGCACGGGAATTTTTATTCTCAAATCCACTGGGCCATGGTGATTTTAATTCTTAAATCCCCTGGGCCACGGGGATGTTTATTCTCAAATCCGCTTGGTCACGGGGATTTTGATTCTCAAATCCATAGGGCCACCGGGATTTTAATTCTCAAATCTCCTGGGCCGCGGGGGTTTTGATTCTCAAATCCACTTTGTCACAGGATTTTACTTTTCAAATCCACTTAGGCACAGGATTCTCATTCTCAAATCCATAGGGTTACGGGGATTTGGATTCTCAAATCCACTGGGCCACCGGGATTTTAATTCTCTCAATTCACTGGGACATGGGGATTTTGATTCTCAACTCTCCTTGGTCACGGGAATTTTAATTCTCAAATCCACTTGGTCACAGGATTTTAATTCTCAAATCCACTTAGCCAATATGATTTTGTTTCTCAGATTCAGCGGGCCACGAGGATTTCAATTCTCAAATCCACTGGGCCACGGGGATGTTGATTCTCAAATCCACTAGGCCAGATGGATTTTCATTGTCAAATCCACTTGGTCACAGGATTTTGATTTTTAAATCCACTGGTCCACGGGGATTTTAATTCTCAAGTCCACTAGGCCACGGGGATTTTACTTCTCAAATCCCCTGTGCCACCGGGATTTTAATTCTCAAATTCACTGGGCCACACGATGTTGATTCTCAAATGCAGTGGGCCACAGGATTTTCATTCTCAAATCCACTGGGCCACTGGGATGTTGATTCTAAGGCCACGTGGCCACAGGATTTTACGTCTCCTATCCAGTGGGCCACGGGGATTTTATTGTGAAATCCTCGTGGCCACGGGGATTTTGAGTCTCAAATCCATGGGGCCCTGGGGCATTTACTTCTCAAATCCAAGGGGCAACGGGCATTTTAATTCTCAAATCCAGTGGGCCACGGGGATTTTGATTCTCAAATCCACTGCGCCATGGGGATTTGAATTCTTAAATCCACTTGGCCACAGGATTTTTAATTCTCCAATCCACTTGGCCACGGGGATTTTAATTCTCAAACCCCCTGGGCCATGGGGATTTTGGTTCTCAAATCCAATGGGCCACGGGGATGTGGAGTCTGAAGTCCACGTGGCCACAGGATTTTACTTCTCAAATCCACTGGGCCTCAGGGATTTTGATTCTCAAATCCATGGGGCCATGGGGATTTTACTTCTCAAATCCACTTGGCCACGGTGATTTTGATGCTCAAATCCATGGGGCCATGGGGATTTTACTTCTCAAATCCACTTGGCCACGGCGATTTTGATGCTCAAATCCATGGGGCCATGGGGATTTTACTTCTCAAATCCACTTGGCCACGGACATTTTAATTCCCAAATCCAGTGGGCCACGAGGATGTTGATTCTCAAATCCCCTGGGCCATGGGGATTTGAATTCTCAAATGCACTGTGCCATGGGGATTTCAATTCTCCAAGCTCACCGGGCCATGGGGATGTTGATTCCTAAATCCAGTGGGCCACGGGGATGTTGATTCTCAAATCCACTAGGCCACGCGTATTTTAATTCTGAAATCCAGTCGGTCAAAGGATTTTAGTTCTGAAATCCACTGGGCCACGGGGATTTTAATTCTCAAATCCTCTGTGCCACCGGGATTTTAATTCTCAAATCCACTGGGCCATGGGGAATTTACTTCTCAAATCCCCGAGGCAACAGGCATTTTAATTCTCAAATCCATTGGGCCATGGGGATTTTGATTCTCAAATCCACTGGGCCACTGGGATTGTAATTCTCAAATCCACTGGGCCACGGGGATTTTGATTCTCAAATCCACTGGGCCTCGGGGATGTTGATTCTGAAATCCACTGGGTGAAGGGGATTTTACTTCTCAAATCCCATGAGGCATTGGGATTTTACTTCTCAAATGCTCTGGGCTACGGAGATATTTATTCTCAAATCCACTGGGCACGGGAATTTTTATTCTCAAATCCACTGGGCCATGGTGATTTTAATTCTTAAATCCCCTGGGCCACGGGGATGTTTATTCTCAAATCCGCTTGGTCACGGGGATTGTGATTCTCAAATCCATAGGGCCACCGGGATTTTAATTCTCAAATCTCCTGGGCCGCGGGGGTTTTGATTCTCAAATCCACTTTGTCACAGGATTTTACTTTTCAAATCCACTTAGGCACAGGATTCTCATTCTCAAATCCATAGGGTTATGGGGATTTGGATTCTCAAATCCACTGGGCCACCGGGATTTTAATTCTCTCAATTCACTGGGACATGGGGATTTTGATTCTCAACTCTCCTTGGTCACGGGAATTTTAATTCTCAAATCCACTTGGTCACAGGATTTTAATTCTCAAATCCACTTAGCCAATATGATTTTGTTTCTCAGATTCAGTGGGCCACGAGGATTTCAATTCTCAAATGCACTGGGCCACGGGGATTTCAATTCTCAAGTCCACCGGGCCACGGGGATGTTGATTCCTAAATGCACTGGGCCACAGGGATTTTGATTCTCAAATCCACTAGGCCACGCGTATTTTTATTCTCAAATGTGGTCGGTCAAAGGATTTTAATTCTGAAATCCACTGGGCCACGGGGATGTTGATTCTCAAATGCACTAGGCCAGAGGGATTTTGATTGTCAAATCCACTTGGTCACAGGATTTTGATTTTTAAATCCACTGGTCCACGGGGATTTTAATTCTCAAGTCCACTAGGCCACGGGGATTTTACTTCTCAAATCCCCTGTGCCACTGGGATTTTAATTCTCAAATTCACTGGGCCACGGGGATGTTGATTCTCAAATCCACAGGGCCACACGATGTTGATTCTCAAATGCACGTGGCCACAGGATTTTCATTCTCAAATCCACTGGGCCACTGGGATGTTGATTCTCAAGGCCACGTGGCCACAGGATTTTACGTCTCCTATCCAGTGGGCCACGGGGATTTTATTGTGAAATCCTCGTGGCCACGGGGATTTTGAGTCTCAAATCCATGGGGCCCTGGGGCATCTACTTCTCAAATCCAAGGGGCAACGGGCATTTTAATTCTCAAATCCAGTGGGCCACGGGGATTTTGATTTTCAAATCCACTGCGCCATGGGGATTTGAATTCTTAAATCCACTTGGCCACAGGATTTTTAATTCTCCAATCCACTTGGCCACGGGGATTTTAATTCTCAAACCCCCTGGGCCATGGGGATTTTAGTTCTCAAATCCACTGGGCCACGGGGATGTGGAGTCTGAAGTCCACGTGGCCACAGGATTTTACTTCTCAAATCCACTGGGCCTCGGGGATGTGGAGTCTGAAGTCCACGTGGCCACAGGATTTTACTTCTCAAATCCACTGGGCCTCAGGGATTTTGATTCTCAAATCCAAGGGGCCACGGACATTTTAATTCTCAAATCCAGTGGGCCACGAGGATGTTGATTCTCAAATCCCCTGGGCCATGGGGATTTGAATTCTCAAATGCACTGTGCCATGGGGATTTCAATTCTCCAAGCTCACCGGGCCATGGGGATGTTGATTCCTAAATCCAGTGGGCCACGGGGATGTTGATTCTCAAATCCACTAGGCCACGCGTATTTTAATTCTGAAATCCAGTTGGTCACAGGATTTTAGTTCTGAAATCCACTGGGCCACGGGGATTTTAATTCTCAAATCCACTGGGCCATGGGGAAGTTACTTCTCAAATCCCCGGGGCAACAGGCATTTTAATTCTCAAATCCACTGGGCCATGGGGATTTCAGTTCTGAAATCCACTGGGCCACTGGGATTGTAATTCTCAAATCCACTGGGCCACCTTGATTTTGATTCTCAAATCCACTGGGCCACCGGGATTTTAATTCTCAAATCTCCTGGGCCGCGGGGGTTTTGATTCTCAAATCCACTTTGTCACAGGATTTTACTTTTCAAATCCACTTAGGCACAGGATTCTCATTCTCAAATCCATAGGGTTACGGGGATTTGGATTCTCAAATCCACTGGGCACAGGATTTTAATTCTCTCAATTCACTGGGACATGGGGATTTTGATTCTCAACTCTCCTTGGTCACAGGAATTTTAATTCTCAAATCCACTTAGCCAATATGATTTTGTTTCTCAGATTCAGTGGGCCACAAGGATTTCAATTCTCAAATGCACTGGGCCACGGGGATGTTGATTCTCAAATCCACTAGGCCAGAGGGATTTTCATTGTCAAATCCACTTGGTCACAGGATTTTGATTTTTAAATCCACTGGTCCACGGGGATTTTAATTCTCAAGTCCACTAGGCCACGGGGATTTTACTTCTCAAATCCCCTGTGCCACCGGGATTTTAATTCTCAAATTCACTGGGCCACGGGGATGTTGATTCTCAAATCCACAGGGCCACACGATGTTGATTCTCAAATGCACTGGGCCACAGGATTTTCATTCTCAAATCCACTGGGCCACTGGGATGTTGATTCTAAGGCCACGTGGCCACAGGATTTTACGTCTCCTATCCAGTGGGCCACGGGGATTTTATTGTGAAATCCTCGTGGCCACGGGGATTTTGAGTCTCAAATCCATGGGGCCCTGGGGCATCTACTTCTCAAATCCAAGGGGCAACGGGCATTTTAATTCTCAAATCCAGTGGGCCACGGGGATTTTGATTTTCAAATCCACTGCGCCAGGGGGATTTGAATTCTTAAATCCACTTGGCCACAGGATTTTTAATTCTCCAATCCACTTGGCCACGGGGATTTTAATTCTCAAACCCCCTGGGCCATGGGGATTTTACTTCTCAAATCCAATGGGCCACGGGGATGTGGAGTCTGAAGTCCACGTGGCCACAGGATTTTACTTCTCAAATCCAATGGGCCTCGGGGATTTTGATTCTCAAATCCATGGGGCCATGGGGATTTTACTTCTCAAATCCACTTGGCCACGGCGATTTTGATGCTCAAATCCATGGGGCCATGGGGATTTTACTTCTCAAATCCACTTGGCCACGGACATTTTAATTCCCAAATCCAGTGGGCCTCGAGGATGTTGATTCTCAAATCCCCTGGGCCATGGGGATTTGAATTCTCAAATGCACTGTGCCATGGGGATTTCAATTCTCCAAGCTCACCGGGCCATGGGGATGTTGATTCCTAAATCCAGTGGGCCACGGGGATGTTGATTCTCAAATCCACTAGGCCACGCGTATTTTAATTCTGAAATCCAGTTGGTCACAGGATTTTAGTTCTGAAATCCACTGGGCCACGGGGATTTTAATTCTCAAATCCTCTGTGCCACCGGGATTTTAATTCTCAAATCCACTGGGCCATGGGGAATTTACTTCTCAAATCCCCGAGGCAACAGGCATTTTAATTCTCAAATCCATTGGGCCATGGGGATTTTGATTCTCAAATCCACTGGGCCACTGGGATTGTAATTCTCAAATCCACTGGGCCACGGGGATTTTGATTCTCAAATCCACTGGGCCTCGGGGATGTTGATTCTGAAATCCACTGGGTGAAGGGGATTTTACTTCTCAAATCCCATGAGGCATTGGGATTTTACTTCTCAAATGCTCTGGGCTACGGAGATATTTATTCTCAAATCCACTGGGCACGGGAATTTTTATTCTCAAATCCACTGGGCCATGGTGATTTTAATTCTTAAATCCCCTGGGCCACGGGGATGTTTATTCTCAAATCCGCTTGGTCACGGGGATTTTGATTCTCAAATCCATAGGGCCACCGGGATTTTAATTCTCAAATCTCCTGGGCCGCGGGGGTTTTGATTCTCAAATCCACTTTGTCACAGGATTTTACTTTTCAAATCCACTTAGGCACAGGATTCTCATTCTCAAATCCATAGGGTTATGGGGATTTGGATTCTCAAATCCACTGGGCCACCGGGATTTTAATTCTCTCAATTCACTGGGACATGGGGATTTTGATTCTCAACTCTCCTTGGTCACAGGAATTTTAATTCTCAAATCCACTTAGCCAATATGATTTTGTTTCTCAGATTCAGTGGGCCACAAGGATTTCAATTCTCAAATGCACTGGGCCACGGGGATGTTGATTCTCAAATCCACTAGGCCAGAGGGATTTTCATTGTCAAATCCACTTGGTCACAGGATTTTGATTTTTAAATCCACTGGTCCACGGGGATTTTAATTCTCAAGTCCACTAGGCCACGGGGATTTTACTTCTCAAATCCCCTGTGCCACCGGGATTTTAATTCTCAAATTCACTGGGCCACGGGGATGTTGATTCTCAAATCCACAGGGCCACACGATGTTGATTCTCAAATGCACTGGGCCACAGGATTTTCATTCTCAAATCCACTGGGCCACTGGGATGTTGATTCTAAGGCCACGTGGCCACAGGATTTTACGTCTCCTATCCAGTGGGCCACGGGGATTTTATTGTGAAATCCTCGTGGCCACGGGGATTTTGAGTCTCAAATCCATGGGGCCCTGGGGCATCTACTTCTCAAATCCAAGGGGCAACGGGCATTTTAATTCTCAAATCCAGTGGGCCACGGGGATTTTGATTTTCAAATCCACTGCGCCATGGGGATTTGAATTCTTAAATCCACTTGGCCACAGGATTTTTAATTCTCCAATCCACTTGGCCACGGGGATTTTAATTCTCAAACCCCCTGGGCCATGGGGATTTTACTTCTCAAATCCAATGGGCCACGGGGATGTGGAGTCTGAAGTCCACGTGGCCACAGGATTTTACTTCTCAAATCCAATGGGCCTCGGGGATTTTGATTCTCAAATCCATGGGGCCATGGGGATTTTACTTCTCAAATCCACTTGGCCACGGCGATTTTGATGCTCAAATCCATGGGGCCATGGGGATTTTACTTCTCAAATCCACTTGGCCACGGCGATTTTGATGCTCAAATCCATGGGGCCATGGGGATTTTACCTCTCAAATCCACTTGGCCACGGCGATTTTGATGCTCAAATCCATGGGGCCATGGGGATTTTACTTCTCAAATCCACTTGGCCACGGACATTTTAATTCCCAAATCCAGTGGGCCACGAGGATGTTGATTCTCAAATCCCCTGGGCCATGGGGATTTGAATTCTCAAATGCACTGTGCCATGGGGATTTCAATTCTCCAAGCTCACTGGGCCATGGGGATGTTGATTCCTAAATCCAGTGGGCCACGGGGATGTTGATTCTCAAATCCACTAGGCCACGCGTATTTTAATTCTGAAATCCAGTCGGTCACAGGATTTTAATTCTGAAATCCACTGGGCCACGGGGATTTTAATTCTCAAATCCTCTGTGCCACCGGGATTTTAATTCTCAAATCCACTGGGCCATGGGGAATTTACTTCTCAAATCCCCGAGGCAACAGGCATTTTAATTCTCAAATCCATTGGGCCATGGGGATTTTAGTTCTGAAATCCACTGGGCCACTGGGATTGTAATTCTCAAATCCACTGGGCCACGGGGATTTGATTCTCAAATCCACTGGGCCTCGGGGATGTTGATTCTGAAATCCACTGGGTCAAGGGGATTTTACTTCGCAAATCCCCTGAGGCATGGGGATTTTACTTCTCAAATGCTCTGGGCTACGGAGATATTTATTCTCAAATCCACTGGGCACGGGAATTTTTATTCTCAAATCCACTGGGCCATGGTGATTTTAATTCTTAAATCCCCTGGGCCACGGGGATGTTTATTCTCAAATCCGCTTGGTCACGGGGATTTTGATTCTCAAATCCATAGGGCCACCGGGATTTTAATTCTCAAATCTCCTGGGCCGCGGGGGTTTTGATTCTCATATCCACTTTGTCACAGGATTTTACTTTTCAAATCCACTTAGGCACAGGATTCTCATTCTCAAATCCATAGGGTTATGGGGATTTGGATTCTCAAATCCACTGGGCCACCGGGATTTTAATTCTCTCAATTCACTGGGACATGGGGATTTTGATTCTCAACTCTCCTTGGTCACGGGAATTTTAATTCTCAAATCCACTTGGTCACAGGATTTTAATTCTCAAATCCACTTAGCCAATATGATTTTGTTTCTCAGATTCAGCGGGCCACAAGGATTTCAATTCTCAAATCCACTGGGCCACGGGGATGTTGATTCTCAAATCCACTAGGCCAGATGGATTTTGATTGTCAAATCCACTTGGTCACAGGATTTTGATTTTTAAATCCACTGGTCCACGGGGATTTTAATTCTCAAGTCCACTAGGCCACGGGGATTTTACTTCTCAAATCCCCTGTGCCACCGGGATTTTAATTCTCAAATTCACTGGGCCACACGATGTTGATTCTCAAATGCACTGGGCCACAGGATTTTCATTCTCAAATCCACTGGGCCACTGGGATGTTGATTCTAAGGCCACGTGGCCACAGGATTTTACGTCTCCTATCCAGTGGGCCACGGGGATTTTATTGTGAAATCCTCGTGGCCACGGGGATTTTGAGTCTCAAATCCATGGGGCCCTGGGGCATTTACTTCTCAAATCCAAGGGGCAACGGGCATTTTAATTCTCAAATCCAGTGGGCCACGGGGATTTTGATTCTCAAATCCACTGCGCCATGGGGATTTGAATTCTTAAATCCACTTGGCCACAGGATTTTTAATTCTCCAATCCACTTGGCCATGGGGATTTTAATTCTCAAACCCCCTGGGCCATGGGGATTTTAGTTCTCAAATCCAATGGGCCACGGGGATGTGGAGTCTGAAGTCCACGTGGCCACAGGATTTTACTTCTCAAATCCACTGGGCCTCGGGGATTTTGATTCTCAAATCCATGGGGCCATGGGGATTTTACTTCTCAAATCCACTTGGCCACGGCGATTTTGATGCTCAAATCCATGGGGCCATGGGGATTTTACTTCTCAAATCCACTTGGCCACGGCGATTTTGATGCTCAAATCCATGGGGCCATGGGGATTTTACTTCTCAAATCCACTTGGCCACGGTGATTTTGATGCTCAAATCCATGGGGCCATGGGGATTTTACTTCTCAAATCCACTTGGCCACGGCGATTTTGATGCTCAAATCCATGGGGCCATGGGGATTTTACTTCTCAAATCCACTTGGCCACGGACATTTTAATTCCCAAATCCAGTGGGCCACGAGGATGTTGATTCTCAAATCCCCTGGGCCATGGGGATTTGAATTCTCAAATGCACTGTGCCATGGGGATTTCAATTCTCCAAGCTCACCGGGCCATGGGGATGTTGATTCCTAAATCCAGTGGGCCACGGGGATGTTGATTCTCAAATCCACTAGGCCACGCGTATTTTAATTCTGAAATCCAGTTGGTCACAGGATTTTAGTTCTGAAATCCACTGGGCCACGGGGATTTTAATTCTCAAATCCTCTGTGCCACCGGGATTTTAATTCTCAAATCCACTGGGCCATGGGGAATTTACTTCTCAAATCCCCGAGGCAACAGGCATTTTAATTCTCAAATCCATTGGGCCATGGGGATTTTGATTCTCAAATCCACTGGGCCACTGGGATTGTAATTCTCAAATCCACTGGGCCACGGGGATTTTGATTCTCAAATCCACTGGGCCTCGGGGATGTTGATTCTGAAATCCACTGGGTGAAGGGGATTTTACTTCTCAAATCCCATGAGGCATTGGGATTTTACTTCTCAAATGCTCTGGGCTACGGAGATATTTATTCTCAAATCCACTGGGCACGGGAATTTTTATTCTCAAATCCACTGGGCCATGGTGATTTTAATTCTTAAATCCCCTGGGCCACGGGGATGTTTATTCTCAAATCCGCTTGGTCACGGGGATTTTGATTCTCAAATCCATAGGGCCACCGGGATTTTAATTCTCAAATCTCCTGGGCCGCGGGGGTTTTGATTCTCAAATCCACTTTGTCACAGGATTTTACTTTTCAAATCCACTTAGGCACAGGATTCTCATTCTCAAATCCATAGGGTTATGGGGATTTGGATTCTCAAATCCACTGGGCCACCGGGATTTTAATTCTCTCAATTCACTGGGACATGGGGATTTTGATTCTCAACTCTCCTTGGTCACGGGAATTTTAATTCTGAAATGCACTGGGTCACAGGATTTTAATTCTCAAATCCACTTAGCCAATATGATTTTGTTTCTCAGATTCAGTGGGCCACGAGGATTTCAATTCTCAAATGCACTGGGCCACGGGGATTTCAATTCTCAAGTCCACCGGGCCACGGGGATGTTGATTCCTAAATGCACTGGGCCACAGGGATTTTGATTCTCAAATCCACTAGGCCACGCGTATTTTTATTCTCAAATGTGGTCGGTCAAAGGATTTTAATTCTGAAATCCACTGGGCCACGGGGATGTTGATTCTCAAATGCACTAGGCCAGAGGGATTTTGATTGTCAAATCCACTTGGTCACAGGATTTTGATTTTTAAATCCACTGGTCCACGGGGATTTTAATTCTCAAGTCCACTAGGCCACGGGGATTTTACTTCTCAAATCCCCTGTGCCACCGGGATTTTAATTCTCAAATTCACTGGGCCACGGGGATGTTGATTCTCAAATCCGCAGGGCCACACGATGTTGATTCTCAAATGCACGTGGCCACAGGATTTTCATTCTCAAATCCACTGGGCCACTGGGATGTTGATTCTCAAGGCCACGTGGCCACAGGATTTTACGTCTCCTATCCAGTGGGCCACGGGGATTTTTTTGTGAAATCCTCGTGGCCACGGGGATTTTGAGTCTCAAATCCATGGGGCCCTGGGGCATCTACTTCTCAAATCCAAGGGGCAACGGGCATTTTAATTCTCAAATCCAGTGGGCCACGGGGATTTTGATTTTCAAATCCACTGCGCCATGGGGATTTGAATTCTTAAATCCACTTGGCCACAGGATTTTTAATTCTCCAATCCACTTGGCCACGGGGATTTTAATTCTCAAACCCCCTGGGCCATGGGGATTTTAGTTCTCAAATCCACTGGGCCACGGGGATGTGGAGTCTGAAGTCCACGTGGCCACAGGATTTTACTTCTCAAATCCACTGGGCCTCGGGGATTTTGATTCTCAAATCCATGGGGCCATGGGGATTTTACTTCTCAAATCCACTTGGCCACGGCGATTTTGATGCTCAAATCCATGGGGCCATGGGGATTTTACTTCTCAAATCCACTTGGCCACGGTGATTTTGATGCTCAAATCCATGGGGCCATGGGGATTTTACTTCTCAAATCCAAGGGGCCACGGACATTTTAATTCTCAAATCCAGTGGGCCACGAGGATGTTGATTCTCAAATCCCCTGGGCCATGGGGATTTGAATTCTCAAATGCACTGTGCCATGGGGATTTCAATTCTCCAAGCTCACCGGGCCATGGGGATGTTGATTCCTAAATCCAGTGGGCCACGGGGATGTTGATTCTCAAATCCACTAGGCCACGCGTATTTTAATTCTGAAATCCAGTTGGTCACAGGATTTTAATTCTGAAATCCACTGTGCCATGGGGATTTCAATTCTCCAAGCTCACCGGGCCATGGGGATGTTGATTCCTAAATCCAGTGGGCCACGGGGATGTTGATTCTCAAATCCACTAGGCCACGCGTATTTTAATTCTGAAATCCAGTCGGTCACAGGATTTTAATTCTGAAATCCACTGGGCCACGGGGATTTTAATTCTCAAATCCTCTGTGCCACCGGGATTTTAATTCTCAAATCCACTGGGCCATGGGGAATTTACTTCTCAAATCCCCGAGGCAACAGGCATTTTAATTCTCAAATCCATTGGGCCATGGGGATTTTAGTTCTGAAATCCACTGGGCCACTGGGATTGTAATTCTCAAATCCACTGGGCCACGGGGATTTTGATTCTCAAATCCACTGGGCCTCGGGGATGTTGATTCTGAAATCCACTGGGTCAAGGGGATTTTACTTCGCAAATCCCCTGAGGCATGGGGATTTTACTTCTCAAATGCTCTGGGCTACGGAGATATTTATTCTCAAATCCACTGGGCACGGGAATTTTTATTCTCAAATCCACTGGGCCATGGTGATTTTAATTCTTAAATCCCCTGGGCCACGGGGATGTTTATTCTCAAATCCGCTTGGTCACGGGGATTTTGATTCTCAAATCCATAGGGCCACCGGGATTTTAATTCTCAAATCTCCTGGGCCGCGGGGGTTTTGATTCTCAAATCCACTTTGTCACAGGATTTTACTTTTCAAATCCACTTAGGCACAGGATTCTCATTCTCAAATCCATAGGGTTATGGGGATTTGGATTCTCAAATCCACTGGGCCACCGGGATTTTAATTCTCTCAATTCACTGGGACATGGGGATTTTGATTCTCAACTCTCCTTGGTCACGGGAATTTTAATTCTGAAATGCACTGGGTCACAGGATTTTAATTCTCAAATCCACTTAGCCAATATGATTTTGTTTCTCAGATTCAGTGGGCCACGAGGATTTCAATTCTCAAATGCACTGGGCCACGGGGATTTCAATTCTCAAGTCCACCGGGCCACGGGGATGTTGATTCCTAAATGCACTGGGCCACAGGGATTTTGATTCTCAAATCCACTAGGCCACGCGTATTTTTATTCTCAAATGTGGTCGGTCAAAGGATTTTAATTCTGAAATCCACTGGGCCACGGGGATGTTGATTCTCAAATGCACTAGGCCAGAGGGATTTTGATTGTCAAATCCACTTGGTCACAGGATTTTGATTTTTAAATCCACTGGTCCACGGGGATTTTAATTCTCAAGTCCACTAGGCCACGGGGATTTTACTTCTCAAATCCCCTGTGCCACCGGGATTTTAATTCTCAAATTCACTGGGCCACGGGGATGTTGATTCTCAAATCCACAGGGCCACACGATGTTGATTCTCAAATGCACGTGGCCACAGGATTTTCATTCTCAAATCCACTGGGCCACTGGGATGTTGATTCTCAAGGCCACGTGGCCACAGGATTTTACGTCTCCTATCCAGTGGGCCACGGGGATTTTTTTGTGAAATCCTCGTGGCCACGGGGATTTTGAGTCTCAAATCCATGGGGCCCTGGGGCATCTACTTCTCAAATCCATGGGGCCCTGGGGCATCTACTTCTCAAATCCAAGGGGCAACGGGCATTTTAATTCTCAAATCCAGTGGGCCACGGGGATTTTGATTTTCAAATCCACTGCGCCATGGGGATTTGAATTCTTAAATCCACTTGGCCACAGGATTTTTAATTCTCCAATCCACTTGGCCACGGGGATTTTAATTCTCAAACCCCCTGGGCCATGGGGATTTTAGTTCTCAAATCCACTGGGCCACGGGGATGTGGAGTCTGAAGTCCACGTGGCCACAGGATTTTACTTCTCAAATCCACTGGGCCTCGGGGATTTTGATTCTCAAATCCATGGGGCCATGGGGATTTTACTTCTCAAATCCACTTGGCCACGGCGATTTTGATGCTCAAATCCATGGGGCCATGGGGATTTTACTTCTCAAATCCACTTGGCCACGGTGATTTTGATGCTCAAATCCATGGGGCCATGGGGATTTTACTTCTCAAATCCAAGGGGCCACGGACATTTTAATTCTCAAATCCAGTGGGCCACGAGGATGTTGATTCTCAAATCCCCTGGGCCATGGGGATTTGAATTCTCAAATGCACTGTGCCATGGGGATTTCAATTCTCCAAGCTCACCGGGCCATGGGGATGTTGATTCCTAAATCCAGTGGGCCACGGGGATGTTGATTCTTAAATCCACTAGGCCACGCGTATTTTAATTCTGAAATCCAGTTGGTCACAGGATTTTAATTCTGAAATCCACTGTGCCATGGGGATTTCAATTCTCCAAGCTCACCGGGCCATGGGGATGTTGATTCCTAAATCCAGTGGGCCACGGGGATGTTGATTCTCAAATCCACTAGGCCACGCGTATTTTAATTCTGAAATCCAGTCGGTCAAAGGATTTTAATTCTGAAATCCACTGGGCCACGGGGATTTTAATTCTCAAATCCTCTGTGCCACCGGGATTTTAATTCTCAAATCCACTGGGCCATGGGGAATTTACTTCTCAAATCCCCGAGGCAACAGGCATTTTAATTCTCAAATCCATTGGGCCATGGGGATTTTAGTTCTGAAATCCACTGGGCCACTGGGATTGTAATTCTCAAATCCACTGGGCCTCGGGGATTTTGATTCTCAAGTCCACTGGGCCTCGGGGATGTTGATTCTGAAATCCACTGGGTGAAAGGGATTTTACTTCGCAAATCCCCTGAGGCATGGGGATTTTACTTCTCAAATGCTCTGGGCTACGGAGATATTTATTCTCAAATCCACTGGGCACGGGAATTTTTATTCTCAAATCCACTGGGCCATGGTGATTTTAATTCTTAAATCCCCTGGGCCACGGGGATGTTTATTCTCAAATCCGCTTGGTCACGGGGATTTTGATTCTCAAATCCATAGGGCCACCGGGATTTTAATTCTCAAATCTCCTGGGCCGCGGGGGTTTTGATTCTCAAATCCACTTTGTCACAGGATTTTACTTTTCAAATCCACTTAGGCACAGGATTCTCATTCTCAAATCCATAGGGTTATGGGGATTTGGATTCTCAAATCCACTGGGCCACCGGGATTTTAATTCTCTCAATTCACTGGGACATGGGGATTTTGATTCTCAACTCTCCTTGGTCACGGGAATTTTAATTCTCAAATCCACTTGGTCACAGGATTTTAATTCTCAAATCCACTTAGCCAATATGATTTTGTTTCTCAGATTCAGTGGGCCACAAGGATTTCAATTCTCAAATGCACTGGGCCACGGGGATGTTGATTCTCAAATCCACTAGGCCAGATGGATTTTGATTGTCAAATCCACTTGGTCACAGGATTTTGATTTTTAAATCCACTGGTCCACGGGGATTTTAATTCTCAAGTCCACTAGGCCACGGGGATTTTACTTCTCAAATCCCCTGTGCCACCGGGATTTTAATTCTCAAATTCACTGGGCCACACGATGTTGATTCTCAAATGCACGTGGCCACAGGATTTTCATTCTCAAATCCACTGGGCCACTGGGATGTTGATTCTAAGGCCACGTGGCCACAGGATTTTACGTCTCCTATCCAGTGGGCCACGGGGATTTTATTGTGAAATCCTCGTGGCCACGGGGATTTTGAGTCTCAAATCCATGGGGCCCTGGGGCATTTACTTCTCAAATCCAAGGGGCAACGGGCATGTTAATTCTCAAATCCAGTGGGCCACGGGGATTTTGATTCTCAAATCCACTGCGCCATGGGGATTTGAATTCTTAAATCCACTTGGCCACAGGATTTTTAATTCTCCAATCCACTTGGCCACGGGGATTTTAATTCTCAAACCCCCTGGGCCATGGGGATTTTACTTCTCAAATCCAATGGGCCTCGGGGATGTGGAGTCTGAAGTCCACGTGGCCACAGGATTTTACTTCTCAAATCCACTGGGCCTCGGGGATTTTGATTCTCAAATCCATGGGGCCATGGGGATTTTACTTCTCAAATCCACTTGGCCACGGCGATTTTGATGCTCAAATCCATGGGGCCATGGGGATTTTACTTCTCAAATCCACTTGGCCACGGTGATTTTGATGCTCAAATCCATGGGGCCATGGGGATTTTACTTCTCAAATCCAAGGGGCCACGGACATTTTAATTCTCAAATCCAGTGGGCCACGAGGATGTTGATTCTCAAATCCCCTGGGCCATGGGGATTTGAATTCTCAAATGCACTGTGCCATGGGGATTTCAATTCTCCAAGCTCACCGGGCCATGGGGATGTTGATTCCTAAATCCAGTGGGCCACGGGGATGTTGATTCTCAAATCCACTAGGCCACGCGTATTTTAATTCTGAAATCCAGTCGGTCAAAGGATTTTAATTCTGAAATCCACTGGGCCACGGGGATTTTAATTCTCAAATCCTCTGTGCCACCGGGATTTTAATTCTCAAATCCACTGGGCCATGGGGAATTTACTTCTCAAATCCCCGAGGCAACAGGCATTTTAATTCTCAAATCCATTGGGCCATGGGGATTTTAGTTCTGAAATCCACTGGGCCACTGGGATTGTAATTCTCAAATCCACTGGGCCACGGGGATTTTGATTCTCAAATCCACTGGGCCTCGGGGATGTTGATTCTGAAATCCACTGGGTGAAGGGGATTTTACTTCGCAAATCCCCTGAGGCATGGGGATTTTACTTCTCAAATGCTCTGGGCTACGGAGATATTTATTCTCAAATCCACTGGGCACGGGAATTTTTATTCTCAAATCCACTGGGCCATGGTGATTTTAATTCTTAAATCCCCTGGGCCACGGGGATGTTTATTCTCAAATCCGCTTGGTCACGGGGATTTTGATTCTCAAATCCATAGGGCCACCGGGATTTTAATTCTCAAATCTCCTGGGCCGCGGGGGTTTTGATTCTCAAATCCACTTTGTCACAGGATTTTACTTTTCAAATCCACTTAGGCACAGGATTCTCATTCTCAAATCCATAGGGTTATGGGGATTTGGATTCTCAAATCCACTGGGCCACCGGGATTTTAATTCTCTCAATTCACTGGGACATGGGGATTTTGATTCTCAACTCTCCTTGGTCACGGGAATTTTAATTCTGAAATGCACTGGGTCACAGGATTTTAATTCTCAAATCCACTTAGCCAATATGATTTTGTTTCTCAGATTCAGTGGGCCACGAGGATTTCAATTCTCAAATGCACTGGGCCACGGGGATTTCAATTCTCAAGTCCACCGGGCCACGGGGATGTTGATTCCTAAATGCACTGGGCCACAGGGATTTTGATTCTCAAATCCACTAGGCCACGCGTATTTTTATTCTCAAATGTGGTCGGTCAAAGGATTTTAATTCTGAAATCCACTGGGCCACGGGGATGTTGATTCTCAAATGCACTAGGCCAGAGGGATTTTGATTGTCAAATCCACTTGGTCACAGGATTTTGATTTTTAAATCCACTGGTCCACGGGGATTTTAATTCTCAAGTCCACTAGGCCACGGGGATTTTACTTCTCAAATCCCCTGTGCCACCGGGATTTTAATTCTCAAATTCACTGGGCCACGGGGATGTTGATTCTCAAATCCACAGGGCCACACGATGTTGATTCTCAAATGCACGTGGCCACAGGATTTTCATTCTCAAATCCACTGGGCCACTGGGATGTTGATTCTCAAGGCCACGTGGCCACAGGATTTTACGTCTCCTATCCAGTGGGCCACGGGGATTTTTTTGTGAAATCCTCGTGGCCACGGGGATTTTGAGTCTCAAATCCATGGGGCCCTGGGGCATCTACTTCTCAAATCCATGGGGCCCTGGGGCATCTACTTCTCAAATCCAAGGGGCAACGGGCATTTTAATTCTCAAATCCAGTGGGCCACGGGGATTTTGATTTTCAAATCCACTGCGCCATGGGGATTTGAATTCTTAAATCCACTTGGCCACAGGATTTTTAATTCTCCAATCCACTTGGCCACGGGGATTTTAATTCTCAAACCCCCTGGGCCATGGGGATTTTAGTTCTCAAATCCACTGGGCCACGGGGATGTGGAGTCTGAAGTCCACGTGGCCACAGGATTTTACTTCTCAAATCCACTGGGCCTCGGGGATTTTGATTCTCAAATCCATGGGGCCATGGGGATTTTACTTCTCAAATCCACTTGGCCACGGCGATTTTGATGCTCAAATCCATGGGGCCATGGGGATTTTACTTCTCAAATCCACTTGGCCACGGTGATTTTGATGCTCAAATCCATGGGGCCATGGGGATTTTACTTCTCAAATCCAAGGGGCCACGGACATTTTAATTCTCAAATCCAGTGGGCCACGAGGATGTTGATTCTCAAATCCCCTGGGCCATGGGGATTTGAATTCTCAAATGCACTGTGCCATGGGGATTTCAATTCTCCAAGCTCACCGGGCCATGGGGATGTTGATTCCTAAATCCAGTGGGCCACGGGGATGTTGATTCTTAAATCCACTAGGCCACGCGTATTTTAATTCTGAAATCCAGTCGGTCAAAGGATTTTAATTCTGAAATCCACTGTGCCATGGGGATTTCAATTCTCCAAGCTCACCGGGCCATGGGGATGTTGATTCCTAAATCCAGTGGGCCACGGGGATGTTGATTCTCAAATCCACTAGGCCACGCGTATTTTAATTCTGAAATCCAGTCGGTCAAAGGATTTTAATTCTGAAATCCACTGGGCCACGGGGATTTTAATTCTCAAATCCTCTGTGCCACCGGGATTTTAATTCTCAAATCCACTGGGCCATGGGGAATTTACTTCTCAAATCCCCGAGGCAACAGGCATTTTAATTCTCAAATCCATTGGGCCATGGGGATTTTAGTTCTGAAATCCACTGGGCCACTGGGATTGTAATTCTCAAATCCACTGGGCCTCGGGGATTTTGATTCTCAAGTCCACTGGGCCTCGGGGATGTTGATTCTGAAATCCACTGGGTGAAAGGGATTTTACTTCGCAAATCCCCTGAGGCATGGGGATTTTACTTCTCAAATGCTCTGGGCTACGGAGATATTTATTCTCAAATCCACTGGGCACGGGAATTTTTATTCTCAAATCCACTGGGCCATGGTGATTTTAATTCTTAAATCCCCTGGGCCACGGGGATGTTTATTCTCAAATCCGCTTGGTCACGGGGATTTTGATTCTCAAATCCATAGGGCCACCGGGATTTTAATTCTCAAATCTCCTGGGCCGCGGGGGTTTTGATTCTCAAATCCACTTTGTCACAGGATTTTACTTTTCAAATCCACTTAGGCACAGGATTCTCATTCTCAAATCCATAGGGTTATGGGGATTTGGATTCTCAAATCCACTGGGCCACCGGGATTTTAATTCTCTCAATTCACTGGGACATGGGGATTTTGATTCTCAACTCTCCTTGGTCACGGGAATTTTAATTCTCAAATCCACTTGGTCACAGGATTTTAATTCTCAAATCCACTTAGCCAATATGATTTTGTTTCTCAGATTCAGTGGGCCACAAGGATTTCAATTCTCAAATCCACTGGGCCACGGGGATGTTGATTCTCAAATCCACTAGGCCAGATGGATTTTGATTGTCAAATCCACTTGGTCACAGGATTTTGATTTTTAAATCCACTGGTCCACGGGGATTTTAATTCTCAAGTCCACTAGGCCACGGGGATTTTACTTCTCAAATCCCCTGTGCCACCGGGATTTTAATTCTCAAATTCACTGGGCCACACGATGTTGATTCTCAAATGCACGTGGCCACAGGATTTTCATTCTCAAATCCACTGGGCCACTGGGATGTTGATTCTAAGGCCACGTGGCCACAGGATTTTACGTCTCCTATCCAGTGGGCCACGGGGATTTTATTGTGAAATCCTCGTGGCCACGGGGATTTTGAGTCTCAAATCCATGGGGCCCTGGGGCATTTACTTCTCAAATCCAAGGGGCAACGGGCATGTTAATTCTCAAATCCAGTGGGCCACGGGGATTTTGATTCTCAAATCCACTGCGCCATGGGGATTTGAATTCTTAAATCCACTTGGCCACAGGATTTTTAATTCTCCAATCCACTTGGCCACGGGGATTTTAATTCTCAAACCCCCTGGGCCATGGGGATTTTACTTCTCAAATCCAATGGGCCTCGGGGATGTGGAGTCTGAAGTCCACGTGGCCACAGGATTTTACTTCTCAAATCCACTGGGCCTCGGGGATTTTGATTCTCAAATCCATGGGGCCATGGGGATTTTACTTCTCAAATCCACTTGGCCACGGCGATTTTGATGCTCAAATCCATGGGGCCATGGGGATTTTACTTCTCAAATCCACTTGGCCACGGTGATTTTGATGCTCAAATCCATGGGGCCATGGGGATTTTACTTCTCAAATCCAAGGGGCCACGGACATTTTAATTCTCAAATCCAGTGGGCCACGAGGATGTTGATTCTCAAATCCCCTGGGCCATGGGGATTTGAATTCTCAAATGCACTGTGCCATGGGGATTTCAATTCTCCAAGCTCACCGGGCCATGGGGATGTTGATTCCTAAATCCAGTGGGCCACGGGGATGTTGATTCTCAAATCCACTAGGCCACGCGTATTTTAATTCTGAAATCCAGTCGGTCAAAGGATTTTAATTCTGAAATCCACTGGGCCACGGGGATTTTAATTCTCAAATCCTCTGTGCCACCGGGATTTTAATTCTCAAATCCACTGGGCCATGGGGAATTTACTTCTCAAATCCCCGAGGCAACAGGCATTTTAATTCTCAAATCCATTGGGCCATGGGGATTTTAGTTCTGAAATCCACTGGGCCACTGGGATTGTAATTCTCAAATCCACTGGGCCACGGGGATTTTGATTCTCAAATCCACTGGGCCTCGGGGATGTTGATTCTGAAATCCACTGGGTGAAGGGGATTTTACTTCGCAAATCCCCTGAGGCATGGGGATTTTACTTCTCAAATGCTCTGGGCTACGGAGATATTTATTCTCAAATCCACTGGGCACGGGAATTTTTATTCTCAAATCCACTGGGCCATGGTGATTTTAATTCTTAAATCCCCTGGGCCACGGGGATGTTTATTCTCAAATCCGCTTGGTCACGGGGATTTTGATTCTCAAATCCATAGGGCCACCGGGATTTTAATTCTCAAATCTCCTGGGCCGCGGGGGTTTTGATTCTCAAATCCACTTTGTCACAGGATTTTACTTTTCAAATCCACTTAGGCACAGGATTCTCATTCTCAAATCCATAGGGTTATGGGGATTTGGATTCTCAAATCCACTGGGCCACCGGGATTTTAATTCTCTCAATTCACTGGGACATGGGGATTTTGATTCTCAACTCTCCTTGGTCACGGGAATTTTAATTCTCAAATCCACTTGGTCACAGGATTTTAATTCTCAAATCCACTTAGCCAATATGATTTTGTTTCTCAGATTCAGTGGGCCACGAGGATTTCAATTCTCAAATGCACTGGGCCACGGGGATTTCAATTCTCAAGTCCACCGGGCCACGGGGATGTTGATTCCTAAATGCACTGGGCCACAGGGATTTTGATTCTCAAATCCACTAGGCCACGCGTATTTTTATTCTCAAATGTGGTCGGTCAAAGGATTTTAATTCTGAAATCCACTGGGCCACGGGGATGATGATTCTCAAATGCACTAGGCCAGAGGGATTTTGATTGTCAAATCCACTTGGTCACAGGATTTTGATTTTTAAATCCACTGGTCCACGGGGATTTTAATTCTCAAGTCCACTAGGCCACGGGGATTTTACTTCTCAAATCCCCTGTGCCACCGGGATTTTAATTCTCAAATTCACTGGGCCACGGGGATGTTGATTCTCAAATCCACAGGGCCACACGATGTTGATTCTCAAATGCACTGGGCCACAGGATTTTCATTCTCAAATCCACTGGGCCACTGGGATGTTGATTCTCAAGGCCACGTGGCCACAGGATTTTACGTCTCCTATCCAGTGGGCCACGGGGATTTTATTGTGAAATCCTCGTGGCCACGGGGATTTTGAGTCTCAAATCCATGGGGCCCTGGGGCATCTACTTCTCAAATCCAAGGGGCAACGGGCATTTTAATTCTCAAATCCAGTGGGCCACGGGGATTTTGATTTTCAAATCCACTGCGCCATGGGGATTTGAATTCTTAAATCCACTTGGCCACAGGATTTTTAATTCTCCAATCCACTTGGCCACGGGGATTTTAATTCTCAAACCCCCTGGGCCATGGGGATTTTAGTTCTCAAATCCAATGGGCCACGGGGATGTGGAGTCTGAAGTCCACGTGGCCACAGGATTTTACTTCTCAAATCCACTGGGCCTCGGGGATTTTGATTCTCAAATCCATGGGGCCATGGGGATTTTACTTCTCAAATCCACTTGGCCACGGTGATTTTGATGCTCAAATCCATGGGGCCATGGGGATTTTACTTCTCAAATCCAAGGGGCCACGGACATTTTAATTCTCAAATCCAGTGGGCCACGAGGATGTTGATTCTCAAATCCCCTGGGCCATGGGGATTTGAATTCTCAAATGCACTGTGCCATGGGGATTTCAATTCTCCAAGCTCACCGGGCCATGGGGATGTTGATTCCTAAATCCAGTGGGCCACGGGGATGTTGATTCTCAAATCCACTAGGCCACGCGTATTTTAATTCTGAAATCCAGTTGGTCACAGGATTTTAATTCTGAAATCCACTGTGCCATGGGGATTTCAATTCTCCAAGCTCACCGGGCCATGGGGATGTTGATTCCTAAATCCAGTGGGCCACGGGGATGTTGATTCTCAAATCCACTAGGCCACGCGTATTTTAATTCTGAAATCCAGTCGGTCAAAGGATTTTAATTCTGAAATCCACTGGGCCACGGGGATTTTAATTCTCAAATCCTCTGTGCCACCGGGATTTTAATTCTCAAATCCACTGGGCCATGGGGAATTTACTTCTCAAATCCCCGAGGCAACAGGCATTTTAATTCTCAAATCCACTGGGCCACGGGGATTTTGATTCTCAAGTCCACTGGGCCTCGGGGATGTTGATTCTGAAATCCACTGGGTGAAGGGGATTTTACTTCGCAAATCCCCTGAGGCATGGGGATTTTACTTCTCAAATGCTCTGGGCTACGGAGATATTTATTCTCAAATCCACTGGGCACGGGAATTTTTATTCTCAAATCCACTGGGCCATGGTGATTTTAATTCTTAAATCCCCTGGGCCACGGGGATGTTTATTCTCAAATCCGCTTGGTCACGGGGATTTTGATTCTCAAATCCATAGGGCCACCGGGATTTTAATTCTCAAATCTCCTGGGCCGCGGGGGTTTTGATTCTCAAATCCACTTTGTCACAGGATTTTACTTTTCAAATCCACTTAGGCACAGGATTCTCATTCTCAAATCCATAGGGTTACGGGGATTTGGATTCTCAAATCCACTGGGCCACCGGGATTTTAATTCTCTCAATTCACTGGGACATGGGGATTTTGATTCTCAACTCTCCTTGGTCACGGGAATTTTAATTCTCAAATCCACTTGGTCACAGGATTTTAATTCTCAAATCCACTTAGCCAATATGATTTTGTTTCTCAGATTCAGTGGGCCACGAGGATTTCAATTCTCAAATGCACTGGGCCACGGGGATTTCAATTCTCAAGTCCACCGGGCCACGGGGATGTTGATTCCTAAATGCACTGGGCCACAGGGATTTTGATTCTCAAATCCACTAGGCCACGCGTATTTTTATTCTCAAATGTGGTCGGTCAAAGGATTTTAATTCTGAAATCCACTGGGCCACGGGGATGTTGATTCTCAAATGCACTAGGCCAGAGGGATTTTGATTGTCAAATCCACTTGGTCACAGGATTTTGATTTTTAAATCCACTGGTCCACGGGGATTTTAATTCTCAAGTCCACTAGGCCACGGGGATTTTACTTCTCAAATCCCCTGTGCCACCGGGATTTTAATTCTCAAATTCACTGGGCCACGGGGATGTTGATTCTCAAATCCACAGGGCCACACGATGTTGATTCTCAAATGCACGTGGCCACAGGATTTTCATTCTCAAATCCACTGGGCCACTGGGATGTTGATTCTCAAGGCCACGTGGCCACAGGATTTTACGTCTCCTATCCAGTGGGCCACGGGGATTTTATTGTGAAATCCTCGTGGCCACGGGGATTTTGAGTCTCAAATCCATGGGGCCCTGGGGCATCTACTTCTCAAATCCAAGGGGCAACGGGCATTTTAATTCTCAAATCCAGTGGGCCACGGGGATTTTGATTTTCAAATCCACTGCGCCATGGGGATTTGAATTCTTAAATCCACTTGGCCACAGGATTTTTAATTCTCCAATCCACTTGGCCACGGGGATTTTAATTCTCAAACCCCCTGGGCCATGGGGATTTTAGTTCTCAAATCCAATGGGCCACGGGGATGTGGAGTCTGAAGTCCACGTGGCCACAGGATTTTACTTCTCAAATCCACTGGGCCTCAGGGATTTTGATTCTCAAATCCATGGGGCCATGGGGATTTTACTTCTCAAATCCACTTGGCCACGGCGATTTTGATGCTCAAATCCATGGGGCCATGGGGATTTTACTTCTCAAATCCACTTGGCCACGGTGATTTTGATGCTCAAATCCATGGGGCCATGGGGATTTTACTTCTCAAATCCAAGGGGCCACGGACATTTTAATTCTCAAATCCAGTGGGCCACGAGGATGTTGATTCTCAAATCCCCTGGGCCATGGGGATTTGAATTCTCAAATGCACTGTGCCATGGGGATTTCAATTCTCCAAGCTCACCGGGCCATGGGGATGTTGATTCCTAAATCCAGTGGGCCACGGGGATGTTGATTCTCAAATCCACTAGGCCACGCGTATTTTAATTCTGAAATCCAGTTGGTCACAGGATTTTAATTCTGAAATCCTCTGTGCCACCGGGATTTTAATTCTCAAATCCTCTGTGCCACCGGGATTTTAATTCTCAAATCCACTGGGCCATGGGGAATTTACTTCTCAAATCCCCGAGGCAACAGGCATTTTAATTCTCAAATCCATTGGGCCATGGGGATTTTAGTTCTGAAATCCACTGGGCCACTGGGATTGTAATTCTCAAATCCACTGGGCCACGGGGATTTTGATTCTCAAATCCACTGGGCCTCGGGGATGTTGATTCTGAAATCCACTGGGTCAAGGGGATTTTACTTCGCAAATCCCCTGAGGCATGGGGATTTTACTTCTCAAATGCTCTGGGCTACGGAGATATTTATTCTCAAATCCACTGGGCACGGGAATTTTTATTCTCAAATCCACTGGGCCATGGTGATTTTAATTCTTAAATCCCCTGGGCCACGGGGATGTTTATTCTCAAATCCGCTTGGTCACGGGGATTTTGATTCTCAAATCCATAGGGCCACCGGGATTTTAATTCTCAAATCTCCTGGGCCGCGGGGGTTTTGATTCTCAAATCCACTTTGTCACAGGATTTTACTTTTCAAATCCACTTAGGCACAGGATTCTCATTCTCAAATCCATAGGGTTACGGGGATTTGGATTCTCAAATCCACTGGGCCACCGGGATTTTAATTCTCTCAATTCACTGGGACATGGGGATTTTGATTCTCAACTCTCCTTGGTCACGGGAATTTTAATTCTCAAATCCACTTGGTCACAGGATTTTAATTCTCAAATCCACTTAGCCAATATGATTTTGTTTCTCAGATTCAGTGGGCCACGAGGATTTCAATTCTCAAATGCACTGGGCCACGGGGATTTCAATTCTCAAGTCCACCGGGCCACGGGGATGTTGATTCCTAAATGCACTGGGCCACAGGGATTTTGATTCTCAAATCCACTAGGCCACGCGTATTTTTATTCTCAAATGTGGTCGGTCAAAGGATTTTAATTCTGAAATCCACTGGGCCACGGGGATGTTGATTCTCAAATGCACTAGGCCAGAGGGATTTTGATTGTCAAATCCACTTGGTCACAGGATTTTGATTTTTAAATCCACTGGTCCACGGGGATTTTAATTCTCAAGTCCACTAGGCCACGGGGATTTTACTTCTCAAATCCCCTGTGCCACCGGGATTTTAATTCTCAAATTCACTGGGCCACGGGGATGTTGATTCTCAAATCCACAGGGCCACACGATGTTGATTCTCAAATGCACTGGGCCACAGGATTTTCATTCTCAAATCCACTGGGCCACTGGGATGTTGATTCTCAAGGCCACGTGGCCACAGGATTTTACGTCTCCTATCCAGTGGGCCACGGGGATTTTATTGTGAAATCCTCGTGGCCACGGGGATTTTGAGTCTCAAATCCATGGGGCCCTGGGGCATCTACTTCTCAAATCCAAGGGGCAACGGGCATTTTAATTCTCAAATCCAGTGGGCCACGGGGATTTTGATTTTCAAATCCACTGCGCCATGGGGATTTGAATTCTCAAATGCACTTGGCCACAGGATTTTTAATTCTCCAATCCACTTGGCCACGGGGATTTTAATTCTCAAACCCCCTGGGCCATGGGGATTTTACTTCTCAAATCCAATGGGCCACGGGGATATGGAGTCTGAAGTCCACGTGGCCACAGGATTTTACTTCTCAAATCCACTGGGCAACGAGGATGTTGATTCTCAAATCCCCTGGGCCATGGGGATTTGAATTCTCAAATGCACTGTGCCATGGGGATTTCAATTCTCCAAGCTCACCGGGCCATGGGGATGTTGATTCCTAAATCCAGTGGGCCACGGGGATTTTGATTCTCAAATCCACTAGGCCACGCGTATTTTAATTCTGAAATCCAGTTGGTCACAGGATTTTAGTTCTGAAATCCACTGGGCCACGGGGATTTTAATTCTCAAATCCACTGGGCCATGGGGAAGTTACTTCTCAAATCCCCGGGGCAACAGGCATTTTAATTCTCAAATCCACTGGGCCATGGGGATTTCAGTTCTGAAATCCACTGGGCCACTGGGATTGTAATTCTCAAATCCGCTGGGCCATCTTGATTTTGATTCTCAAATCCACTGGGCCACCGGGATTTTAATTCTCAAACCCCCTGGGCCATGGGGATTTTAGTTCTCAAATCCAATGGGCCACGGGGATGTGGAGTCTGAAGTCCACGTGGCCACAGGATTTTACTTCTCAAATCCACTGGGCCTTGGGGATTTTGATTCTCAAATCCATGGGGCCATGGGGATTTTACTTCTCAAATCCACTTGGCCACGGCGATTTTGATGCTCAAATCCATGGGGCCATGGGGATTTTACTTCTCAAATCCACTTGGCCACGGCGATTTTGATGCTCAAATCCATGGGGCCATGGGGATTTTACTTCTCAAATCCACTTGGCCACGGCGATTTTGATGCTCAAATCCATGGGGCCATGGGGATTTTACTTCTCAAATCCACTTGGCCACGGCGATTTTGATGCTCAAATCCATGGGGCCATGGGGATTTTACTTCTCAAATCCACTTGGCCACGGACATTTTAATTCCCAAATCCAGTGGGCCACGAGGATGTTGATTCTCAAATCCCCTGGGCCATGGGGATTTGAATTCTCAAATGCACTGTGCCATGGGGATTTCAATTCTCCAAGCTCACCGGGCCATGGGGATGTTGATTCCTAAATCCAGTGGGCCACGGGGATGTTGATTCTCAAATCCACTAGGCCACGCGTATTTTAATTCTGAAATCCAGTTGGTCACAGGATTTTAGTTCTGAAATCCACTGGGCCACGGGGATTTTAATTCTCAAATCCTCTGTGCCACCGGGATTTTAATTCTCAAATCCACTGGGCCATGGGGAATTTACTTCTCAAATCCCCGAGGCAACAGGCATTTTAATTCTCAAATCCATTGGGCCATGGGGATTTTAGTTCTGAAATCCACTGGGCCACTGGGATTGTAATTCTCAAATCCACTGGGCCACGGGGATTTTGATTCTCAAATCCACTGGGCCTCGGGGATGTTGATTCTGAAATCCACTGGGTGAAGGGGATTTTACTTCGCAAATCCCCTGAGGCATGGGGATTTTACTTCTCAAATGCTCTGGGCTACGGAGATATTTATTCTCAAATCCACTGGGCCATGGTGATTTTAATTCTTAAATCCCCTGGGCCACGGGGATGTTTATTCTCAAATCTGCTTGGTCACGGGGATTTTGATTCTCAAATCCATAGGGCCACCGGGATTTTAATTCTCAAATCTCCTGGGCCGTGGGGGTTTTGATTCTCAAATCCACTTTGTCACAGGATTTTACTTTTCAAATCCACTTAGGCACAGGATTCTCATTCTCTAATCCATAGGGTTACGGGGATTTGGATTCTTAATTCTCTCAATTCACTGGGTCATGGGGATTTTGATTCTCAACTCTCCTTGGTCACAGGAATTTTAATTCTCAAATCCACTTGGTCACAGGATTTTAATTCTCAAATCCATTGGGCCATGGGGATTTTAGTTCTGAAATCCACTGGGCCACTGGGATTGTAATTCTCAAATCCACTGGGCCACGGGGATTTTGATTCTCAAATCCACTGGGCCTCGGGGATGTTGATTCTGAAATCCACTGGGTGAAGGGGATTTTACTTCGCAAATCCCCTGAGGCATGGGGATTTTACTTCTCAAATGCTCTGGGCTACGGAGATATTTATTCTCAAATCCACTGGGCCATGGTGATTTTAATTCTTAAATCCCCTGGGCCACGGGGATGTTTATTCTCAAATCTGCTTGGTCACGGGGATTTTGATTCTCAAATCCATAGGGCCACCGGGATTTTAATTCTCAAATCTCCTGGGCCGTGGGGGTTTTGATTCTCAAATCCACTTTGTCACAGGATTTTACTTTTCAAATCCACTTAGGCACAGGATTCTCATTCTCTAATCCATAGGGTTACGGGGATTTGGATTCTTAATTCTCTCAATTCACTGGGTCATGGGGATTTTGATTCTCAACTCTCCTTGGTCACAGGAATTTTAATTCTCAAATCCACTTGGTCACAGGATTTTAATTCTCAAATCCATTGGGCCATGGGGATTTTAGTTCTGAAATCCACTGGGCCACTGGGATTGTAATTCTCAAATCCACTGGGCCACGGGGATTTTGATTCTCAAATCCACTGGGCCTCGGGGATGTTGATTCTGAAATCCACTGGGTCAAGGGGATTTTACTTCGCAAATCCCCTGAGGCATGGGGATTTTACTTCTCAAATGCTCTGGGCTACGGAGATATTTATTCTCAAATCCACTGGGCACGGGAATTTTTATTCTCAAATCCACTGGGCCATGGTGATTTTAATTCTTAAATCCCCTGGGCCACGGGGATGTTTATTCTCAAATCCGCTTGGTCACGGGGATTTTGATTCTCAAATCCATAGGGCCACCGGGATTTTAATTCTCAAATCTCCTGGGCCGCGGGGGTTTTGATTCTCAAATCCACTTTGTCACAGGATTTTACTTTTCAAATCCACTTAGGCACAGGATTCTCATTCTCAAATCCATAGGGTTACGGGGATTTGGATTCTCAAATCCACTGGGCACAGGATTTTAATTCTCTCAATTCACTGGGACATGGGGATTTTGATTCTCAACTCTCCTTGGTCACAGGAATTTTAATTCTCAAATCCACTTGGTCACAGGATTTTAATTCTCAAATCCACTTAGCCAATATGATTTTGTTTCTCAGATTCAGTGGGCCACGAGGATTTCAATTCTCAAATGCACTGGGCCACGGGGATTTCAATTCTCAAGTCCACCGGGCCACGGGGATGTTGATTCCTAAATGCACTGGGCCACAGGGATTTTGATTCTCAAATCCACTAGGCCACGCGTATTTTTATTCTCAAATGTGGTCGGTCAAAGGATTTTAATTCTGAAATCCACTGGGCCACGGGGATGTTGATTCTCAAATGCACTAGGCCAGAGGGATTTTGATTGTCAAATCCACTTGGTCACAGGATTTTGATTTTTAAATCCACTGGTCCACGGGGATTTTAATTCTCAAGTCCACTAGGCCACGGGGATTTTACTTCTCAAATCCCCTGTGCCACCGGGATTTTAATTCTCAAATTCACTGGGCCACGGGGATGTTGATTCTCAAATCCACAGGGCCACACGATGTTGATTCTCAAATGCACTGGGCCACAGGATTTTCATTCTCAAATCCACTGGGCCACTGGGATGTTGATTCTCAAGGCCACGTGGCCACAGGATTTTACGTCTCCTATCCAGTGGGCCACGGGGATTTTATTGTGAAATCCTCGTGGCCACGGGGATTTTGAGTCTCAAATCCATGGGGCCCTGGGGCATTTACTTCTCAAATCCAAGGGGCAACGGGCATTTTAATTCTCAAATCCAGTGGGCCACGGGGATTTTGATTCTCAAATCCACTGCGCCATGGGGATTTGAATTCTTAAATCCACTTGGCAACGGGCATTTTTATTCTCAAATCCAGTGGGCCACGGGGATTTTGATTTTCAAATCCACTGCGCCATGGGGATTTGAATTCTTAAATCCACTTGGCCACAGGATTTTTAATTCTCCAATCCACTTGGCCACGGGGATTTTGATTCTAAAACCCCCTGGGCCATGGGGATTTTAGTTCTCAAATCCAATGGGCCACGGGGATGTGGAGTCTGAAGTCCACGTGGCCACAGGATTTTACTTCTCAAATCCACTGGGCCTCAGGGATTTTGATTCTCAAATCCATGGGGCCATGGGGATTTTACTTCTCAAATCCACTTGGCCACGGCGATTTTGATGCTCAAATCCATGGGGCCATGGGGATTTTACTTCTCAAATCCAAGGGGCCACGGACATTTTAATTCCCAAATCCAGTGGGCCACGAGGATGTTGATTCTCAAATCCCCTGGGCCATGGGGATTTGAATTCTCAAATGCACTGTGCCATGGGGATTTCAATTCTCCAAGCTCACCGGGCCATGGGGATGTTGATTCCTAAATCCAGTGGGCCACGGGGATGTTGATTCTCAAATCCACTAGGCCACGCGTATTTTAATTCTGAAATCCAGTTAGTCACAGGATTTTAGTTCTGAAATCCACTGGGCCACGGGGATTTTAATTCTCAAATCCTCTGTGCCACCGGGATTTTAATTCTCAAATCCACTGGGCCATGGGGAATTTACTTCTCAAATCCCCGGGGCAACAGGCATTTTAATTCTCAAATCCACTGGGCCATGGGGATTTCAGTTCTGAAATCCACTGGGCCACTGGGATTGTAATTCTCAAATCCGCTGGGCCACCTTGATTTTGATTCTCAAATCCACTGGGCCACCGGGATTTTAATTCTCAAATCTCCTGGGCCGCAGGGGTTTTAAATCTCAAATCCACTTTGTCACAGGATTTTACTTTTCAAAACCACTTCGGCACAGGATTCTCATTCTCAAATCCATAGGGTTACGGGGATTTGGATTCTCAAATCCACTGGGCACAGGATTTTAATTCTCTCAATTCACTGGGACATGGGGATTTTGATTCTCAACTCTCCTTGGTCACGGGAATTTTAATTCTCAAATCCACTTAGCCAATATGATTTTGTTTCTCAGATTCAGTGGGCCACGAGGATTTCAATTCTCAAATGCACTGGGCCACGGGGATTTCAATTCTCAAGTCCACCGGGCCATGGGGATGTTGATTCCTAAATGCACTGGGCCACAGGGATTTTGATTCTCAAATCCACTAGGCCACGCGTATTTTTATTCTCAAATGTGGTCGGTCAAAGGATTTTAATTCTGAAATCCACTGGGCCACGGGGATGTTGATTCTCAAATGCACTAGGCCAGAGGGATTTTGATTGTCAAATCCACTTGGTCACAGGATTTTGATTTTTAAATCCACTGGTCCACGGGGATTTTAATTCTCAAATCCACTAGGCCACGGGGATTTTACTTCTCAAATCCCCTGTGCCACCGGGATTTTAATTCTCAAATTCACTGGGCCACGGGGATGTTGATTCTCAAATCCACAGGGCCACACGATGTTGATTCTCAAATGCACGTGGCCACAGGATTTTCATTCTCAAATCCACTGGGCCACTGGGATGTTGATTCTCAAGGCCACGTGGCCACAGGATTTTACGTCTCCTATCCAGTGGGCCACGGGGATTTTATTGTGAAATCCTCGTGGCCACGGGGATTTTGAGTCTCAAATCCATGGGGCCCTGGGGCATTTACTTCTCAAATCCAAGGGGCAACGGGCATTTTAATTCTCAAATCCAGTGGGCCACGGGGATTTTGATTCTCAAATCCACTGCGCCATGGGGATTTGAATTCTTAAATCCACTTGGCCACAGGATTTTTAATTCTCCAATCCACTTGGCCACGGGGATTTTGATTCTCAAACCCCCTGGGCCATGGGGATTTTACTTCTCAAATCCAATGGGCCACGGGGATGTGGAGTCTGAAGTCCACGTGGCCACAGGATTTTACTTCTCAAATCCAATGGGCCTCGGGGATTTTGATGCTCAAATCCATGGGGCCATGGGGATTTTACTTCTCAAATCCACTTGGCCACGGCGATTTTGATGCTCAAATCCATGGGGCCATGGGGATTTTACTTCTCAAATCCACTTGGCCACGGCGATTTTGATGCTCAAATCCATGGGGCCATGGGGATTTTACTTCTCAAATCCACTTGGCCACGGCGATTTTGATGCTCAAATCCATGGGGCCATGGGGATTTTACTTCTCAAATCCAAGGGGCCACGGACATTTTAATTCTCAAATCCAGTGGGCCACGAGGATGTTGATTCTCAAAATTCCCTGGGCCATGGGGATTTGAATTCTCAAATGCACTGTGCCATGGGGATTTCAATTCTCCAAGCTCACCGGGCCATGGGGATGTTGATTCCTAAATCCAGTGGGCCACGGGGATGTTGATTCTCAAATCCACTAGGCCACGCGTATTTTAATTCTGAAATCCAGTTGGTCACAGGATTTCAGTTCTGAAATCCACTGGGCCACGGGGATTTTAATTCTCAAATCCTCTGTGCCACCGGGATTTTAATTCTCAAATCCACTGGGCCATGGGGAATTTACTTCTCAAATCCCCGAGGCAACAGGCATTTTACTTCTCAAATCCATTGGGCCATGGGGATTTTAGTTCTGAAATCCACTGGGCCACTGGGATTGTAATTCTCAAATCCACTGGGCCACGGGGATTTTGATTCTCAAATCCACTGGGCCTCGGGGATGTTGATTCTGAAATCCACTGGGTGAAGGGGATTTTACTTCGCAAATCCCCTGAGGCATGGGGATTTTACTTCTCAAATGCTCTGGGCTACGGAGATATTTATTCTCAAATCCACTGGGCACGGGAATTTTTATTCTCAAATCCACTGGGCCATGGTGATTTTAATTCTTAAATCCCCTGGGCCACGGGGATGTTTATTCTCAAATCCGCTTGGTCACGGGGATTTTGATTCTCAAATCCATAGGGCCACCGGGATTTTAATTCTCAAATCTCCTGGGCCGCGGGGGTTTTGATTCTCAAATCCACTTTGTCACAGGATTTTAATTCTCAAATCCACTTAGCCAATATGATTTTGTTTCTCAGATTCAGCGGGCCACGAGGATTTCAATTCTCAAATGCACTGGGCCACGGGGATTTCAATTCTCAAGTCCACCGGGCCACGGGGATGTTGATTCCTAAATGCACTGGGCCACAGGGATTTTGATTCTCAAATCCACTAGGCCACGCGTATTTTTATTCTCAAATGTGGTCGGTCAAAGGATTTTAATTCTGAAATCCACTGGGCCACGGGGATGATGATTCTCAAATGCACTAGGCCAGAGGGATTTTGATTGTCAAATCCACTTGGTCACAGGATTTTGATTTTTAAATCCACTGGTCCACGGGGATTTTAATTCTCAAATCCACTAGGCCACGGGGATTTTACTTCTCAAATCCCCTGTGCCACCGGGATTTTAATTCTCAAATTCACTGGGCCACGGGGATGTTGATTCTCAAATCCACAGGGCCACACGATGTTGATTCTCAAATGCACTGGGCCACAGGATTTTCATTCTCAAATCCACTGGGCCACTGGGATGTTGATTCTCAAGGCCACGTGGCCACAGGATTTTACGTCTCCTATCCAGTGGGCCACGGGGATTTTATTGTGAAATCCTCGTGGCCACGGGGATTTTGAGTCTCAAATCCATGGGGCCCTGGGGCATCTACTTCTCAAATCCAAGGGGCAACGGGCATTTTAATTCTCAAATCCAGTGGGCCACGGGGATTTTGATTCTCAAATCCACTGCGCCATGGGGATTTGAATTCTTAAATCCACTTGGCCACAGGATTTTTAATTCTCCAATCCACTTGGCCACGGGGATTTTGATTCTCAAACCCCCTGGGCCATGGGGATTTTACTTCTCAAATCCAATGGGCCACGGGGATGTGGAGTCTGAAGTCCACGTGGCCACAGGATTTTACTTCTCAAATCCAATGGGCCTCGGGGATGTTGAGTCTCAAATCCATGGGGCCATGGGGATTTTACTTCTCAAATCCACTTGGCCACGGCGATTTTGATGCTCAAATCCATGGGGCCATGGGGATTTTACTTCTCAAATCCACTTGGCCACGGCGATTTTGATGCTCAAATCCATGGGGCCATGGGGATTTTACTTCTCAAATCCACTTGGCCACGGCGATTTTGATGCTCAAATCCATGAGGCCATGGGGATTTTACTTCTCAAATCCACGGGGCCACGGACATTTTAATTCTCAAATCCAGTGGGCCACGAGGATGTTGATTCTCAAAATTCCCTGGGCCATGGGGATTTGAATTCTCAAATGCACTGTGCCATGGGGATTTCAATTCTCCAAGCTCACCGGGCCATGGGGATGTTGATTCCTAAATCCAGTGGGACACGGGGATGTTGATTCTCAAATCCACTAGGCCACGCGTATTTTAATTCTGAAATCCAGTCGGTCAAAGGATTTTAATTCTGAAATCCACTGGGCCACGGGGATTTTAATTCTCAAATCCTCTGTGCCACCGGGATTTTAATTCTCAAATCCACTGGGCCATGGGGAATTTACTTCTCAAATCCCCGAGGCAACAGGCATTTTAATTCTCAAATCCATTGGGCCATGGGGATTTTAGTTCTGAAATCCACTGGGCCACTGGGATTGTAATTCTCAAATCCACTGGGCCACGGGGATTTTGATTCTCAAATCCACTGGGCCTCGGGGATGTTGATTCTGAAATCCACTGGGTGAAGGGGATTTTACTTCGCAAATCCCCTGAGGCATGGGGATTTTACTTCTCAAATGCTCTGGGCTACGGAGATATTTATTCTCAAATCCACTGGGCACGGGAATTTTTATTCTCAAATCCACTGGGCCATGGTGATTTTAATTCTCAAATTCACTGGGCCACGGGGATGTTGATTCTCAAATCCACAGGGCCACACGATGTTGATTCTCAAATGCACTGGGCCACAGGATTTTCATTCTCAAATCCACTGGGCCACTGGGATGTTGATTCTCAAGGCCACGTGGCCACAGGATTTTACGTCTCCTATCCAGTGGGCCACGGGGATTTTATTGTGAAATCCTCGTGGCCACGGGGATTTTGAGTCTCAAATCCATGGGGCCCTGGGGCATCTACTTCTCAAATCCAAGGGGCAACGGGCATTTTAATTCTCAAATCCAGTGGGCCACGGGGATTTTGATTCTCAAATCCACTGCGCCATGGGGATTTGAATTCTCAAATGCACTGTGCCATGGGGATTTTAGTTCTCAAATCCAATGGGCCACGGGGATGTGGAGTCTGAAGTCCACGTGGCCACAGGATTTTACTTCTCAAATCCACTGGGCCTCGGGGATTTTGATTCTCAAATCCATGGGGCCATGGGGATTTTAATTCTCAAATCCACTTGGCCACGGCAATTTTGATGCTCAAATCCATGGGGCCATGGGGATTTTACTTCTCAAATCCACTTGGCCACGGCGATTTTGATGCTCAAATCCATGGGGCCATGGGGATTTGACTTCTCAAATTCACTTGGCCATGGCGATTTTGATGCTCAAATCCATGGGGCCATGGGGATTTTACTTCTCAAATCCACTTGGCCACGGCGATTTTGATGCTCAAATCCATGGGGCCATGGGGATTTTACTTCTCAAATCCACTTGGCCACGGCGATTTTGATGCTCAAATCCATGGGGCCATGGGGATTTTACTTCTCAAATCCACTTGGCCACGGCGATTTTGATGCTCAAATCCATGGGGCCATGGGGATTTTACTTCTCAAATCCACTTGGCCACGGACATTTTAATTCCCAAATCCAGTGGGCCACGAGGATGTTGATTCTCAAATCCCCTGGGCCATGGGGATTTGAATTCTCAAATGCACTGTGCCATGGGGATTTCAATTCTCCAAGCTCACCGGGCCATGGGGATGTTGATTCCTAAATCCAGTGGGCCACGGGGATTTTGATTCTCAAATCCACTAGGCCACGCGTATTTTAATTCTGAAATCCAGTTGGTCACAGGATTTTAGTTCTGAAATCCACTGGGCCACGGGGATTTTAATTCTCAAATCCACTGGGCCATGGGGAAGTTACTTCTCAAATCCCCGGGGCAACAGGCATTTTAATTCTCAAATCCACTGGGCCATGGGGATTTCAGTTCTGAAATCCACTGGGCCACTGGGATTGTAATTCTCAAATCCGCTGGGCCATCTTGATTTTGATTCTCAAATCCACTGGGCCACCGGGATTTTAATTCTCAAATCTCCTGGGCCGCGGGGGTTTTGATTCTCAAATCCACTTTGTCACAGGATTTTACTTTTCAAATCCACTTCGGCACAGGATTCTCATTCTCAAATCCATAGGGTTACGGGGATTTGGATTCTCAAATCCACTGGGCACAGGATTTTAATTCTCTCAATTCACTGGGACATGGGGATTTTGATTCTCAACTCTCCTTGGTCATGGGAATTTTAATTCTCAAATCCACTTAGCCAATATGATTTTGTTTCTCAGATTCAGTGGGCCACAAGGATTTCAATTCTCAAATGCACTGGGCCACGGGGATTTTAATTCTCAAACCCCCTGGGCCATGGGGATTTTAGTTCTCAAATCCAATGGGCCACGGGGATGTGGAGTCTGAAGTCCACGTGGCCACAGGATTTTACTTCTCAAATCCACTGGGCCTTGGGGATTTTGATTCTCAAATCCATGGGGCCATGGGGATTTTACTTCTCAAATCCACTTGGCCACGGCGATTTTGATGCTCAAATCCATGGGGCCATGGGGATTTTACTTCTCAAATCCACTTGGCCACGGCGATTTTGATGCTCAAATCCATGGGGCCATGGGGATTTTACTTCTCAAATCCACTTGGCCACGGCGATTTTGATGCTCAAATCCATGGGGCCATGGGGATTTTACTTCTCAAATCCACTTGGCCACGGCGATTTTGATGCTCAAATCCATGGGGCCATGGGGATTTTACTTCTCAAATCCACTTGGCCACGGACATTTTAATTCCCAAATCCAGTGGGCCACGAGGATGTTGATTCTCAAATCCCCTGGGCCATGGGGATTTGAATTCTCAAATGCACTGTGCCATGGGGATTTCAATTCTCCAAGCTCACCGGGCCATGGGGATGTTGATTCCTAAATCCAGTGGGCCACGGGGATGTTGATTCTCAAATCCACTAGGCCACGCGTATTTTAATTCTGAAATCCAGTTGGTCACAGGATTTTAGTTCTGAAATCCACTGGGCCACGGGGATTTTAATTCTCAAATCCTCTGTGCCACCGGGATTTTAATTCTCAAATCCACTGGGCCATGGGGAATTTACTTCTCAAATCCCCGAGGCAACAGGCATTTTAATTCTCAAATCCATTGGGCCATGGGGATTTTAGTTCTGAAATCCACTGGGCCACTGGGATTGTAATTCTCAAATCCACTGGGCCACGGGGATTTTGATTCTCAAATCCACTGGGCCTCGGGGATGTTGATTCTGAAATCCACTGGGTGAAGGGGATTTTACTTCGCAAATCCCCTGAGGCATGGGGATTTTACTTCTCAAATGCTCTGGGCTACGGAGATATTTATTCTCAAATCCACTGGGCCATGGTGATTTTAATTCTTAAATCCCCTGGGCCACGGGGATGTTTATTCTCAAATCTGCTTGGTCACGGGGATTTTGATTCTCAAATCCATAGGGCCACCGGGATTTTAATTCTCAAATCTCCTGGGCCGTGGGGGTTTTGATTCTCAAATCCACTTTGTCACAGGATTTTACTTTTCAAATCCACTTAGGCACAGGATTCTCATTCTCTAATCCATAGGGTTACGGGGATTTGGATTCTTAATTCTCTCAATTCACTGGGTCATGGGGATTTTGATTCTCAACTCTCCTTGGTCACAGGAATTTTAATTCTCAAATCCACTTGGTCACAGGATTTTAATTCTCAAATCCATTGGGCCATGGGGATTTTAGTTCTGAAATCCACTGGGCCACTGGGATTGTAATTCTCAAATCCACTGGGCCACGGGGATTTTGATTCTCAAATCCACTGGGCCTCGGGGATGTTGATTCTGAAATCCACTGGGTCAAGGGGATTTTACTTCGCAAATCCCCTGAGGCATGGGGATTTTACTTCTCAAATGCTCTGGGCTACGGAGATATTTATTCTCAAATCCACTGGGCACGGGAATTTTTATTCTCAAATCCACTGGGCCATGGTGATTTTAATTCTTAAATCCCCTGGGCCACGGGGATGTTTATTCTCAAATCCGCTTGGTCACGGGGATTTTGATTCTCAAATCCATAGGGCCACCGGGATTTTAATTCTCAAATCTCCTGGGCCGCGGGGGTTTTGATTCTCAAATCCACTTTGTCACAGGATTTTACTTTTCAAATCCACTTAGGCACAGGATTCTCATTCTCAAATCCATAGGGTTACGGGGATTTGGATTCTCAAATCCACTGGGCACAGGATTTTAATTCTCTCAATTCACTGGGACATGGGGATTTTGATTCTCAACTCTCCTTGGTCACAGGAATTTTAATTCTCAAATCCACTTGGTCACAGGATTTTAATTCTCAAATCCACTTAGCCAATATGATTTTGTTTCTCAGATTCAGTGGGCCACGAGGATTTCAATTCTCAAATGCACTGGGCCACGGGGATTTCAATTCTCAAGTCCACCGGGCCACGGGGATGTTGATTCCTAAATGCACTGGGCCACAGGGATTTTGATTCTCAAATCCACTAGGCCACGCGTATTTTTATTCTCAAATGTGGTCGGTCAAAGGATTTTAATTCTGAAATCCACTGGGCCACGGGGATGTTGATTCTCAAATGCACTAGGCCAGAGGGATTTTGATTGTCAAATCCACTTGGTCACAGGATTTTGATTTTTAAATCCACTGGTCCACGGGGATTTTAATTCTCAAGTCCACTAGGCCACGGGGATTTTACTTCTCAAATCCCCTGTGCCACCGGGATTTTAATTCTCAAATTCACTGGGCCACGGGGATGTTGATTCTCAAATCCACAGGGCCACACGATGTTGATTCTCAAATGCACTGGGCCACAGGATTTTCATTCTCAAATCCACTGGGCCACTGGGATGTTGATTCTCAAGGCCACGTGGCCACAGGATTTTACGTCTCCTATCCAGTGGGCCACGGGGATTTTATTGTGAAATCCTCGTGGCCACGGGGATTTTGAGTCTCAAATCCATGGGGCCCTGGGGCATTTACTTCTCAAATCCAAGGGGCAACGGGCATTTTAATTCTCAAATCCAGTGGGCCACGGGGATTTTGATTCTCAAATCCACTGCGCCATGGGGATTTGAATTCTTAAATCCACTTGGCAACGGGCATTTTTATTCTCAAATCCAGTGGGCCACGGGGATTTTGATTTTCAAATCCACTGCGCCATGGGGATTTGAATTCTTAAATCCACTTGGCCACAGGATTTTTAATTCTCCAATCCACTTGGCCACGGGGATTTTGATTCTAAAACCCCCTGGGCCATGGGGATTTTAGTTCTCAAATCCAATGGGCCACGGGGATGTGGAGTCTGAAGTCCACGTGGCCACAGGATTTTACTTCTCAAATCCACTGGGCCTCAGGGATTTTGATTCTCAAATCCATGGGGCCATGGGGATTTTACTTCTCAAATCCACTTGGCCACGGCGATTTTGATGCTCAAATCCATGGGGCCATGGGGATTTTACTTCTCAAATCCAAGGGGCCACGGACATTTTAATTCCCAAATCCAGTGGGCCACGAGGATGTTGATTCTCAAATCCCCTGGGCCATGGGGATTTGAATTCTCAAATGCACTGTGCCATGGGGATTTCAATTCTCCAAGCTCACCGGGCCATGGGGATGTTGATTCCTAAATCCAGTGGGCCACGGGGATGTTGATTCTCAAATCCACTAGGCCACGCGTATTTTAATTCTGAAATCCAGTTAGTCACAGGATTTTAGTTCTGAAATCCACTGGGCCACGGGGATTTTAATTCTCAAATCCTCTGTGCCACCGGGATTTTAATTCTCAAATCCACTGGGCCATGGGGAATTTACTTCTCAAATCCCCGGGGCAACAGGCATTTTAATTCTCAAATCCACTGGGCCATGGGGATTTCAGTTCTGAAATCCACTGGGCCACTGGGATTGTAATTCTCAAATCCGCTGGGCCACCTTGATTTTGATTCTCAAATCCACTGGGCCACCGGGATTTTAATTCTCAAATCTCCTGGGCCGCAGGGGTTTTGAATCTCAAATCCACTTTGTCACAGGATTTTACTTTTCAAAACCACTTCGGCACAGGATTCTCATTCTCAAATCCATAGGGTTACGGGGATTTGGATTCTCAAATCCACTGGGCACAGGATTTTAATTCTCTCAATTCACTGGGACATGGGGATTTTGATTCTCAACTCTCCTTGGTCACGGGAATTTTAATTCTCAAATCCACTTAGCCAATATGATTTTGTTTCTCAGATTCAGTGGGCCACGAGGATTTCAATTCTCAAATGCACTGGGCCACGGGGATTTCAATTCTCAAGTCCACCGGGCCATGGGGATGTTGATTCCTAAATGCACTGGGCCACAGGGATTTTGATTCTCAAATCCACTAGGCCACGCGTATTTTTATTCTCAAATGTGGTCGGTCAAAGGATTTTAATTCTGAAATCCACTGGGCCACGGGGATGTTGATTCTCAAATGCACTAGGCCAGAGGGATTTTGATTGTCAAATCCACTTGGTCACAGGATTTTGATTTTTAAATCCACTGGTCCACGGGGATTTTAATTCTCAAATCCACTAGGCCACGGGGATTTTACTTCTCAAATCCCCTGTGCCACCGGGATTTTAATTCTCAAATTCACTGGGCCACGGGGATGTTGATTCTCAAATCCACAGGGCCACACGATGTTGATTCTCAAATGCACGTGGCCACAGGATTTTCATTCTCAAATCCACTGGGCCACTGGGATGTTGATTCTCAAGGCCACGTGGCCACAGGATTTTACGTCTCCTATCCAGTGGGCCACGGGGATTTTATTGTGAAATCCTCGTGGCCACGGGGATTTTGAGTCTCAAATCCATGGGGCCCTGGGGCATTTACTTCTCAAATCCAAGGGGCAACGGGCATTTTAATTCTCAAATCCAGTGGGCCACGGGGATTTTGATTCTCAAATCCACTGCGCCATGGGGATTTGAATTCTTAAATCCACTTGGCCACAGGATTTTTAATTCTCCAATCCACTTGGCCACGGGGATTTTGATTCTCAAACCCCCTGGGCCATGGGGATTTTACTTCTCAAATCCAATGGGCCACGGGGATGTGGAGTCTGAAGTCCACGTGGCCACAGGATTTTACTTCTCAAATCCAATGGGCCTCGGGGATTTTGATTCTCAAATCCATGGGGCCATGGGGATTTTACTTCTCAAATCCACTTGGCCACGGCGATTTTGATGCTCAAATCCATGGGGCCATGGGGATTTTACTTCTCAAATCCACTTGGCCACGGCGATTTTGATGCTCAAATCCATGGGGCCATGGGGATTTTACTTCTCAAATCCACTTGGCCACGGCGATTTTGATGCTCAAATCCATGGGGCCATGGGGATTTTACTTCTCAAATCCAAGGGGCCACGGACATTTTAATTCTCAAATCCAGTGGGCCACGAGGATGTTGATTCTCAAAATTCCCTGGGCCATGGGGATTTGAATTCTCAAATGCACTGTGCCATGGGGATTTCAATTCTCCAAGCTCACCGGGCCATGGGGATGTTGATTCCTAAATCCAGTGGGCCACGGGGATGTTGATTCTCAAATCCACTAGGCCACGCGTATTTTAATTCTGAAATCCAGTTGGTCACAGGATTTTAGTTCTGAAATCCACTGGGCCACGGGGATTTTAATTCTCAAATCCTCTGTGCCACCGGGATTTTAATTCTCAAATCCACTGGGCCATGGGGAATTTACTTCTCAAATCCCCGAGGCAACAGGCATTTTACTTCTCAAATCCATTGGGCCATGGGGATTTTAGTTCTGAAATCCACTGGGCCACTGGGATTGTAATTCTCAAATCCACTGGGCCACGGGGATTTTGATTCTCAAATCCACTGGGCCTCGGGGATGTTGATTCTGAAATCCACTGGGTGAAGGGGATTTTACTTCGCAAATCCCCTGAGGCATGGGGATTTTACTTCTCAAATGCTCTGGGCTACGGAGATATTTATTCTCAAATCCACTGGGCACGGGAATTTTTATTCTCAAATCCACTGGGCCATGGTGATTTTAATTCTTAAATCCCCTGGGCCACGGGGATGTTTATTCTCAAATCCGCTTGGTCACGGGGATTTTGATTCTCAAATCCATAGGGCCACCGGGATTTTAATTCTCAAATCTCCTGGGCCGCGGGGGTTTTGATTCTCAAATCCACTTTGTCACAGGATTTTAATTCTCAAATCCACTTAGCCAATATGATTTTGTTTCTCAGATTCAGCGGGCCACGAGGATTTCAATTCTCAAATGCACTGGGCCACGGGGATTTCAATTCTCAAGTCCACCGGGCCACGGGGATGTTGATTCCTAAATGCACTGGGCCACAGGGATTTTGATTCTCAAATCCACTAGGCCACGCGTATTTTTATTCTCAAATGTGGTCGGTCAAAGGATTTTAATTCTGAAATCCACTGGGCCACGGGGATGTTGATTCTCAAATCCACTAGGCCAGAGGGATTTTGATTGTCAAATCCACTTGGTCACAGGATTTTGATTTTTAAATCCACTGGTCCACGGGGATTTTAATTCTCAAGTCCACTAGGCCACGGGGATTTTACTTCTCAAATCCCCTGTGCCACCGGGATTTTAATTCTCAAATTCACTGGGCCACGGGGATGTTGATTCTCAAATCCACAGGGCCACACGATGTTGATTCTCAAATGCACTGGGCCACAGGATTTTCATTCTCAAATCCACTGGGCCACTGGGATGTTGATTCTCAAGGCCACGTGGCCACAGGATTTTACGTCTCCTATCCAGTGGGCCACGGGGATTTTATTGTGAAATCCTCGTGGCCACGGGGATTTTGAGTCTCAAATCCATGGGGCCCTGGGGCATCTACTTCTCAAATCCAAGGGGCAACGGGCATTTTAATTCTCAAATCCAGTGGGCCACGGGGATTTTGATTCTCAAATCCACTGCGCCATGGGGATTTGAATTCTTAAATCCACTTGGCCACAGGATTTTTAATTCTCCAATCCACTTGGCCACGGGGATTTTAATTCTCAAACCCCCTGGGCCATGGGGATTTTAGTTCTCAAATCCAATGGGCCACGGGGATGTGGAGTCTGAAGTCCACGTGGCCACAGGATTTTACTTCTCAAATCCACTGGGCCTCGGGGATGTTGATTCTCAAATCCCCTGGGCCATGGGGATTTGAATTCTCAAATGCACTGTGCCATGGGGATTTCAATTCTCCAAGCTCACCGGGCCATGGGGATGTTGATTCCTAAATCCAGTGGGCCACGGGGATTTTGATTCTCAAATCCACTAGGCCACGCGTATTTTAATTCTGAAATCCAGTTGGTCACAGGATTTTAGTTCTGAAATCCACTGGGCCACGGGGATTTTAATTCTCAAATCCACTGGGCCATGGGGAAGTTACTTCTCAAATCCCCGGGGCAACAGGCATTTTAATTCTCAAATCCACTGGGCCATGGGGATTTCAGTTCTGAAATCCACTGGGCCACTGGGATTGTAATTCTCAAATCCGCTGGGCCACCTTGATTTTGATTCTCAAATCCACTGGGCCACCGGGATTTTAATTCTCAAATCTCCTGGGCCGCGGGGGTTTTGATTCTCAAATCCACTTTGTCACAGGATTTTACTTTTCAAATCCACTTCGGCACAGGATTCTCATTCTCAAATCCATAGGGTTACGGGGATTTGGATTCTCAAATCCACTGGGCACAGGATTTTAATTCTCTCAATTCACTGGGACATGGGGATTTTGATTCTCAACTCTCCTTGGTCATGGGAATTTTAATTCTCAAATCCACTTAGCCAATATGATTTTGTTTCTCAGATTCAGTGGGCCACAAGGATTTCAATTCTCAAATGCACTGGGCCACGGGGATTTTAATTCTCAAACCCCCTGGGCCATGGGGATTTTAGTTCTCAAATCCAATGGGCCACGGGGATGTGGAGTCTGAAGTCCACGTGGCCACAGGATTTTACTTCTCAAATCCACTGGGCCTCGGGGATGTTGAGTCTCAAATCCATGGGGCCATGGGGATTTTACTTCTCAAATCCACTTGGCCACGGCGATTTTGATGCTCAAATCCATGGGGCCATGGGGATTTTACTTCTCAAATCCACTTGGCCACGGCGATTTTGATGCTCAAATCCATGGGGCCATGGGGATTTTACTTCTCAAATCCACTTGGCCACGGCGATTTTGATGCTCAAATCCATGGGGCCATGGGGATTTTACTTCTCAAATCCACTTGGCCACGGACATTTTAATTCCCAAATCCAGTGGGCCACGAGGATGTTGATTCTCAAATCCCCTGGGCCATGGGGATTTGAATTCTCAAATGCACTGTGCCATGGGGATTTCAATTCTCCAAGCTCACCGGGCCATGGGGATGTTGATTCCTAAATCCAGTGGGCCACGGGGATGTTGATTCTCAAATCCACTAGGCCACGCGTATTTTAATTCTGAAATCCAGTTGGTCACAGGATTTTAGTTCTGAAATCCACTGGGCCACGGGGATTTTAATTCTCAAATCCTCTGTGCCACCGGGATTTTAATTCTCAAATCCACTGGGCCATGGGGAATTTACTTCTCAAATCCCCGAGGCAACAGGCATTTTACTTCTCAAATCCATTGGGCCATGGGGATTTTAGTTCTCAAATCCACTGGGCCACTGGGATTGTAATTCTCAAATCCACTGGGCCACGGGGATTTTGATTCTCAAATCCACTGGGCCTCGGGGATGTTGATTCTGAAATCCACTGGGTGAAGGGGATTTTACTTCGCAAATCCCCTGAGGCATGGGGATTTTACTTCTCAAATGCTCTGGGCTACGGAGATATTTATTCTCAAATCCACTGGGCACGGGAATTTTTATTCTCAAATCCACTGGGCCATGGTGATTTTAATTCTTAAATCCCCTGGGCCACGGGGATGTTTATTCTCAAATCCGCTTGGTCACGGGGATTTTGATTCTCAAATCCATAGGGCCACCGGGATTTTAATTCTCAAATCTCCTGGGCCGCGGGGGTTTTGATTCTCAAATCCACTTTGTCACAGGATTTTACTTTTCAAATCCACTTAGGCACAGGATTCTCATTCTCAAATCCATAGGGTTACGGGGATTTGGATTCTCAAATCCACTGGGCCACCGGGATTTTAATTCTCTCAATTCACTGGGACATGGGGATTTTGATTCTCAACTCTCCTTGGTCACAGGAATTTTAATTCTCAAATCCACTTGGTCACAGGATTTTAATTCTCAAATCCACTTAGCCAATATGATTTTGTTTCTCAGATTCAGCGGGCCACGAGGATTTCAATTCTCAAATGCACTGGGCCACGGGGATTTCAATTCTCAAGTCCACCGGGCCACGGGGATGTTGATTCCTAAATGCACTGGGCCACAGGGATTTTGATTCTCAAATCCACTAGGCCACGCGTATTTTTATTCTCAAATGTGGTCGGTCAAAGGATTTTAATTCTGAAATCCACTGGGCCACGGGGATGATGATTCTCAAATGCACTAGGCCAGAGGGATTTTGATTGTCAAATCCACTTGGTCACAGGATTTTGATTTTTAAATCCACTGGTCCACGGGGATTTTAATTCTCAAATCCACTAGGCCACGGGGATTTTACTTCTCAAATCCCCTGTGCCACCGGGATTTTAATTCTCAAATTCACTGGGCCACGGGGATGTTGATTCTCAAATCCACAGGGCCACACGATGTTGATTCTCAAATGCACTGGGCCACAGGATTTTCATTCTCAAATCCACTGGGCCACTGGGATGTTGATTCTCAAGGCCACGTGGCCACAGGATTTTACGTCTCCTATCCAGTGGGCCACGGGGATTTTATTGTGAAATCCTCGTGGCCACGGGGATTTTGAGTCTCAAATCCATGGGGCCCTGGGGCATCTACTTCTCAAATCCAAGGGGCAACGGGCATTTTAATTCTCAAATCCAGTGGGCCACGGGGATTTTGATTCTCAAATCCACTGCGCCATGGGGATTTGAATTCTTAAATCCACTTGGCCACAGGATTTTTAATTCTCCAATCCACTTGGCCACGGGGATTTTGATTCTCAAACCCCCTGGGCCATGGGGATTTTACTTCTCAAATCCAATGGGCCACGGGGATGTGGAGTCTGAAGTCCACGTGGCCACAGGATTTTACTTCTCAAATCCAATGGGCCTCGGGGATTTTGATTCTCAAATCCATGGGGCCATGGGGATTTTACTTCTCAAATCCACTTGGCCACGGCGATTTTGATGCTCAAATCCATGGGGCCATGGGGATTTTACTTCTCAAATCCACTTGGCCACGGCGATTTTGATGCTCAAATCCATGGGGCCATTGGGATTTTACTTCTCAAATCCACTTGGCCACGGCGATTTTGATGCTCAAATCCATGGGGCCATGGGGATTTTACTTCTCAAATCCAAGGGGCCACGGACATTTTAATTCTCAAATCCAGTGGGCCACGAGGATGTTGATTCTCAAAATTCCCTGGGCCATGGGGATTTGAATTCTCAAATGCACTGTGCCATGGGGATTTCAATTCTCCAAGCTCACCGGGCCATGGGGATGTTGATTCCTAAATCCAGTGGGCCACGGGGATGTTGATTCTCAAATCCACTAGGCCACGCGTATTTTAATTCTGAAATCCAGTTGGTCACAGGATTTTAGTTCTGAAATCCACTGGGCCACGGGGATTTTAATTCTCAAATCCTCTGTGCCACCGGGATTTTAATTCTCAAATCCACTGGGCCATGGGGAATTTACTTCTCAAATCCCCGAGGCAACAGGCATTTTACTTCTCAAATCCATTGGGCCATGGGGATTTTAGTTCTGAAATCCACTGGGCCACTGGGATTGTAATTCTCAAATCCACTGGGCCACGGGGATTTTGATTCTCAAATCCACTGGGCCTCGGGGATGTTGATTCTGAAATCCACTGGGTGAAGGGGATTTTACTTCGCAAATCCCCTGAGGCATGGGGATTTTACTTCTCAAATGCTCTGGGCTACGGAGATATTTATTCTCAAATCCACTGGGCACGGGAATTTTTATTCTCAAATCCACTGGGCCATGGTGATTTTAATTCTTAAATCCCCTGGGCCACGGGGATGTTTATTCTCAAATCCGCTTGGTCACGGGGATTTTGATTCTCAAATCCATAGGGCCACCGGGATTTTAATTCTCAAATCTCCTGGGCCGCGGGGGTTTTGATTCTCAAATCCACTTTGTCACAGGATTTTACTTTTCAAATCCACTTAGGCACAGGATTCTCATTCTCAAATCCATAGGGTTACGGGGATTTGGATTCTCAAATCCACTGGGCACAGGATTTTAATTCTCTCAATTCACTGGGACATGGGGATTTTGATTCTCAACTCTCCTTGGTCACGGGAATTTTAATTCTCAAATCCACTTGGTCACAGGATTTTAATTCTCAAATCCACTTAGCCAATATGATTTTGTTTCTCAGATTCAGCGGGCCACGAGGATTTCAATTCTCAAATGCACTGGGCCACGGGGATTTCAATTCTCAAGTCCACCGGGCCACGGGGATGTTGATTCCTAAATGCACTGGGCCACAGGGATTTTGATTCTCAAATCCACTAGGCCACGCGTATTTTTATTCTCAAATGTGGTCGGTCAAAGGATTTTAATTCTGAAATCCACTGGGCCACGGGGATGATGATTCTCAAATGCACTAGGCCAGAGGGATTTTGATTGTCAAATCCACTTGGTCACAGGATTTTGATTTTTAAATCCACTGGTCCACGGGGATTTTAATTCTCAAATCCACTAGGCCACGGGGATTTTACTTCTCAAATCCCCTGTGCCACCGGGATTTTAATTCTCAAATTCACTGGGCCACGGGGATGTTGATTCTCAAATCCACAGGGCCACACGATGTTGATTCTCAAATGCACTGGGCCACAGGATTTTCATTCTCAAATCCACTGGGCCACTGGGATGTTGATTCTCAAGGCCACGTGGCCACAGGATTTTACGTCTCCTATCCAGTGGGCCACGGGGATTTTATTGTGAAATCCTCGTGGCCACGGGGATTTTGAGTCTCAAATCCATGGGGCCCTGGGGCATCTACTTCTCAAATCCAAGGGGCAACGGGCATTTTAATTCTCAAATCCAGTGGGCCACGGGGATTTTGATTCTCAAATCCACTGCGCCATGGGGATTTGAATTCTTAAATCCACTTGGCCACAGGATTTTTAATTCTCCAATCCACTTGGCCACGGGGATTTTGATTCTCAAACCCCCTGGGCCATGGGGATTTTACTTCTCAAATCCAATGGGCCACGGGGATGTGGAGTCTGAAGTCCACGTGGCCACAGGATTTTACTTCTCAAATCCAATGGGCCTCGGGGATGTTGAGTCTCAAATCCATGGGGCCATGGGGATTTTACTTCTCAAATCCACTTGGCCACGGCGATTTTGATGCTCAAATCCATGGGGCCATGGGGATTTTACTTCTCAAATCCACTTGGCCACGGCGATTTTGATGCTCAAATCCATGGGGCCATGGGGATTTTACTTCTCAAATCCACTTGGCCACGGCGATTTTGATGCTCAAATCCATGAGGCCATGGGGATTTTACTTCTCAAATCCACGGGGCCACGGACATTTTAATTCTCAAATCCAGTGGGCCACGAGGATGTTGATTCTCAAAATTCCCTGGGCCATGGGGATTTGAATTCTCAAATGCACTGTGCCATGGGGATTTCAATTCTCCAAGCTCACCGGGCCATGGGGATGTTGATTCCTAAATCCAGTGGGACACGGGGATGTTGATTCTCAAATCCACTAGGCCACGCGTATTTTAATTCTGAAATCCAGTCGGTCAAAGGATTTTAATTCTGAAATCCACTGGGCCACGGGGATTTTAATTCTCAAATCCTCTGTGCCACCGGGATTTTAATTCTCAAATCCACTGGGCCATGGGGAATTTACTTCTCAAATCCCCGAGGCAACAGGCATTTTAATTCTCAAATCCATTGGGCCATGGGGATTTTAGTTCTGAAATCCACTGGGCCACTGGGATTGTAATTCTCAAATCCACTGGGCCACGGGGATTTTGATTCTCAAATCCACTGGGCCTCGGGGATGTTGATTCTGAAATCCACTGGGTGAAGGGGATTTTACTTCGCAAATCCCCTGAGGCATGGGGATTTTACTTCTCAAATGCTCTGGGCTACGGAGATATTTATTCTCAAATCCACTGGGCACGGGAATTTTTATTCTCAAATCCACTGGGCCATGGTGATTTTAATTCTCAAATTCACTGGGCCACGGGGATGTTGATTCTCAAATCCACAGGGCCACACGATGTTGATTCTCAAATGCACTGGGCCACAGGATTTTCATTCTCAAATCCACTGGGCCACTGGGATGTTGATTCTCAAGGCCACGTGGCCACAGGATTTTACGTCTCCTATCCAGTGGGCCACGGGGATTTTATTGTGAAATCCTCGTGGCCACGGGGATTTTGAGTCTCAAATCCATGGGGCCCTGGGGCATCTACTTCTCAAATCCAAGGGGCAACGGGCATTTTAATTCTCAAATCCAGTGGGCCACGGGGATTTTGATTCTCAAATCCACTGCGCCATGGGGATTTGAATTCTCAAATGCACTGTGCCATGGGGATTTTAGTTCTCAAATCCAATGGGCCACGGGGATGTGGAGTCTGAAGTCCACGTGGCCACAGGATTTTACTTCTCAAATCCACTGGGCCTCGGGGATTTTGATTCTCAAATCCATGGGGCCATGGGGATTTTAATTCTCAAATCCACTTGGCCACGGCAATTTTGATGCTCAAATCCATGGGGCCATGGGGATTTTACTTCTCAAATCCACTTGGCCACGGCGATTTTGATGCTCAAATCCATGGGGCCATGGGGATTTGACTTCTCAAATTCACTTGGCCATGGCGATTTTGATGCTCAAATCCATGGGGCCATGGGGATTTTACTTCTCAAATCCACTTGGCCACGGCGATTTTGATGCTCAAATCCATGGGGCCATGGGGATTTTACTTCTCAAATCCACTTGGCCATGGCGATTTTGATGCTCAAATCCATGGGGCCATGGGGATTTTACTTCTCAAATCCACGGGGCCACGAACATTTTAATTCTCAAATCCAGTGGGCCACGAGGATGTTGATTCTCAAAATCCCCTGGGCCATGGGGATTTGAATTCTCAAATGCACTGTGCCATGGGGATTTCAATTCTCCAAGCTCACCGGGCCATGGGGATGTTGATTCCTAAATCCAGTGGGCCACGGGGATGTTGATTCTCAAATCCACTAGGCCACGCGTATTTTAATTCTGAAATCCAGTCGGTCAAAGGATTTTAATTCTGAAATCCACTGGGCCATGGGGAATTTACTTCTCAAATCCCCGAGGCAACAGGCATTTTAATTCTCAAATCCTTTTTTAATTAAATTTAATTAATTTAATATAATTTTAATTCTCAAATCTTTGTCACGGGGATTTTGATTCTCAAATCCATAGGGCCACCGGGATTTTAATTCTCAAATCTCCTGGGCCGCGGGTTTTTGATTCTCAAATCCACTTTGTCACAGGATTTTACTTTTCAAATCCACTTAGGCACAGGATTCTCATTCTCAAATCCATAGGGTTACGGGGATTTGGATTCTCAAATCCACTGGGCCACCGGGATTTTAATTCTCTCAATTCACTGGGACATGGGGATTTTGATTCTCAACTCTCCTTGGTCACGGGAATTTTAATTCTCAAATCCACTTGGTCACAGGATTTTAATTCTCAAATCCACTTAGCCAATATGATTTTGTTTCTCAGATTCAGCGGGCCACGAGGATTTCAATTCTCAAATGCACTGGGCCACGGGGATTTCAATTCTCAAGTCCACCGGGCCACGGGGATGTTGATTCCTAAATGCACTGGGCCATAGGGATTTTGATTCTCAAATCCACTAGGCCACGCGTATTTTTATTCTCAAATGTGGTCGGTCAAAGGATTTTAATTCTGAAATCCACTGGGCCACGGGGATTTTAATTCTCAAATCCACTTGGTCAGGGGGCTTTGAATTCCCAAATCCACTGCGTCATTGGGATTTTTAGTTCTCAAATGCACTGCGCCATGGGGATTTTACTTCTCAAATCCACTGGCCATGGGGATTTGAATTCTCAATCGACTGGGCCATGAGGATTTTATTTCATAAATCCACTGGCCCATGGGGATTTTCATTCTGAAATCCAGTGGGCCACAGCGGTTTTGATTCTCAACTCTACTTGGCCACGGGGATGTTAATTCTCAACTCCACTTGGCTACGGGGATTTTGATTGTCAAATCCAGTGGGGCACGGGCATTTTAATTCTCAACTCCACTGGCCCACAGGCATTTTAATACGCAAATCCACTGGCCCACAGGATTATAATTCTCAAATCCACTTGGTCAGGGGGATTGGAATTCTCAAATCCACAGGGTCACGGGCATTTTGATTCTCAAATGCACTTGGCCATGGGGATTTTGATTGCCAAATCCACTTGGCCACGGGGATTTTAATTCTCAAATCCACTGCGCCACGGGGATTTTGATTCCCAAAACCACTTGGCCATGGGTGTTTTAATTCTCAACTCCACTTGGCCACGGGGATTTTGATTCTCAAATCCAGTGGGCCATGGGAATTTTAGTTCTCAAATTCACTGGATCACCGGCATTTTAATTGTCACCTCTACTTACCATGGGGATATTAATTCAAAAATGTAATGGGCCACAGGATTTTAATTCTCAAATCCACTGGGCCACCGGGATTTTAATTCTAAAGCCCAGTTGGCCACAGGGATTTTGATTCTCAAATCCACTGGGCCACGGGGATTTTATTTGTCAAATCCACTGGCTTCGATGGTTTTGACTCTCAAATCCACTGGGCCACGGGGATTGTAGTTCTCAAATCCCGTTTTCACAGGATTTTAATTCTCTAATTCAATAGGCCAAAGGGGTTTCAATTCTCAAATGCAGTGGGCCACGGGGATGATGATTCTCAAATGCACTGGTCCACAGGGATTTTGATTCTCAAATCCACTTGTCCACAGGATTTTGATTCTCAAATCCACTTGTCAACAGGATTTTGATTCTCCAATCCACTGGGCCACGGGGATTTTGAGTCTCCAATCCACTGGGCCACTGGGATGTTGATTCTCAAATGCACTCGATCTCGTGGATGTTGATTCTCAAATCCACTTGTCAACACACTTTTAATTCTCAAATGCACTGGGACACGGGGATGTTGATTCTCAAACCCACTGGGCCACGAGAATTTTGATTCTATAATCCACTGGGCCACGGAGATTTAATGGTCAAATCCACTGGCCCGATGGTTTTGATTCTCAAATGCACTGGGCCACAGGCATTTTCATTCTCAAATCCACTGGGCCAAGGGGATTTTTGTTCTCAAATCCACTTGCCCCGATGGTTTTCATTCTGAAATACACTGGGCCACGGGGATTTTAATTCTCAAATCCACTGGGTCACGGGGATGTTGATTCTCAAATCCACTGGGCCACGGGGATGTTGATTCTCAAATCCACTTGGTCACAACATTTTAATTCTCCAATCCTCTGGGCCATGGGGATTTTAATTCTCAAACTCACTGGGCCACAGGATTTGAATTCTCAAACTCACTGGGCCACAGGATTTGAATTCTCAAATCCACTGGGCTACGGGTATGCTGATTCTCAAATCCACTAGCCACAGGATTGAGATTTTGAAATCCACATGGCCACAGGATTTTGTTTCTCAAATCCACTGGGCCACGGGGATTATGATTCTCAAATCCACTGTGCCACGGGGATGTTGATTCTCAAATACACTTGGCCACGGGGATTTTAATCCTCAAATCCACTAGGCCACAATGATTTTGATTCTCAAATCCATTGGGCCACGGAGATTTTAATTCTCAAATCCCCTGGGTCATGTGGATTTTAGTTCTCAAGTCCAATGGGCCATGCGGATGTTAATTCTCAAGTCCACGTGGCCACAGGATTTTACTTCGAAAATCCACTTGGCTACGGGGATTTTGATTGTCCAATACACTGGCCCACGGGGATTTTAGTTCTGAAAGCCACTGATCCACGGGGATTTTAATTCACAAATCTAATGGGCCAGGGGGATTTTCATTCTGAAATCCAGTGGGCCACAGCGGTTTTGATTCTCAACTCTACTTGGCCACGGGGATTTTAATTCTCAAATCCACTGCGCCAACGGGATTTTCATTCTAAAATCCATTACGCCTCGGGGATTTTGATTCTCAAATCCAATGGGCCATGGGGATTTTTATTCTAACATCCACTTGGCCATGGGCATTTTAATACTCAAATCCACCGGCCCACGGGGATTTTAATTCCCAAATCCACTTGGTGAGGGGGCTTTGAATTCTCAAATCCACTGCGCCACGGGGTTTTTTGATTCTCAAATGCACTGCGCCATGGCGATTATACTTCTCAAATCCACTTGGCCACGGGGATTTTGATTCTCAAATCCACTGGGCCACGGGGATTTTGATTGTCAAATCCACTGGGCCATGGGATTTGAATTCTCAAATCCACTTGGCCACGGTGATTTTGAGTCTCAAATCTACTGGGCCACGGGGATTTTGATTGTCAAATCCAGTGGGCCACGGGGATTTTAATTCTCAAATCCACCGGCCCACAGGGATATTAATTCCCAAATCCACTTGGTCAGGGGGCTTTGAATTCTCAAATCCACTGCGCCACGGGGATTTTTAATTCTCAAATCCACTGCGCCATGGGGATTTTACTTCCCAAATCCACTTGGCCACGGGGATTTTGATTGTCAAATCCAGTGGGCCACGGGCATTTTAATTCTCAAATGCACTGGCCCACAGGCATTTTAATACTCAAATCCCCTGGCCCACGGGGATTTTAATTCTCAAATCCACTTGGTCAGGGGGCTTTGAATTCCCAAATCCACTGCGTCATTGGGATTTTTCGTTCTCAAATGCACTGCGCCATGGGGATTTTACTTCTCAAATCCACTGGCCATGGGGATTTGAATTCTCAATCGACTGGGCCATGAGGATTTTATTTCATAAATCCACTGGCCCACGGGGATTTTCATTCTGAAATCCAGTGGGCCACAGCGGTTTTGATTCTCAACTCTACTTGGCCACGGGGATGTTAATTCTCAACTCCACTTGGCTACGGGGATTTTGATTGTCAAATCCAGTGGGGCACGGGCATTTTAATTCTCAACTCCACTGGCCCACAGGCATTTTAATACGCAAATCCACTGGCCCACAGGATTATAATTCTCAAATCCACTTGGTCAGGGGGATTGGAATTCTCAAATCCACAGGGTCACGGGCATTTTGATTCTCAAATGCACTTGGCCATGGGGATTTTGATTGCCAAATCCACTTGGCCACGGGGATTTTAATTCTCAAATCCACTGCGCCACGGGGATTTTGATTCCCAAAACCACTTGGCCATGGGTGTTTTAATTCTCAACTCCACTTGGCCACGGGGATTTTGATTCTCAAATCCAGTGGGCCATGGGAATTTTAGTTCTCAAATTCACTGGATCACCGGCATTTTAATTGTCACCTCTACTTACCATGGGGATATTAATTCAAAAATGTAATGGGCCACAGGATTTTAATTCTCAAATCCACTGGGCCACCGAATTTTAATTCTAAAGTCCAATTGGCCACAGGGATTTTGATTCTCAAATCCAATTGGCCACAGGATTTTGATTCTCAAATCCACTTGTCAACAGGATTTTGATTCTCCAATCCACTGGGCCACGGGGATTTTGAGTCTCCAATCCACTGGGCCACTGGGATGTTGATTCTCAAATGCACTTGATCTCGTGGATGTTGATTCTCAAATCCACTTGTCAACACACTTTTAATTCTCAAATGCACTGGGCCTCGGGGATGTTGATTCTCAAACCCACTGGGCCACGAGAATTTTGATTCTATAATCCACTGGGCCACGGAGATTTAATGGTCAAATCCACTGGCCCGATGGTTTTGATTCTCAAATGCACTGGGCCACAGGCATTTTCATTCTCAAATCCACTGGGCCAAGGGGATTTTTGTTCTCAAATCCACTTGCCCCGATGGTTTTCATTCTGAAATACACTGGGCCACGGGGATTTTAATTCTCAAATCCACTGGGCCACGGGGATGTTGATTCTCAAATCCACTGGGCCATGGGGATGTTGATTCTCAAATCCACTTGGTCACAACATTTTAATTCTCCAATCCTCTGGGCCATGGGGATTTTAATTCTCAAACTCACTGGGCCACAGGATTTGAATTCTCAAATCCACTGGGCTACGGGTATGCTGATTCTCAAATCCACTAGCCACAGGATTGAGATTTTGAAATCCACATGGCCACAGGATTTTGTTTCTCAAATCCACTGGGCCACGGGGATTATGATTCTCAAATACACTGGGCCACGGGGATTTTGATTCTGAAATCCAGTGGGCCACAGGGATTTTAATTCTCAAATCCAGTGGGCCACAGGAGTTAGAGTCTCAAATCCAGAGCGCCACGGGGATGTTGATTCTCAAATACACTTGGCCACGGGGATTTTAATCCTCAAATCCACTAGGCCACAATGATTTTGATTCTCAAATCCATTGGGCCACGGAGATTTTAATTCTCAAATCCCCTGGGTCATGTGGATTTTAGTTCTCAAGTCCAATGGGCCATGCGGATGTTAATTCTCAAGTCCACGTGGCCACAGGATTTTACTTCGAAAATCCACTTGGCTACGGGGATTTTGATTGTCCAATACACTGGCCCACGGGGATTTTAGTTCTGAAAGCCACTGATCCACGGGGATTTTAATTCACAAATCTAATGGGCCACGGGGATTTTCATTCTGAAATCCAGTGGGCCACAGCGGTTTTGATTCTCAACTCTACTTGGCCACGGGGATGTTAATTCTCAACTCCACTTGGCTACGGGGATTTTGATTGTCAAATTCAGTGGGGCACGGGCATTTTAATTCTCAAATCCACTGGCCCACAGGCATTTTAATACGCAAATCTACTGGCCCACAGGATTATAATTCTCAAATCCACTTGGTCAGGGGGATTGGAATTCTCAAATCCACAGGGTCACGGGCATTTTGATTCTCAAATCCAGTGGGCCATGGGAATTTTAGTTCTCAAATTCACTGGATCACCGGCATTTTAATTGTCACCTCTACTTACCATGGGGATATTAATTCAAAAATATAATGGGCCACAGGATTTTATTCTCAAATCCACTGGGCCACCGGGATTTTAATTCTAAAGCCCAGTTGGCCACAGGGATTTTGATTCTCAAATCCACTGGGCCACGGGGATTTTATTTGTCAAATCCACTGGCTTCGATGGTTTTGACTCTCAAATCCACTGGGCCACGGGGATTGTAGTTCTCAAATCCCGTTTTCACAGGATTTTAATTCTCTAATTCAATAGGCCAAAGGGGTTTCAATTCTCAAATGCAGTGGGCCACGGGGATGATGATTCTCAAATGCACTGGTCCACGGGGATTTTGATTCTCAAATCCACTTGGCCACAGGATTTTGATTCTCAAATCCACTTGTCAACAGGATTTTGAGTCTCCAATCCACTGGGCCACTGGGATGTTGATTCTCAAATGCACTTGATCTCGTGGATGTTGATTCTCAAATCCACTTGTCAACACACTTTTAATTCTCAAATGCACTGGGCCTCGGGGATGTTGATTCTCAAATCCACTGGGCCACGGGGATTTTGAGTCTCCAACCCACTGGGCCACTGGGATGTTGATTCTCAAATGCACTTGATCTCGTGGATGTTGATTCTCAAATCCACTTGTCAACACACTTTTAATTCTCAAATCCACTGGGACACGGGGATGTTGATTCTCAAACCCACTGGGCCACGAGAATTTTGATTCTATAATCCACTGGGCCACGGAGATTTAATGGTCAAATCCACTGGCCCGATGGTTTTGATTCTCAAATGCACTGGGCCACGAGAATTTTGATTCTATAATCCACTGGGCCACGGAGATTTAATGGTCAAATCCACTGGCCCGATGGTTTTGATTCTCAAATGCACTGGGCCACAGGCATTTTCATTCTCAAATCCACTGGGCCAAGGGGATTTTTGTTCTCAAATCCACTTGCCCCGATGGTTTTCATTCTGAAATACACTGGGCCACGGGGATTTTAATTCTCAAATCCACTGGGTCACGGGGATGTTGATTCTCAAATCCACTGGGCCATGGGGATGTTGATTCTCAAATCCACTTGGTCACAACATTTTAATTCTCCAATCCTCTGGGCCATGGGGATTTTAATTCTCAAACTCACTGGGCCACAGGATTCGAATTCTCAAATCCACTTGGCTACGGGTATGCTGATTCTCAAATCCACTAGCCACAGGATTGAGATTTTGAAATCCACATGGCCACAGGATTTTGTTTCTCAAATCCACTGGGCCACGGGGATTATGATTCTCAAATACACTGGGCCACGGAGATTTTAATTCTCAAATCCCCTGGGTCATGTGGATTTTAGTTCTCAAGTCCAATGGGCCATGCGGATGTTAATTCTCAAGTCCACGTGGCCACAGGATTTTACTTCTAAAATCCACTTGGCTACGGGGATTTTGATTGTCAAATTCAGTGGGGCACGGGCATTTTAATTCTCAACTCCACTGGCCCACAGGCATTTTAATACGCAAATCCACTGGCCCACAGGATTATAATTCTCAAATCCACTTGGTCAGGGGGATTGGAATTCTCAAATCCACAGGGTCACGGGCATTTTGATTCTCAAATGCACTTGGCCATGGGGATTTTGATTGCCAAATCCACTTGGCCACGGGGATTTTAATTCTCAAATCCACTGCGCCACGGGGATTTTGATTCCCAAAACCACTTGGCCATGGGTGTTTTAATTCTCAACTCCACTTGGCCACGGGGATTTTGATTCTCAAATCCAGTGGGCCATGGGAATTTTAGTTCTCAAATTCACTGGATCACCGGCATTTTAATTGTCACCTCTACTTACCATGGGGATATTAATTCAAAAATATAATGGGCCACAGGATTTTAATTCTCAAATCCACTGGGCCACCGGGATTTTAATTCTAAAGCCCAGTTGGCCACAGGGATTTTGATTCTCAAATCCACTGGGCCACGGGGATTTTATTTGTCAAATCCACTGGCTTCGATGGTTTTGACTCTCAAATCCACTGGGCCACGGGGATTGTAGTTCTCAAATCCCGTTTTCACAGGATTTTAATTCTCTAATTCAATAGGCCAAAGGGGTTTCAATTCTCAAATGCAGTGGGCCACGGGGATGATGATTCTCAAATGCACTGGTCCACAGGGATTTTGATTCTCAAATCCACTTGGCCACAGGATTTTGATTCTCAAATCCACTTGTCAACAGGATTTTGATTCTCCAATCCACTGGGCCACGGGGATTTTGAGTCTCCAATCCACTGGGCCACTGGGATGTTGATTCTCAAATGCACTTGATCTCGTGGATGTTGATTCTCAAATCCACTTGTCAACACACTTTTAATTCTCAAATCCACTGGGACACGGGGATGTTGATTCTCAAATCCACTGGGCCACGGGGATTTTGAGTCTCCAACCCACTGGGCCACTGGGATGTTGATTCTCAAATGCACTTGATCTCGTGGATGTTGATTCTCAAATCCACTTGTCAACACACTTTTAATTCTCAAATCCACTGGGACACGGGGATGTTGATTCTCAAACCCACTGGGCCACGAGAATTTTGATTCTATAATCCACTGGGCCACGGAGATTTAATGGTCAAATCCACTGGCCCGATGGTTTTGATTCTCAAATGCACTGGGCCACAGGCATTTTCATTCTCAAATCCACTGGGCCAAGGGGATTTTTGTTCTCAAATCCACTTGCCCCGATGGTTTTCATTCTGAAATACACTGGGCCACGGGGATTTTAATTCTCAAATCCACTGGGTCACGGGGATGTTGATTCTCAAATCCACTGGGCCATGGGGATGTTGATTCTCAAATCCACTTGGTCACAACATTTTAATTCTCCAATCCTCTGGGCCATGGGGATTTTAATTCTCAAACTCACTGGGCCACAGGATTTGAATTCTCAAATCCACTGGGCTACGGGTATGCTGATTCTCAAATCCACTAGCCACAGGATTGAGATTTTGAAATCCACATGGCCACAGGATTTTGTTTCTCAAATCCACTGGGCCACGGGGATTATGATTCTCAAATACACTGGGCCACGGGGATTTTGATTCTGAAATCCAGTGGGCCACAGGGATTTTAATTCTCAAATCCAGTGGGCCACAGGAGTTAGAGTCTCAAATCCAGAGCGCCACGGGGATGTTGATTCTCAAATACACTTGGCCACGGGGATTTTAATCCTCAAATCCACTAGGCCACAATGATTTTGATTCTCAAATCCATTGGGCCACGGAGATTTTAATTCTCAAATCCCCTGGGTCATGTGGATTTTAGTTCTCAAGTCCAATGGGCCATGCGGATGTTAATTCTCAAGTCCACGTGGCCACAGGATTTTACTTCTAAAATCCACTTGGCTACGGGGATTTTGATTGTCCAATACACTGGCCCACGGGGATTTTAGTTCTGAAAGCCACTGATCCACGGGGATTTTAATTCACAAATCTAATGGGCCAGGGGGATTTTCATTCTGAAATCCAGTGGGCCACAGCGGTTTTGATTCTCAACTCTACTTGGCCACGGGGATTTTAATTCTCAAATCCACTGCGCCAACGGGATTTTCATTCTAAAATCCATTACGCCTCGGGGATTTTGATTCTCAAATCCAATGGGCCATGGGGATTTTTATTCTAACATCCACTTGGCCATGGGCATTTTAATACTCAAATCCACCGGCCCACGGGGATTTTAATTCCCAAATCCACTTGGTGAGGGGGCGTTGAATTCTCAAATCCACTGCGCCACGGGGTTTTTTGATTCTCAAACGCACTGCGCCATGGCGATTATACTTCTCAAATCCACTTGGCCACGGGGATTTTGATTCTCAAATCCACTTGGCCACGGGGATTTTGATTGTCAAATCCACTGGGCCATGGGATTTGAATTCTCAAATCCACTGGTCCACGGTGATTTTGAGTCTCAAATCTACTGGGCCACGGGGATTTTGATTGTCAAATCCAGTGGGCCACGGGGATTTTAATTCTCAAATCCACCGGCCCACAGGGATATTAATTCCCAAATCCACTTGGTCAGGGGGCTTTGAATTCTCAAATCCACTGCGCCACGGGGATTTTTAATTCTCAAATCCACTGCGCCATGGGGATTTTACTTCCCAAATCCACTTGGCCACGGGGATTTTGATTGTCAAATCCAGTGGGCCACGGGCATTTTAATTCTCAAATGCACTGGCCCACAGGCATTTTAATACTCAAATCCCCTGGCCCACGGGGATTTTAATTCTCAAATCCACTTGGTCAGGGGGCTTTGAATTCCCAAATCCACTGCGCTACGGGGATTTTTAGTTCTCAAATGCACTGCGCCATGGGGATTTTACTTCTCAAATCCACTGGCCATGGGGATTTGAATTCTCAATCGACTGGGCCATGAGGATTTTATTTCATAAATCCACTGGCCCATGGGGATTTTCATTCTGAAATCCAGTGGGCCACAGCGGTTTTGATTCTCAACTCTACTTGGCCACGGGGATGTTAATTCTCAACTCCACTTGGCTACGGGGATTTTGATTGTCAAATCCAGTGGGGCACGGGCATTTTAATTCTCAACTCCACTGGCCCACAGGCATTTTAATACGCAAATCCACTGGCCCACAGGATTATAATTCTCAAATCCACTTGGTCAGGGGGATTGGAATTCTCAAATCCACAGGGTCACGGGCATTTTGATTCTCAAATGCACTTGGCCATGGGGATTTTGATTGCCAAATCCACTTGGCCACGGGGATTTTAATTCTCAAATCCACTGCGCCACGGGGATTTTGATTCCCAAAACCACTTGGCCATGGGTGTTTTAATTCTCAACTCCACTTGGCCACGGGGATTTTGATTCTCAAATCCAGTGGGCCATGGGAATTTTAGTTCTCAAATTCACTGGATCACCGGCATTTTAATTGTCACCTCTACTTACCATGGGGATATTAATTCAAAAATGTAATGGGCCACAGGATTTTAATTCTCAAATCCACTGGGCCACCGAATTTTAATTCTAAAGTCCAATTGGCCACAGGGATTTTGATTCTCAAATCCAATTGGCCACAGGATTTTGATTCTCAAATCCACTTGTCAACAGGATTTTGATTCTCCAATCCACTGGGCCACGGGGATTTTGAGTCTCCAATCCACTGGGCCACTGGGATGTTGATTCTCAAATGCACTTGATCTCGTGGATGTTGATTCTCAAATCCACTTGTCAACACACTTTTAATTCTCAAATGCACTGGGCCTCGGGGATGTTGATTCTCAAACCCACTGGGCCACGAGAATTTTGATTCTATAATCCACTGGGCCACGGAGATTTAATGGTCAAATCCACTGGCCCGATGGTTTTGATTCTCAAATGCACTGGGCCACAGGCATTTTCATTCTCAAATCCACTGGGCCAAGGGGATTTTTGTTCTCAAATCCACTTGCCCCGATGGTTTTCATTCTGAAATACACTGGGCCACGGGGATTTTAATTCTCAAATCCACTGGGTCACGGGGATGTTGATTCTCAAATTCACTTGGTCACAACATTTTAATTCTCCAATCCTCTGGGCCATGGGGATTTTAATTCTCAAACTCACTGGGCCACAGGATTTGAATTCTCAAACTCACTGGGCCACAGGATTTGAATTCTCAAATCCACTGGGCTACGGGTATGCTGATTCTCAAATCCACTAGCCACAGGATTGAGATTTTGAAATCCACATGGCCACAGGATTTTGTTTCTCAAATCCACTGGGCCACGGGGATTATGATTCTCAAATACACTGGGCCACGGGGATTTTGATTCTGAAATCCAGTGGGCCACAGGGATTTTAATTCTCAAATCCAGTGGGCCACAGGAGTTAGAGTCTCAAATCCACAGCGCCACGGGGATGTTGATTCTCAAATACACTTGGCCACGGGGATTTTAATCCTCAAATCCACTAGGCCACAATGATTTTGATTCTCAAATCCATTGGGCCACGGAGATTTTAATTCTCAAATCCCCTGGGTCATGTGGATTTTAGTTCTCAAGTCCAATGGGCCATGCGGATGTTAATTCTCAAGTCCACGTGGCCACAGGATTTTACTTCTAAAATCCACTTGGCTACGGGGATTTTGATTGTCCAATACACTGGCCCACGGGGATTTTAGTTCTGAAAGCCACTGATCCACGGGGATTTTAATTCACAAATCTAATGGGCCAGGGGGATTTTCATTCTGAAATCCAGTGGGCCACAGCGGTTTTGATTCTCAACTCTACTTGGCCACGGGGATATTCATTCTCAAATCCACTGCGCCAACGGGATTTTCATTCTAAAATCCATTACGCCTCGGGGATTTTGATTCTCAAATCCAATGGGCCATGGGGATTTTTATTCTAACATCCACTTGGCCATGGGCATTTTAATACTCAAATCCACCGGCCCACGGGGATTTTAATTCCCAAATGCACTTGGTGAGGGGGCGTTGAATTCTCAAATCCACTGCGCCACGGGGTTTTTGATTCTCAAACGCACTGCGCCATGGCGATTATACTTCTCAAATCCACTTGGCCACGGGGATTTTGATTCTCAAATCCACTGGGCCACGGGGATTTTCATTCTGAAATCCACTGAGGCACGGTGATTTTAATTCTCAACTCCACTTGGCCACGGGGATTTTGATTGTCAAATCCACTGGGCCATGGGATTTGAATTCTCAAATCCACTGGTCCACGGTGATTTTGAGTCTCAAATCTACTGGGCCACGGGGATTTTGATTGTCAAATCCAGTGGGCCACGGGGATTTTAATTCTCAAATCCACCGGCCCACAGGGATATTAATTCCCAAATCCACTTGGTGAGGGGGCTTTGAATTCTCAAATCCACTGCGCCACGGGGATTTTTAATTCTCAAATCCACTGCGCCATGGGGATTTTACTTCTAAAATCCACTTGGCTACGGGGATTTTGATTGTCCAATACACTGGCCCACGGGGATTTTAGTTCTGAAAGCCACTGATCCACGGGGATTTTAATTCACAAATTTAATGGGCCAGGGGGATTTTCATTCTGAAATCCAGTGGGCCACAGCGGTTTTGATTCTCAACTCTACTTGGCCACGGGGATATTAATTCTCAAATCCACTGCGCCAACGGGATTTTCATTCTAAAATCCATTACGCCTCGGGGATTTTGATTCTCAAATCCAATGGGCCATGGGGATTTTTATTCTAACATCCACTTGGCCATGGGCATTTTAATACTCAAATCCACCGGCCCACGGGGATTTTAATTCCCAAATGCACTTGGTGAGGGGGCTTTGAATTCTCAAATCCACTGCGCCACGGGGTTTTTTGATTCTCAAACGCACTGCGCCATGGCGATTATACTTCTCAAATCCACTTGGCCACGGGGATTTTGATTCTCAAATCCACTGGGCCACGGGGATTTTCATTCTGAAATCCACTGAGGCACGGTGATTTTAATTCTCAACTCCACTTGGCCACGGGGATTTTGATTGTCAAATCCACTGGGCCATGGGATTTGAATTCTCAAATCCACTGGTCCACGGTGATTTTGAGTCTCAAATCTACTGGGCCACGGGGATTTTGATTGTCAAATCCAGTGGGCCACGGGGATTTTAATTCTCAAATCCACCGGCCCACAGGGATATTAATTCCCAAATCCACTTGGTCAGGGGGCTTTGAATTCTCAAATCCACTGCGCCACGGGGATTTTTAATTCTCAAATCCACTGCGCCATGGGGATTTTACTTCCCAAATCCACTTGGCCACGGGGATTTTGATTGTCAAATCCAGTGGGCCACGGGCATTTTAATTCTCAAATGCACTGGCCCACAGGCATTTTAATACTCAAATCCCCTGGCCCACGGGGATTTTAATTCTCAAATCCACTTGGTCAGGGGGCTTTGAATTCCCAAATCCACTGCGTCATTGGGATTTTTCGTTCTCAAATGCACTGCGCCATGGGGATTTTACTTCTCAAATCCACTGGCCATGGGGATTTGAATTCTCAATCGACTGGGCCATGAGGATTTTATTTCATAAATCCACTGGCCCACGGGGATTTTCATTCTGAAATCCAGTGGGCCACAGCGGTTTTGATTCTCAACTCTACTTGGCCACGGGGATGTTAATTCTCAACTCCACTTGGCTACGGGGATTTTGATTGTCAAATTCAGTGGGGCACGGGCATTTTAATTCTCAAATCCACTGGCCCACAGGCATTTTAATACGCAAATCCACTGGCCCACAGGATTATAATTCTCAAATCCACTTGGTCAGGGGGATTGGAATTCTCAAATCCACAGGGTCACGGGCATTTTGATTCTCAAATGCGCTTGGCCATGGGGATTTTGATTGCCAAATCCACTTGGCCACGGGGATTTTAATTCTCAAATCCACTGCGCCACGGGGATTTTGATTCTCAAATCCAGTGGGCCATGGGAATTTTAGTTCTCAAATTCACTGGATCACCGGCATTTTAATTGTCACCTCTACTTACCATGGGGATATTAATTCAAAAATATAATGGGCCACAGGATTTTAATTCTCAAATCCACTGGGCCACCGGGATTTTAATTCTAAAGTCCAGTTGGCCACAGGGATTTTGATTCTCAAATCCACTGGGCCACGGGGATTTTATTTGTCAAATCCACTGGCTTCGATGGTTTTGACTCTCAAATCCACTGGGCCACGGGGATTGTAGTTCTCAAATCCCGTTTTCACAGGATTTTAATTCTCTAATTCAATAGGCCAAAGGGGTTTCAATTCTCAAATGCAGTGGGCCACGGGGATTTTGATTCTCAAATGCACTGGTCCACGGGGATTTTGATTCTCAAATCCACTTGTCAACAGGATTTTGATTCTCCAATCCACTGGGCCACGGGGATTTTGAGTCTCCAATCCACTGGGCCACTGGGATGTTGATTCTCAAATGCACTTGATCTCGTGGATGTTGATTCTCAAATCCACTTGTCAACACACTTTTAATTCTCAAATGCACTGGGCCTCGGGGATGTTGATTCTCAAACCCACTGGGCCACGAGAATTTTGATTCTATAATCCACTGGGCCACGGAGATTTAATGGTCAAATCCACTGGCCCGATGGTTTTGATTCTCAAATGCACTGGGCCACAGGCATTTTCATTCTCAAATCCACTGGGCCAAGGGGATTTTTGTTCTCAAATCCACTTGCCCCGATGGTTTTCATTCTGAAATACACTGGGCCACGGGGATTTTAATTCTCAAATCCACTGGGTCACGGGGATGTTGATTCTCAAATTCACTTGGTCACAACATTTTAATTCTCCAATCCTCTGGGCCATGGGGATTTTAATTCTCAAACTCACTGGGCCACAGGATTTGAATTCTCAAACTCACTGGGCCACAGGATTTGAATTCTCAAATCCACTGGGCTACGGGTATGCTGATTCTCAAATCCACTAGCCACAGGATTGAGATTTTGAAATCCACATGGCCACAGGATTTTGTTTCTCAAATCCACTGGGCCACGGGGATTATGATTCTCAAATACACTGGGCCACGGGGATTTTGATTCTGAAATCCAGTGGGCCACAGGGATTTTAATTCTCAAATCCAGTGGGCCACAGGAGTTAGAGTCTCAAATCCACAGCGCCACGGGGATGTTGATTCTCAAATACACTTGGCCACGGGGATTTTAATCCTCAAATCCACTAGGCCACAATGATTTTGATTCTCAAATCCATTGGGCCACGGAGATTTTAATTCTCAAATCCCCTGGGTCATGTGGATTTTAGTTCTCAAGTCCAATGGGCCATGCGGATGTTAATTCTCAAGTCCACGTGGCCACAGGATTTTACTTCTAAAATCCACTTGGCTACGGGGATTTTGATTGTCCAATACACTGGCCCACGGGGATTTTAGTTCTGAAAGCCACTGATCCACGGGGATTTTAATTCACAAATCTAATGGGCCAGGGGGATTTTCATTCTGAAATCCAGTGGGCCACAGCGGTTTTGATTCTCAACTCTACTTGGCCACGGGGATTTTAATTCTCAAATCCACTGCGCCAACGGGATTTTCATTCTAAAATCCATTACGCCTCGGGGATTTTGATTCTCAAATCCAATGGGCCACGGGGATTTTTATTCTAACATCCACTTGGCCATGGGCATTTTAATACTCAAATCCACCGGCCCACGGGGATTTTAATTCCCAAATGCACTTGGTGAGGGGGCGTTGAATTCTCAAATCCACTGCGCCACGGGGTTTTTTGATTCTCAAACGCACTGCGCCATGGCGATTATACTTCTCAAATCCACTTGGCCACGGGGATTTTGATTCTCAAATCCACTTGGCCACGGGGATTTTGATTGTCAAATCCACTGGGCCATGGGATTTGAATTCTCAAATCCACTGGTCCACGGTGATTTTGAGTCTCAAATCTACTGGGCCACGGGGATTTTGATTGTCAAATCCAGTGGGCCACGGGGATTTTAATTCTCAAATCCACCGGCCCACAGGGATATTAATTCCCAAATCCACTTGGTCAGGGGGCTTTGAATTCTCAAATCCACTGCGCCACGGGGATTTTTAATTCTCAAATCCACTGCGCCATGGGGATTTTACTTCCCAAATCCACTTGGCCACGGGGATTTTGATTGTCAAATCCAGTGGGCCACGGGCATTTTAATTCTCAAATGCACTGGCCCACAGGCATTTTAATACTCAAATCCCCTGGCCCACGGGGATTTTAATTCTCAAATCCACTTGGTCAGGGGGCTTTGAATTCCCAAATCCACTGCGCTACGGGGATTTTTAGTTCTCAAATGCACTGCGCCATGGGGATTTTACTTCTCAAATCCACTGGCCATGGGGATTTGAATTCTCAATCGACTGGGCCATGAGGATTTTATTTCATAAATCCACTGGCCCATGGGGATTTTCATTCTGAAATCCAGTGGGCCACAGCGGTTTTGATTCTCAACTCTACTTGGCCACGGGGATGTTAATTCTCAACTCCACTTGGCTACGGGGATTTTGATTGTCAAATCCAGTGGGGCACGGGCATTTTAATTCTCAACTCCACTGGCCCACAGGCATTTTAATACGCAAATCCACTGGCCCACAGGATTATAATTCTCAAATCCACTTGGTCAGGGGGATTGGAATTCTCAAATCCACAGGGTCACGGGCATTTTGATTCTCAAATGCACTTGGCCATGGGGATTTTGATTGCCAAATCCACTTGGCCACGGGGATTTTAATTCTCAAATCCACTGCGCCACGGGGATTTTGATTCCCAAAACCACTTGGCCATGGGTGTTTTAATTCTCAACTCCACTTGGCCACGGGGATTTTGATTCTCAAATCCAGTGGGCCATGGGAATTTTAGTTCTCAAATTCACTGGATCACCGGCATTTTAATTGTCACCTCTACTTACCATGGGGATATTAATTCAAAAATGTAATGGGCCACAGGATTTTAATTCTCAAATCCACTGGGCCACCGAATTTTAATTCTAAAGTCCAATTGGCCACAGGGATTTTGATTCTCAAATCCAATTGGCCACAGGATTTTGATTCTCAAATCCACTTGTCAACAGGATTTTGATTCTCCAATCCACTGGGCCACGGGGATTTTGAGTCTCCAATCCACTGGGCCACTGGGATGTTGATTCTCAAATGCACTTGATCTCGTGGATGTTGATTCTCAAATCCACTTGTCAACACACTTTTAATTCTCAAATGCACTGGGCCTCGGGGATGTTGATTCTCAAACCCACTGGGCCACGAGAATTTTGATTCTATAATCCACTGGGCCACGGAGATTTAATGGTCAAATCCACTGGCCCGATGGTTTTGATTCTCAAATGCACTGGGCCACAGGCATTTTCATTCTCAAATCCACTGGGCCAAGGGGATTTTTGTTCTCAAATCCACTTGCCCCGATGGTTTTCATTCTGAAATACACTGGGCCACGGGGATTTTAATTCTCAAATCCACTGGGTCACGGGGATGTTGATTCTCAAATTCACTTGGTCACAACATTTTAATTCTCCAATCCTCTGGGCCATGGGGATTTTAATTCTCAAACTCACTGGGCCACAGGATTTGAATTCTCAAACTCACTGGGCCACAGGATTTGAATTCTCAAATCCACTGGGCTACGGGTATGCTGATTCTCAAATCCACTAGCCACAGGATTGAGATTTTGAAATCCACATGGCCACAGGATTTTGTTTCTCAAATCCACTGGGCCACGGGGATTATGATTCTCAAATACACTGGGCCACGGGGATTTTGATTCTGAAATCCAGTGGGCCACGGGGATTTTGATTCTGAAATCCAGTGGGCCACAGGAGTTAGAGTCTCAAATCCAGAGTGCCACGGGGATGTTAATTCTCAAATACACTTGGCCACGGGGATTTTAATCCTCAAATCCACTAGGCCACAATGATTTTGATTCTCAAATCCATTGGGCCACGGAGATTTTAATTCTCAAATCCCCTGGGTCATGTGGATTTTAGTTCTCAAGTCCAATGGGCCATGCGGATGTTAATTCTCAAGTCCACGTGGCCACAGGATTTTACTTCTAAAATCCACTTGGCTACGGGGATTTTGATTGTCCAATACACTGGCCCACGGGGATTTTAGTTCTGAAAGCCACTGATCCACGGGGATTTTAATTCACAAATCTAATGGGCCAGGGGGATTTTCATTCTGAAATCCAGTGGGCCACAGCGGTTTTGATTCTCAACTCTACTTGGCCACGGGGATATTCATTCTCAAATCCACTGCGCCAACGGGATTTTCATTCTAAAATCCATTACGCCTCGGGGATTTTGATTCTCAAATCCAATGGGCCATGGGGATTTTTATTCTAACATCCACTTGGCCATGGGCATTTTAATACTCAAATCCACCGGCCCACGGGGATTTTAATTCCCAAATGCACTTGGTGAGGGGGCGTTGAATTCTCAAATCCACTGCGCCACGGGGTTTTTGATTCTCAAACGCACTGCGCCATGGCGATTATACTTCTCAAATCCACTTGGCCACGGGGATTTTGATTCTCAAATCCACTGGGCCACGGGGATTTTCATTCTGAAATCCACTGAGGCACGGTGATTTTAATTCTCAACTCCACTTGGCCACGGGGATTTTGATTGTCAAATCCACTGGGCCATGGGATTTGAATTCTCAAATCCACTGGTCCACGGTGATTTTGAGTCTCAAATCTACTGGGCCACGGGGATTTTGATTGTCAAATCCAGTGGGCCACGGGGATTTTAATTCTCAAATCCACCGGCCCACAGGGATATTAATTCCCAAATCCACTTGGTGAGGGGGCTTTGAATTCTCAAATCCACTGCGCCACGGGGATTTTTAATTCTCAAATCCACTGCGCCATGGGGATTTTACTTCTAAAATCCACTTGGCTACGGGGATTTTGATTGTCCAATACACTGGCCCACGGGGATTTTAGTTCTGAAAGCCACTGATCCACGGGGATTTTAATTCACAAATCTAATGGGCCAGGGGGATTTTCATTCTGAAATCCAGTGGGCCACAGCGGTTTTGATTCTCAACTCTACTTGGCCACGGGGATATTAATTCTCAAATCCACTGCGCCAACGGGATTTTCATTCTAAAATCCATTACGCCTCGGGGATTTTGATTCTCAAATCCAATGGGCCATGGGGATTTTTATTCTAACATCCACTTGGCCATGGGCATTTTAATACTCAAATCCACCGGCCCACGGGGATTTTAATTCCCAAATGCACTTGGTGAGGGGGCTTTGAATTCTCAAATCCACTGCGCCACGGGGTTTTTTGATTCTCAAACGCACTGCGCCATGGCGATTATACTTCTCAAATCCACTTGGCCACGGGGATTTTGATTCTCAAATCCACTGGGCCACGGGGATTTTCATTCTGAAATCCACTGAGGCACGGTGATTTTAATTCTCAACTCCACTTGGCCACGGGGATTTTGATTGTCAAATCCACTGGGCCATGGGATTTGAATTCTCAAATCCACTGGTCCACGGTGATTTTGAGTCTCAAATCTACTGGGCCACGGGGATTTTGATTGTCAAATCCAGTGGGCCACGGGGATTTTAATTCTCAAATCCACCGGCCCACAGGGATATTAATTCCCAAATCCACTTGGTCAGGGGGCTTTGAATTCTCAAATCCACTGCGCCACGGGGATTTTTAATTCTCAAATCCACTGCGCCATGGGGATTTTACTTCCCAAATCCACTTGGCCACGGGGATTTTGATTGTCAAATCCAGTGGGCCACGGGCATTTTAATTCTCAAATGCACTGGCCCACAGGCATTTTAATACTCAAATCCCCTGGCCCACGGGGATTTTAATTCTCAAATCCACTTGGTCAGGGGGCTTTGAATTCCCAAATCCACTGCGTCATTGGGATTTTTCGTTCTCAAATGCACTGCGCCATGGGGATTTTACTTCTCAAATCCACTGGCCATGGGGATTTGAATTCTCAATCGACTGGGCCATGAGGATTTTATTTCATAAATCCACTGGCCCACGGGGATTTTCATTCTGAAATCCAGTGGGCCACAGCGGTTTTGATTCTCAACTCTACTTGGCCACGGGGATGTTAATTCTCAACTCCACTTGGCTACGGGGATTTTGATTGTCAAATTCAGTGGGGCACGGGCATTTTAATTCTCAAATCCACTGGCCCACAGGCATTTTAATACGCAAATCCACTGGCCCACAGGATTATAATTCTCAAATCCACTTGGTCAGGGGGATTGGAATTCTCAAATCCACAGGGTCACGGGCATTTTGATTCTCAAATGCGCTTGGCCATGGGGATTTTGATTGCCAAATCCACTTGGCCACGGGGATTTTAATTCTCAAATCCACTGCGCCACGGGGATTTTGATTCTCAAATCCAGTGGGCCATGGGAATTTTAGTTCTCAAATTCACTGGATCACCGGCATTTTAATTGTCACCTCTACTTACCATGGGGATATTAATTCAAAAATATAATGGGCCACAGGATTTTAATTCTCAAATCCACTGGGCCACCGGGATTTTAATTCTAAAGTCCAGTTGGCCACAGGGATTTTGATTCTCAAATCCACTGGGCCACGGGGATTTTATTTGTCAAATCCACTGGCTTCGATGGTTTTGACTCTCAAATCCACTGGGCCACGGGGATTGTAGTTCTCAAATCCCGTTTTCACAGGATTTTAATTCTCTAATTCAATAGGCCAAAGGGGTTTCAATTCTCAAATGCAGTGGGCCACGGGGATTTTGATTCTCAAATGCACTGGTCCACGGGGATTTTGATTCTCAAATCCACTTGTCAACAGGATTTTGATTCTCCAATCCACTGGGCCACGGGGATTTTGAGTCTCCAATCCACTGGGCCACTGGGATGTTGATTCTCAAATGCACTTGATCTCGTGGATGTTGATTCTCAAATCCACTTGTCAACACACTTTTAATTCTCAAATGCACTGGGCCTCGGGGATGTTGATTCTCAAACCCACTGGGCCACGAGAATTTTGATTCTATAATCCACTGGGCCACGGAGATTTAATGGTCAAATCCACTGGCCCGATGGTTTTGATTCTCAAATGCACTGGGCCACAGGCATTTTCATTCTCAAATCCACTGGGCCAAGGGGATTTTTGTTCTCAAATCCACTTGCCCCGATGGTTTTCATTCTGAAATACACTGGGCCACGGGGATTTTAATTCTCAAATCCACTGGGTCACGGGGATGTTGATTCTCAAATCCACTGGGCCATGGGAATTTTAGTTCTCAAATTCACTGGATCACCGGCATTTTAATTGTCACCTCTACTTACCATGGGGATATTAATTCAAAAATATAATGGGCCACAGGATTTTAATTCTCAAATCCACTGGGCCACCGGGATTTTAATTCTAAAGCCCAGTTGGCCACAGGGATTTTGATTCTCCAATCCACTGGGCCACGGGGATTTTATTTGTCAAATCCACTGGCTTCGATGGTTTTGACTCTCAAATCCACTGGGCCACGGGGATTGTAGTTCTCAAATCCCGTTTTCACAGGATTTTAATTCTCTAATTCAATAGGCCAAAGGGGTTTCAATTCTCAAATGCAGTGGGCCACGGGGATTTTGATTCTCAAATGCACTGGTCCACGGGGATTTTGATTCTCAAATCCACTTGTCAACAGGATTTTGATTCTCCAATCCACTGGGCCACGGGGATTTTGAGTCTCCAATCCACTGGGCCACTGGGATGTTGATTCTCAAATGCACTTGATCTCGTGGATGTTGATTCTCAAATCCACTTGTCAACACACTTTTAATTCTCAAATGCACTGGGCCTTGGGGATGTTGATTCTCAAACCCACTGGGCCACGAGAATTTTGATTCTATAATCCACTGGGCCACGGAGATTTAATGGTCAAATCCACTGGCCCGATGGTTTTGATTCTCAAATGCACTGGGCCACAGGCATTTTCATTCTCAAATCCACTGGGCCAAGGGGATTTTTGTTCTCAAATCCACTTGCCCCGATGGTTTTCATTCTGAAATACACTGGGCCACGGGGATTTTAATTCTCAAATCCACTGGGTCACGGGGATGTTGATTCTCAAATTCACTTGGTCACAACATTTTAATTCTCCAATCCTCTGGGCCATGGGGATTTTAATTCTCAAACTCACTGGGCCACAGGATTTGAATTCTCAAACTCACTGGGCCACAGGATTTGAATTCTCAAATCCACTGGGCTACGGGTATGCTGATTCTCAAATCCACTAGCCACAGGATTGAGATTTTGAAATCCACATGGCCACAGGATTTTGTTTCTCAAATCCACTGGGCCACGGGGATTATGATTCTCAAATACACTGGGCCACGGGGATTTTGATTCTGAAATCCAGTGGGCCACAGGGATTTTAATTCTCAAATCCAGTGGGCCACAGGAGTTAGAGTCTCAAATCCACAGCGCCACGGGGATGTTGATTCTCAAATACACTTGGCCACGGGGATTTTAATCCTCAAATCCACTAGGCCACAATGATTTTGATTCTCAAATCCATTGGGCCACGGAGATTTTAATTCTCAAATCCCCTGGGTCATGTGGATTTTAGTTCTCAAGTCCAATGGGCCATGCGGATGTTAATTCTCAAGTCCACGTGGCCACAGGATTTTACTTCTAAAATCCACTTGGCTACGGGGATTTTGATTGTCCAATACACTGGCCCACGGGGATTTTAGTTCTGAAAGCCACTGATCCACGGGGATTTTAATTCACAAATCTAATGGGCCAGGGGGATTTTCATTCTGAAATCCAGTGGGCCACAGCGGTTTTGATTCTCAACTCTACTTGGCCACGGGGATTTTAATTCTCAAATCCACTGCGCCAACGGGATTTTCATTCTAAAATCCATTACGCCTCGGGGATTTTGATTCTCAAATCCAATGGGCCACGGGGATTTTTATTCTAACATCCACTTGGCCATGGGCATTTTAATACTCAAATCCACCGGCCCACGGGGATTTTAATTCCCAAATGCACTTGGTGAGGGGGCGTTGAATTCTCAAATCCACTGCGCCACGGGGTTTTTTGATTCTCAAACGCACTGCGCCATGGCGATTATACTTCTCAAATCCACTTGGCCACGGGGATTTTGATTCTCAAATCCACTGGGCCACGGGGATTTTCATTCTGAAATCCACTGAGGCACGGTGATTTTAATTCTCAACTCCACTTGGCCACGGGGATTTTGATTGTCAAATCCACTGGGCCATGGGATTTGAATTCTCAAATCCACTGGTCCACGGTGATTTTGAGTCTCAAATCTACTGGGCCACGGGGATTTTGATTGTCAAATCCAGTGGGCCACGGGGATTTTAATTCTCAAATCCACCGGCCCACAGGGATATTAATTCCCAAATCCACTTGGTCAGGGGGCTTTGAATTCTCAAATCCACTGCGCCACGGGGATTTTTAATTCTCAAATCCACTGCGCCATGGGGATTTTACTTCCCAAATCCACTTGGCCACGGGGATTTTGATTGTCAAATCCAGTGGGCCACGGGCATTTTAATTCTCAAATGCACTGGCCCACAGGCATTTTAATACTCAAATCCCCTGGCCCACGGGGATTTTAATTCTCAAATCCACTTGGTCAGGGGGCTTTGAATTCCCAAATCCACTGCGTCATTGGGATTTTTAGTTCTCAAATGCACTGCGCCATGGGGATTTTACTTCTCAAAGCCACTGGCCATGGGGATTTGAATTCTCAATCGACTGGGCCATGAGGATTTTATTTCATAAATCCACTGGCCCACGGGGATTTTCATTCTGAAATCCAGTGGGCCACAGCGGTTTTGATTCTCAACTCTACTTGGCCACGGGGATGTTAATTCTCAACTCCACTTGGCTACGGGGATTTTGATTGTCAAATTCAGTGGGGCACGGGCATTTTAATTCTCAAATCCACTGGCCCACAGGCATTTTAATACGCAAATCCACTGGCCCACAGGATTATAATTCTCAAATCCACTTGGTCAGGGGGATTGGAATTCTCAAATCCACAGGGTCACGGGCATTTTGATTCTCAAATGCGCTTGGCCATGGGGATTTTGATTGCCAAATCCACTTGGCCACGGGGATTTTAATTCTCAAATCCACTGCGCCACGGGGATTTTGATTCTCAAATCCAGTGGGCCATGGGAATTTTAGTTCTCAAATTCACTGGATCACCGGCATTTTAATTGTCACCTCTACTTACCATGGGGATATTAATTCAAAAATATAATGGGCCACAGGATTTTAATTCTCAAATCCACTGGGCCACCGGGATTTTAATTCTAAAGTCCAGTTGGCCACAGGGATTTTGATTCTCAAATCCACTGGGCCACGGGGATTTTATTTGTCAAATCCACTGGCTTCGATGGTTTTGACTCTCAAATCCACTGGGCCACGGGGATTGTAGTTCTCAAATCCCGTTTTCACAGGATTTTAATTCTCTAATTCAATAGGCCAAAGGGGTTTCAATTCTCAAATGCAGTGGGCCACGGGGATTTTGATTCTCAAATGCACTGGTCCACGGGGATTTTGATTCTCAAATCCACTTGTCAACAGGATTTTGATTCTCCAATCCACTGGGCCACGGGGATTTTGAGTCTCCAATCCACTGGGCCACTGGGATGTTGATTCTCAAATGCACTTGATCTCGTGGATGTTGATTCTCAAATCCACTTGTCAACACACTTTTAATTCTCAAATGCACTGGGCCTCGGGGATGTTGATTCTCAAACCCACTGGGCCACGAGAATTTTGATTCTATAATCCACTGGGCCACGGAGATTTAATGGTCAAATCCACTGGCCCGATGGTTTTGATTCTCAAATGCACTGGGCCACAGGCATTTTCATTCTCAAATCCACTGGGCCAAGGGGATTTTTGTTCTCAAATCCACTTGCCCCGATGGTTTTCATTCTGAAATACACTGGGCCACGGGGATTTTAATTCTCAAATCCACTGGGTCACGGGGATGTTGATTCTCAAATCCACTGGGCCATGGGAATTTTAGTTCTCAAATTCACTGGATCACCGGCATTTTAATTGTCACCTCTACTTACCATGGGGATATTAATTCAAAAATATAATGGGCCACAGGATTTTAATTCTCAAATCCACTGGGCCACCGGGATTTTAATTCTAAAGCCCAGTTGGCCACAGGGATTTTGATTCTCAAATCCACTGGGCCACGGGGATTTTATTTGTCAAATCCACTGGCTTCGATGGTTTTGACTCTCAAATCCACTGGGCCACGGGGATTGTAGTTCTCAAATCCCGTTTTCACAGGATTTTAATTCTCTAATTCAATAGGCCAAAGGGGTTTCAATTCTCAAATGCAGTGGGCCACGGGGATTTTGATTCTCAAATGCACTGGTCCACGGGGATTTTGATTCTCAAATCCACTTGTCAACAGGATTTTGATTCTCCAATCCACTGGGCCACGGGGATTTTGAGTCTCCAATCCACTGGGCCACTGGGATGTTGATTCTCAAATGCACTTGATCTCGTGGATGTTGATTCTCAAATCCACTTGTCAACACACTTTTAATTCTCAAATGCACTGGGCCTTGGGGATGTTGATTCTCAAACCCACTGGGCCACGAGAATTTTGATTCTATAATCCACTGGGCCACGGAGATTTAATGGTCAAATCCACTGGCCCGATGGTTTTGATTCTCAAATGCACTGGGCCACAGGCATTTTCATTCTCAAATCCACTGGGCCAAGGGGATTTTTGTTCTCAAATCCACTTGCCCCGATGGTTTTCATTCTGAAATACACTGGGCCACGGGGATTTTAATTCTCAAATCCACTGGGTCACGGGGATGTTGATTCTCAAATTCACTTGGTCACAACATTTTAATTCTCCAATCCTCTGGGCCATGGGGATTTTAATTCTCAAACTCACTGGGCCACAGGATTTGAATTCTCAAACTCACTGGGCCACAGGATTTGAATTCTCAAATCCACTGGGCTACGGGTATGCTGATTCTCAAATCCACTAGCCACAGGATTGAGATTTTGAAATCCACATGGCCACAGGATTTTGTTTCTCAAATCCACTGGGCCACGGGGATTATGATTCTCAAATACACTGGGCCACGGGGATTTTGATTCTGAAATCCAGTGGGCCACAGGGATTTTAATTCTCAAATCCAGTGGGCCACAGGAGTTAGAGTCTCAAATCCACAGCGCCACGGGGATGTTGATTCTCAAATACACTTGGCCACGGGGATTTTAATCCTCAAATCCACTAGGCCACAATGATTTTGATTCTCAAATCCATTGGGCCACGGAGATTTTAATTCTCAAATCCCCTGGGTCATGTGGATTTTAGTTCTCAAGTCCAATGGGCCATGCGGATGTTAATTCTCAAGTCCACGTGGCCACAGGATTTTACTTCTAAAATCCACTTGGCTACGGGGATTTTGATTGTCCAATACACTGGCCCACGGGGATTTTAGTTCTGAAAGCCACTGATCCACGGGGATTTTAATTCACAAATCTAATGGGCCAGGGGGATTTTCATTCTGAAATCCAGTGGGCCACAGCGGTTTTGATTCTCAACTCTACTTGGCCACGGGGATTTTAATTCTCAAATCCACTGCGCCAACGGGATTTTCATTCTAAAATCCATTACGCCTCGGGGATTTTGATTCTCAAATCCAATGGGCCACGGGGATTTTTATTCTAACATCCACTTGGCCATGGGCATTTTAATACTCAAATCCACCGGCCCACGGGGATTTTAATTCCCAAATGCACTTGGTGAGGGGGCGTTGAATTCTCAAATCCACTGCGCCACGGGGTTTTTTGATTCTCAAACGCACTGCGCCATGGCGATTATACTTCTCAAATCCACTTGGCCACGGGGATTTTGATTCTCAAATCCACTGGGCCACGGGGATTTTCATTCTGAAATCCACTGAGGCACGGTGATTTTAATTCTCAACTCCACTTGGCCACGGGGATTTTGATTGTCAAATCCACTGGGCCATGGGATTTGAATTCTCAAATCCACTGGTCCACGGTGATTTTGAGTCTCAAATCTACTGGGCCACGGGGATTTTGATTGTCAAATCCAGTGGGCCACGGGGATTTTAATTCTCAAATCCACCGGCCCACAGGGATATTAATTCCCAAATCCACTTGGTCAGGGGGCTTTGAATTCTCAAATCCACTGCGCCACGGGGATTTTTAATTCTCAAATCCACTGCGCCATGGGGATTTTACTTCCCAAATCCACTTGGCCACGGGGATTTTGATTGTCAAATCCAGTGGGCCACGGGCATTTTAATTCTCAAATGCACTGGCCCACAGGCATTTTAATACTCAAATCCCCTGGCCCACGGGGATTTTAATTCTCAAATCCACTTGGTGAGGGGGCTTTGAATTCCCAAATCCACTGCGTCATTGGGATTTTTAGTTCTCAAATGCACTGCGCCATGGGGATTTTACTTCTCAAAGCCACTGGCCATGGGGATTTGAATTCTCAATCGACTGGGCCATGAGGATTTTATTTCATAAATCCACTGGCCCACGGGGATTTTCATTCTGAAATCCAGTGGGCCACAGCGGTTTTGATTCTCAACTCTACTTGGCCACGGGGATGTTAATTCTCAACTCCACTTGGCTACGGGGATTTTGATTGTCAAATCCAGTGGGGCACGGGCATTTTAATTCTCAAATCCACTGGCCCACAGGCATTTTAATACACAAATCCACTGGCCCACAGGATTATAATTCTCAAATCCACTTGGTCAGGGGGATTGGAATTCTCAAATCCACAGGGTCACGGGCATTTTGATTCTCAAATGCACTTGGCCATGGGGATTTTGATTGCCAAATCCACTTGGCCACGGGGATTTTAATTCTCAAATCCACTGCGCCACGGGGATTTTGATTCCCAAAACCACTTGGCCATGGGTGTTTTAATTCTCAACTCCACTTGGCCACGGGGATTTTGATTCTCAAATCCAGTGGGCCATGGGAATTTTAGTTCTCAAATTCACTGGATCACCGGCATTTTAATTGTCACCTCTACTTACCATGGGGATATTAATTCAAAAATATAATGGGCCACAGGATTTTAATTCTCAAATCCACTGGGCCACCGAATTTTAATTCTAAAGTCCAATTGGCCACAGGGATTTTGATTCTCAAATCCAATTGGCCACAGGATTTTGATTCTCAAATCCACTTGTCAACAGGATTTTGATTCTCCAATCCACTGGGCCACGGGGATTTTGAGTCTCCAATCCACTGGGCCACTGGGATGTTGATTCTCAAATGCACTTGATCTCGTGGATGTTGATTCTCAAATCCACTTGTCAACACACTTTTAATTCTCAAATGCACTGGGCCTCGGGGATGTTGATTCTCAAACCCACTGGGCCACGAGAATTTTGATTCTATAATCCACTGGGCCACGGAGATTTAATGGTCAAATCCACTGGCCCGATGGTTTTGATTCTCAAATGCACTGGGCCACAGGCATTTTCATTCTCAAATCCACTGGGCCAAGGGGATTTTTGTTCTCAAATCCACTTGCCCCGATGGTTTTCATTCTGAAATACACTGGGCCACGGGGATTTTAATTCTCAAATCCACTGGGTCACGGGGATGTTGATTCTCAAATTCACTTGGTCACAACATTTTAATTCTCCAATCCTCTGGGCCATGGGGATTTTAATTCTCAAACTCACTGGGCCACAGGATTTGAATTCTCAAACTCACTGGGCCACAGGATTTGAATTCTCAAATCCACTGGGCTACGGGTATGCTGATTCTCAAATCCACTAGCCACAGGATTGAGATTTTGAAATCCACATGGCCACAGGATTTTGTTTCTCAAATCCACTGGGCCACGGGGATTATGATTCTCAAATACACTGGGCCACGGGGATTTTGATTCTGAAATCCAGTGGGCCACGGGGATTTTGATTCTGAAATCCAGTGGGCCACAGGAGTTAGAGTCTCAAATCCAGAGTGCCACGGGGATGTTAATTCTCAAATACACTTGGCCACGGGGATTTTAATCCTCAAATCCACTAGGCCACAATGATTTTGATTCTCAAATCCATTGGGCCACGGAGATTTTAATTCTCAAATCCCCTGGGTCATGTGGATTTTAGTTCTCAAGTCCAATGGGCCATGCGGATGTTAATTCTCAAGTCCACGTGGCCACAGGATTTTACTTCTAAAATCCACTTGGCTACGGGGATTTTGATTGTCCAATACACTGGCCCACGGGGATTTTAGTTCTGAAAGCCACTGATCCACGGGGATTTTAATTCACAAATCTAATGGGCCAGGGGGATTTTCATTCTGAAATCCAGTGGGCCACAGCGGTTTTGATTCTCAACTCTACTTGGCCACGGGGATATTCATTCTCAAATCCACTGCGCCAACGGGATTTTCATTCTAAAATCCATTACGCCTCGGGGATTTTGATTCTCAAATCCAATGGGCCATGGGGATTTTTATTCTAACATCCACTTGGCCATGGGCATTTTAATACTCAAATCCACCGGCCCACGGGGATTTTAATTCCCAAATGCACTTGGTGAGGGGGCTTTGAATTCTCAAATCCACTGCGCCACGGGGATTTTGATTCTCAAACGCACTGCGCCATGGCGATTATACTTCTCAAATCCACTTGGCCACGGGGATTTTGATTCTCAAATCCACTGGGCCACGGGGATTTTCATTCTGAAATCCACTGAGGCACGGTGATTTTAATTCTCAACTCCACTTGGCCACGGGGATTTTGATTGTCAAATCCACTGGGCCATGGGATTTGAATTCTCAAATCCACTGGTCCACGGTGATTTTGAGTCTCAAATCTACTGGGCCACGGGGATTTTGATTGTCAAATCCAGTGGGCCACGGGGATTTTAATTCTCAAATCCACCGGCCCACAGGGATATTAATTCCCAAATCCACTTGGTGAGGGGGCTTTGAATTCTCAAATCCACTGCGCCACGGGGATTTTTAATTCTCAAATCCACTGCGCCATGGGGATTTTACTTCTAAAATCCACTTGGCTACGGGGATTTTGATTGTCCAATACACTGGCCCACGGGGATTTTAGTTCTGAAAGCCACTGATCCACGGGGATTTTAATTCACAAATTTAATGGGCCAGGGGGATTTTCATTCTGAAATCCAGTGGGCCACAGCGGTTTTGATTCTCAACTCTACTTGGCCACGGGGATATTAATTCTCAAATCCACTGCGCCAACGGGATTTTCATTCTAAAATCCATTACGCCTCGGGGATTTTGATTCTCAAATCCAATGGGCCATGGGGATTTTTATTCTAACATCCACTTGGCCATGGGCATTTTAATACTCAAATCCACCGGCCCACGGGGATTTTAATTCCCAAATGCACTTGGTGAGGGGGCTTTGAATTCTCAAATCCACTGCGCCACGGGGTTTTTTGATTCTCAAACGCACTGCGCCATGGCGATTATACTTCTCAAATCCACTTGGCCACGGGGATTTTGATTCTCAAATCCACTGGGCCACGGGGATTTTCATTCTGAAATCCACTGAGGCACGGTGATTTTAATTCTCAACTCCACTTGGCCACGGGGATTTTGATTGTCAAATCCACTGGGCCATGGGATTTGAATTCTCAAATCCACTGGTCCACGGTGATTTTGAGTCTCAAATCTACTGGGCCACGGGGATTTTGATTGTCAAATCCAGTGGGCCACGGGGATTTTAATTCTCAAATCCACCGGCCCACAGGGATATTAATTCCCAAATCCACTTGGTCAGGGGGCTTTGAATTCTCAAATCCACTGCGCCACGGGGATTTTTAATTCTCAAATCCACTGCGCCATGGGGATTTTACTTCCCAAATCCACTTGGCCACGGGGATTTTGATTGTCAAATCCAGTGGGCCACGGGCATTTTAATTCTCAAATGCACTGGCCCACAGGCATTTTAATACTCAAATCCCCTGGCCCACGGGGATTTTAATTCTCAAATCCACTTGGTCAGGGGGCTTTGAATTCCCAAATCCACTGCGTCATTGGGATTTTTCGTTCTCAAATGCACTGCGCCATGGGGATTTTACTTCTCAAATCCACTGGCCATGGGGATTTGAATTCTCAATCGACTGGGCCATGAGGATTTTATTTCATAAATCCACTGGCCCACGGGGATTTTCATTCTGAAATCCAGTGGGCCACAGCGGTTTTGATTCTCAACTCTACTTGGCCACGGGGATGTTAATTCTCAACTCCACTTGGCTACGGGGATTTTGATTGTCAAATTCAGTGGGGCACGGGCATTTTAATTCTCAAATCCACTGGCCCACAGGCATTTTAATACGCAAATCCACTGGCCCACAGGATTATAATTCTCAAATCCACTTGGTCAGGGGGATTGGAATTCTCAAATCCACAGGGTCACGGGCATTTTGATTCTCAAATGCGCTTGGCCATGGGGATTTTGATTGCCAAATCCACTTGGCCACGGGGATTTTAATTCTCAAATCCACTGCGCCACGGGGATTTTGATTCTCAAATCCAGTGGGCCATGGGAATTTTAGTTCTCAAATTCACTGGATCACCGGCATTTTAATTGTCACCTCTACTTACCATGGGGATATTAATTCAAAAATATAATGGGCCACAGGATTTTAATTCTCAAATCCACTGGGCCACCGGGATTTTAATTCTAAAGTCCAGTTGGCCACAGGGATTTTGATTCTCAAATCCACTGGGCCACGGGGATTTTATTTGTCAAATCCACTGGCTTCGATGGTTTTGACTCTCAAATCCACTGGGCCACGGGGATTGTAGTTCTCAAATCCCGTTTTCACAGGATTTTAATTCTCTAATTCAATAGGCCAAAGGGGTTTCAATTCTCAAATGCAGTGGGCCACGGGGATTTTGATTCTCAAATGCACTGGTCCACGGGGATTTTGATTCTCAAATCCACTTGTCAACAGGATTTTGATTCTCCAATCCACTGGGCCACGGGGATTTTGAGTCTCCAATCCACTGGGCCACTGGGATGTTGATTCTCAAATGCACTTGATCTCGTGGATGTTGATTCTCAAATCCACTTGTCAACACACTTTTAATTCTCAAATGCACTGGGCCTCGGGGATGTTGATTCTCAAACCCACTGGGCCACGAGAATTTTGATTCTATAATCCACTGGGCCACGGAGATTTAATGGTCAAATCCACTGGCCCGATGGTTTTGATTCTCAAATGCACTGGGCCACAGGCATTTTCATTCTCAAATCCACTGGGCCAAGGGGATTTTTGTTCTCAAATCCACTTGCCCCGATGGTTTTCATTCTGAAATACACTGGGCCACGGGGATTTTAATTCTCAAATCCACTGGGTCACGGGGATGTTGATTCTCAAATCCACTGGGCCATGGGAATTTTAGTTCTCAAATTCACTGGATCACCGGCATTTTAATTGTCACCTCTACTTACCATGGGGATATTAATTCAAAAATATAATGGGCCACAGGATTTTAATTCTCAAATCCACTGGGCCACCGGGATTTTAATTCTAAAGCCCAGTTGGCCACAGGGATTTTGATTCTCAAATCCACTGGGCCACGGGGATTTTATTTGTCAAATCCACTGGCTTCGATGGTTTTGACTCTCAAATCCACTGGGCCACGGGGATTGTAGTTCTCAAATCCCGTTTTCACAGGATTTTAATTCTCTAATTCAATAGGCCAAAGGGGTTTCAATTCTCAAATGCAGTGGGCCACGGGGATTTTGATTCTCAAATGCACTGGTCCACGGGGATTTTGATTCTCAAATCCACTTGTCAACAGGATTTTGATTCTCCAATCCACTGGGCCACGGGGATTTTGAGTCTCCAATCCACTGGGCCACTGGGATGTTGATTCTCAAATGCACTTGATCTCGTGGATGTTGATTCTCAAATCCACTTGTCAACACACTTTTAATTCTCAAATGCACTGGGCCTTGGGGATGTTGATTCTCAAACCCACTGGGCCACGAGAATTTTGATTCTATAATCCACTGGGCCACGGAGATTTAATGGTCAAATCCACTGGCCCGATGGTTTTGATTCTCAAATGCACTGGGCCACAGGCATTTTCATTCTCAAATCCACTGGGCCAAGGGGATTTTTGTTCTCAAATCCACTTGCCCCGATGGTTTTCATTCTGAAATACACTGGGCCACGGGGATTTTAATTCTCAAATCCACTGGGTCACGGGGATGTTGATTCTCAAATTCACTTGGTCACAACATTTTAATTCTCCAATCCTCTGGGCCATGGGGATTTTAATTCTCAAACTCACTGGGCCACAGGATTTGAATTCTCAAACTCACTGGGCCACAGGATTTGAATTCTCAAATCCACTGGGCTACGGGTATGCTGATTCTCAAATCCACTAGCCACAGGATTGAGATTTTGAAATCCACATGGCCACAGGATTTTGTTTCTCAAATCCACTGGGCCACGGGGATTATGATTCTCAAATACACTGGGCCACGGGGATTTTGATTCTGAAATCCAGTGGGCCACAGGGATTTTAATTCTCAAATCCAGTGGGCCACAGGAGTTAGAGTCTCAAATCCACAGCGCCACGGGGATGTTGATTCTCAAATACACTTGGCCACGGGGATTTTAATCCTCAAATCCACTAGGCCACAATGATTTTGATTCTCAAATCCATTGGGCCACGGAGATTTTAATTCTCAAATCCCCTGGGTCATGTGGATTTTAGTTCTCAAGTCCAATGGGCCATGCGGATGTTAATTCTCAAGTCCACGTGGCCACAGGATTTTACTTCTAAAATCCACTTGGCTACGGGGATTTTGATTGTCCAATACACTGGCCCACGGGGATTTTAGTTCTGAAAGCCACTGATCCACGGGGATTTTAATTCACAAATCTAATGGGCCAGGGGGATTTTCATTCTGAAATCCAGTGGGCCACAGCGGTTTTGATTCTCAACTCTACTTGGCCACGGGGATTTTAATTCTCAAATCCACTGCGCCAACGGGATTTTCATTCTAAAATCCATTACGCCTCGGGGATTTTGATTCTCAAATCCAATGGGCCACGGGGATTTTTATTCTAACATCCACTTGGCCATGGGCATTTTAATACTCAAATCCACCGGCCCACGGGGATTTTAATTCCCAAATGCACTTGGTGAGGGGGCGTTGAATTCTCAAATCCACTGCGCCACGGGGTTTTTTGATTCTCAAACGCACTGCGCCATGGCGATTATACTTCTCAAATCCACTTGGCCACGGGGATTTTGATTCTCAAATCCACTGGGCCACGGGGATTTTCATTCTGAAATCCACTGAGGCACGGTGATTTTAATTCTCAACTCCACTTGGCCACGGGGATTTTGATTGTCAAATCCACTGGGCCATGGGATTTGAATTCTCAAATCCACTGGTCCACGGTGATTTTGAGTCTCAAATCTACTGGGCCACGGGGATTTTGATTGTCAAATCCAGTGGGCCACGGGGATTTTAATTCTCAAATCCACCGGCCCACAGGGATATTAATTCCCAAATCCACTTGGTCAGGGGGCTTTGAATTCTCAAATCCACTGCGCCACGGGGATTTTTAATTCTCAAATCCACTGCGCCATGGGGATTTTACTTCCCAAATCCACTTGGCCACGGGGATTTTGATTGTCAAATCCAGTGGGCCACGGGCATTTTAATTCTCAAATGCACTGGCCCACAGGCATTTTAATACTCAAATCCCCTGGCCCACGGGGATTTTAATTCTCAAATCCACTTGGTGAGGGGGCTTTGAATTCCCAAATCCACTGCGTCATTGGGATTTTTAGTTCTCAAATGCACTGCGCCATGGGGATTTTACTTCTCAAAGCCACTGGCCATGGGGATTTGAATTCTCAATCGACTGGGCCATGAGGATTTTATTTCATAAATCCACTGGCCCACGGGGATTTTCATTCTGAAATCCAGTGGGCCACAGCGGTTTTGATTCTCAACTCTACTTGGCCACGGGGATGTTAATTCTCAACTCCACTTGGCTACGGGGATTTTGATTGTCAAATCCAGTGGGGCACGGGCATTTTAATTCTCAAATCCACTGGCCCACAGGCATTTTAATACACAAATCCACTGGCCCACAGGATTATAATTCTCAAATCCACTTGGTCAGGGGGATTGGAATTCTCAAATCCACAGGGTCACGGGCATTTTGATTCTCAAATGCACTTGGCCATGGGGATTTTGATTGCCAAATCCACTTGGCCACGGGGATTTTAATTCTCAAATCCACTGCGCCACGGGGATTTTGATTCCCAAAACCACTTGGCCATGGGTGTTTTAATTCTCAACTCCACTTGGCCACGGGGATTTTGATTCTCAAATCCAGTGGGCCATGGGAATTTTAGTTCTCAAATTCACTGGATCACCGGCATTTTAATTGTCACCTCTACTTACCATGGGGATATTAATTCAAAAATATAATGGGCCACAGGATTTTAATTCTCAAATCCACTGGGCCACCGGGATTTTAATTCTAAAGTCCAGTTGGCCACAGGGATTTTGATTCTCAAATCCACTGGGCCACGGGGATTTTATTTGTCAAATCCACTGGCTTCGATGGTTTTGACTCTCAAATCCACTGGGCCACGGGGATTGTAGTTCTCAAATCCCGTTTTCACAGGATTTTAATTCTCTAATTCAATAGGCCAAAGGGGTTTCAATTCTCAAATGCAGTGGGCCACGGGGATTTTGATTCTCAAATGCACTGGTCCACAGGGATTTTGATTCTCAAATCCACTTGGCCACAGGATTTTGATTCTCAAATCCACTTGTCAACAGGATTTTGATTCTCCAATCCACTGGGCCACGGGGATTTTGAGTCTCCAATCCACTGGGCCACTGGGATGTTGATTCTCAAATGCACTTGATCTCGTGGATGTTGATTCTCAAATCCACTTGTCAACACACTTTTAATTCTCAAATGCACTGGGCCTCGGGGATGTTGATTCTCAAACCCACTGGGCCACGAGAATTTTGATTCTATAATCCACTGGGCCACGGAGATTTAATGGTCAAATCCACTGGCCCGATGGTTTTGATTCTCAAATGCACTGGGCCACAGGCATTTTCATTCTCAAATCCACTGGGCCAAGGGGATTTTTGTTCTCAAATCCACTTGCCCCGATGGTTTTCATTCTGAAATACACTGGGCCACGGGGATTTTAATTCTCAAATCCACTGGGTCACGGGGATGTTGATTCTCAAATTCACTTGGTCACAACATTTTAATTCTCCAATCCTCTGGGCCATGGGGATTTTAATTCTCAAACTCACTGGGCCACAGGATTTGAATTCTCAAACTCACTGGGCCACAGGATTTGAATTCTCAAATCCACTGGGCTACGGGTATGCTGATTCTCAAATCCACTAGCCACAGGATTGAGATTTTGAAATCCACATGGCCACAGGATTTTGTTTCTCAAATCCACTGGGCCACGGGGATTATGATTCTCAAATACACTGGGCCACGGGGATTTTGATTCTGAAATCCAGTGGGCCACAGGGATTTTAATTCTCAAATCCAGTGGGCCACAGGAGTTAGAGTCTCAAATCCACAGCGCCACGGGGATGTTGATTCTCAAATACACTTGGCCACGGGGATTTTAATCCTCAAATCCACTAGGCCACAATGATTTTGATTCTCAAATCCATTGGGCCACGGAGATTTTAATTCTCAAATCCCCTGGGTCATGTGGATTTTAGTTCTCAAGTCCAATGGGCCATGCGGATGTTAATTCTCAAGTCCACGTGGCCACAGGATTTTACTTCTAAAATCCACTTGGCTACGGGGATTTTGATTGTCCAATACACTGGCCCACGGGGATTTTAGTTCTGAAAGCCACTGATCCACGGGGATTTTAATTCACAAATCTAATGGGCCAGGGGGATTTTCATTCTGAAATCCAGTGGGCCACAGCGGTTTTGATTCTCAACTCTACTTGGCCACGGGGATTTTAATTCTCAAATCCACTGCGCCAACGGGATTTTCATTCTAAAATCCATTACGCCTCGGGGATTTTGATTCTCAAATCCAATGGGCCACGGGGATTTTTATTCTAACATCCACTTGGCCATGGGCATTTTAATACTCAAATCCACCGGCCCACGGGGATTTTAATTCCCAAATGCACTTGGTGAGGGGGCGTTGAATTCTCAAATCCACTGCGCCACGGGGTTTTTTGATTCTCAAACGCACTGCGCCATGGCGATTATACTTCTCAAATCCACTTGGCCACGGGGATTTTGATTGTCAAATCCACTGGGCCACGGGGATTTTCATTCTGAAATCCACTGAGGCACGGTGATTTTAATTCTCAACTCCACTTGGCCACGGGGATTTTGATTGTCAAATCCACTGGGCCATGGGATTTGAATTCTCAAATCCACTGGTCCACGGTGATTTTGAGTCTCAAATCTACTGGGCCACGGGGATTTTGATTGTCAAATCCAGTGGGCCACGGGGATTTTAATTCTCAAATCCACCGGCCCACAGGGATATTAATTCCCAAATCCACTTGGTCAGGGGGCTTTGAATTCTCAAATCCACTGCGCCACGGGGATTTTTAATTCTCAAATCCACTGCGCCATGGGGATTTTACTTCCCAAATCCACTTGGCCACGGGGATTTTGATTGTCAAATCCAGTGGGCCACGGGCATTTTAATTCTCAAATGCACTGGCCCACAGGCATTTTAATACTCAAATCCCCTGGCCCACGGGGATTTTAATTCTCAAATCCACTTGGTCAGGGGGCTTTGAATTCCCAAATCCACTGCGTCATTGGGATTTTTAGTTCTCAAATGCACTGCGCCATGGGGATTTTACTTCTCAAAGCCACTGGCCATGGGGATTTGAATTCTCAATCGACTGGGCCATGAGGATTTTATTTCATAAATCCACTGGCCCACGGGGATTTTCATTCTGAAATCCAGTGGGCCACAGCGGTTTTGATTCTCAACTCTACTTGGCCACGGGGATGTTAATTCTCAACTCCACTTGGCTACGGGGATTTTGATTGTCAAATCCAGTGGGGCACGGGCATTTTAATTCTCAACTCCACTGGCCCACAGGCATTTTAATACGCAAATCCACTGGCCCACAGGATTATAATTCTCAAATCCACTTGGTCAGGGGGATTGGAATTCTCAAATCCACAGGGTCACGGGCATTTTGATTCTCAAATGCACTTGGCCATGGGGATTTTGATTGCCAAATCCACTTGGCCACGGGGATTTTAATTCTCAAATCCACTGCGCCACGGGGATTTTGATTCCCAAAACCACTTGGCCATGGGTGTTTTAATTCTCAACTCCACTTGGCCACGGGGATTTTGATTCTCAAATCCAGTGGGCCATGGGAATTTTAGTTCTCAAATTCACTGGATCACCGGCATTTTAATTGTCACCTCTACTTACCATGGGGATATTAATTCAAAAATATAATGGGCCACAGGATTTTAATTCTCAAATCCACTGGGCCACCGGGATTTTAATTCTAAAGTCCAGTTGGCCACAGGGATTTTGATTCTCAAATCCACTGGGCCACGGGGATTTTATTTGTCAAATCCACTGGCTTCGATGGTTTTGACTCTCAAATCCACTGGGCCACGGGGATTGTAGTTCTCAAATCCCGTTTTCACAGGATTTTAATTCTCTAATTCAATAGGCCAAAGGGGTTTCAATTCTCAAATGCAGTGGGCCACGGGGATTTTGATTCTCAAATGCACTGGTCCACAGGGATTTTGATTCTCAAATCCACTTGGCCACAGGATTTTGATTCTCAAATCCACTTGTCAACAGGATTTTGATTCTCCAATCCACTGGGCCACGGGGATTTTGAGTCTCCAATCCACTGGGCCACTGGGATGTTGATTCTCAAATGCACTTGATCTCGTGGATGTTGATTCTCAAATCCACTTGTCAACACACTTTTAATTCTCAAATGCACTGGGCCTCGGGGATGTTGATTCTCAAACCCACTGGGCCACGAGAATTTTGATTCTATAATCCACTGGGCCACGGAGATTTAATGGTCAAATCCACTGGCCCGATGGTTTTGATTCTCAAATGCACTGGGCCACAGGCATTTTCATTCTCAAATCCACTGGGCCAAGGGGATTTTTGTTCTCAAATCCACTTGCCCCGATGGTTTTCATTCTGAAATACACTGGGCCACGGGGATTTTAATTCTCAAATCCACTGGGTCACGGGGATGTTGATTCTCAAATTCACTTGGTCACAACATTTTAATTCTCCAATCCTCTGGGCCATGGGGATTTTAATTCTCAAACTCACTGGGCCACAGGATTTGAATTCTCAAACTCACTGGGCCACAGGATTTGAATTCTCAAATCCACTGGGCTACGGGTATGCTGATTCTCAAATCCACTAGCCACAGGATTGAGATTTTGAAATCCACATGGCCACAGGATTTTGTTTCTCAAATCCACTGGGCCACGGGGATTATGATTCTCAAATACACTGGGCCACGGGGATTTTGATTCTGAAATCCAGTGGGCCACAGGGATTTTAATTCTCAAATCCAGTGGGCCACAGGAGTTAGAGTCTCAAATCCACAGCGCCACGGGGATGTTGATTCTCAAATACACTTGGCCACGGGGATTTTAATCCTCAAATCCACTAGGCCACAATGATTTTGATTCTCAAATCCATTGGGCCACGGAGATTTTAATTCTCAAATCCCCTGGGTCATGTGGATTTTAGTTCTCAAGTCCAATGGGCCATGCGGATGTTAATTCTCAAGTCCACGTGGCCACAGGATTTTACTTCTAAAATCCACTTGGCTACGGGGATTTTGATTGTCCAATACACTGGCCCACGGGGATTTTAGTTCTGAAAGCCACTGATCCACGGGGATTTTAATTCACAAATCTAATGGGCCAGGGGGATTTTCATTCTGAAATCCAGTGGGCCACAGCGGTTTTGATTCTCAACTCTACTTGGCCACGGGGATTTTAATTCTCAAATCCACTGCGCCAACGGGATTTTCATTCTAAAATCCATTACGCCTCGGGGATTTTGATTCTCAAATCCAATGGGCCACGGGGATTTTTATTCTAACATCCACTTGGCCATGGGCATTTTAATACTCAAATCCACCGGCCCACGGGGATTTTAATTCCCAAATGCACTTGGTGAGGGGGCGTTGAATTCTCAAATCCACTGCGCCACGGGGTTTTTTGATTCTCAAACGCACTGCGCCATGGCGATTATACTTCTCAAATCCACTTGGCCACGGGGATTTTGATTGTCAAATCCACTGGGCCACGGGGATTTTCATTCTGAAATCCACTGAGGCACGGTGATTTTAATTCTCAACTCCACTTGGCCACGGGGATTTTGATTGTCAAATCCACTGGGCCATGGGATTTGAATTCTCAAATCCACTGGTCCACGGTGATTTTGAGTCTCAAATCTACTGGGCCACGGGGATTTTGATTGTCAAATCCAGTGGGCCACGGGGATTTTAATTCTCAAATCCACCGGCCCACAGGGATATTAATTCCCAAATCCACTTGGTCAGGGGGCTTTGAATTCTCAAATCCACTGCGCCACGGGGATTTTTAATTCTCAAATCCACTGCGCCATGGGGATTTTACTTCCCAAATCCACTTGGCCACGGGGATTTTGATTGTCAAATCCAGTGGGCCACGGGCATTTTAATTCTCAAATGCACTGGCCCACAGGCATTTTAATACTCAAATCCCCTGGCCCACGGGGATTTTAATTCTCAAATCCACTTGGTGAGGGGGCTTTGAATTCCCAAATCCACTGCGTCATTGGGATTTTTAGTTCTCAAATGCACTGCGCCATGGGGATTTTACTTCTCAAAGCCACTGGCCATGGGGATTTGAATTCTCAATCGACTGGGCCATGAGGATTTTATTTCATAAATCCACTGGCCCACGGGGATTTTCATTCTGAAATCCAGTGGGCCACAGCGGTTTTGATTCTCAACTCTACTTGGCCACGGGGATGTTAATTCTCAACTCCACTTGGCTACGGGGATTTTGATTGTCAAATCCAGTGGGGCACGGGCATTTTAATTCTCAACTCCACTGGCCCACAGGCATTTTAATACGCAAATCCACTGGCCCACAGGATTATAATTCTCAAATCCACTTGGTCAGGGGGATTGGAATTCTCAAATCCACAGGGTCACGGGCATTTTGATTCTCAAATGCACTTGGCCATGGGGATTTTGATTGCCAAATCCACTTGGCCACGGGGATTTTAATTCTCAAATCCACTGCGCCACGGGGATTTTGATTCCCAAAACCACTTGGCCATGGGTGTTTTAATTCTCAACTCCACTTGGCCACGGGGATTTTGATTCTCAAATCCAGTGGGCCATGGGAATTTTAGTTCTCAAATTCACTGGATCACCGGCATTTTAATTGTCACCTCTACTTACCATGGGGATATTAATTCAAAAATATAATGGGCCACAGGATTTTAATTCTCAAATCCACTGGGCCACCGGGATTTTAATTCTAAAGTCCAGTTGGCCACAGGGATTTTGATTCTCAAATCCACTGGGCCACGGGGATTTTATTTGTCAAATCCACTGGCTTCGATGGTTTTGACTCTCAAATCCACTGGGCCACGGGGATTGTAGTTCTCAAATCCCGTTTTCACAGGATTTTAATTCTCTAATTCAATAGGCCAAAGGGGTTTCAATTCTCAAATGCAGTGGGCCACGGGGATTTTGATTCTCAAATGCACTGGTCCACAGGGATTTTGATTCTCAAATCCACTTGGCCACAGGATTTTGATTCTCAAATCCACTTGTCAACAGGATTTTGATTCTCCAATCCACTGGGCCACGGGGATTTTGAGTCTCCAATCCACTGGGCCACTGGGATGTTGATTCTCAAATGCACTTGATCTCGTGGATGTTGATTCTCAAATCCACTTGTCAACACACTTTTAATTCTCAAATGCACTGGGCCTCGGGGATGTTGATTCTCAAACCCACTGGGCCACGAGAATTTTGATTCTATAATCCACTGGGCCACGGAGATTTAATGGTCAAATCCACTGGCCCGATGGTTTTGATTCTCAAATGCACTGGGCCACAGGCATTTTCATTCTCAAATCCACTGGGCCAAGGGGATTTTTGTTCTCAAATCCACTTGCCCCGATGGTTTTCATTCTGAAATACACTGGGCCACGGGGATTTTAATTCTCAAATCCACTGGGTCACGGGGATGTTGATTCTCAAATTCACTTGGTCACAACATTTTAATTCTCCAATCCTCTGGGCCATGGGGATTTTAATTCTCAAACTCACTGGGCCACAGGATTTGAATTCTCAAACTCACTGGGCCACAGGATTTGAATTCTCAAATCCACTGGGCTACGGGTATGCTGATTCTCAAATCCACTAGCCACAGGATTGAGATTTTGAAATCCACATGGCCACAGGATTTTGTTTCTCAAATCCACTGGGCCACGGGGATTATGATTCTCAAATACACTGGGCCACGGGGATTTTGATTCTGAAATCCAGTGGGCCACAGGGATTTTAATTCTCAAATCCAGTGGGCCACAGGAGTTAGAGTCTCAAATCCACAGCGCCACGGGGATGTTGATTCTCAAATACACTTGGCCACGGGGATTTTAATCCTCAAATCCACTAGGCCACAATGATTTTGATTCTCAAATCCATTGGGCCACGGAGATTTTAATTCTCAAATCCCCTGGGTCATGTGGATTTTAGTTCTCAAGTCCAATGGGCCATGCGGATGTTAATTCTCAAGTCCACGTGGCCACAGGATTTTACTTCTAAAATCCACTTGGCTACGGGGATTTTGATTGTCCAATACACTGGCCCACGGGGATTTTAGTTCTGAAAGCCACTGATCCACGGGGATTTTAATTCACAAATCTAATGGGCCAGGGGGATTTTCATTCTGAAATCCAGTGGGCCACAGCGGTTTTGATTCTCAACTCTACTTGGCCACGGGGATTTTAATTCTCAAATCCACTGCGCCAACGGGATTTTCATTCTAAAATCCATTACGCCTCGGGGATTTTGATTCTCAAATCCAATGGGCCACGGGGATTTTTATTCTAACATCCACTTGGCCATGGGCATTTTAATACTCAAATCCACCGGCCCACGGGGATTTTAATTCCCAAATGCACTTGGTGAGGGGGCGTTGAATTCTCAAATCCACTGCGCCACGGGGTTTTTTGATTCTCAAACGCACTGCGCCATGGCGATTATACTTCTCAAATCCACTTGGCCACGGGGATTTTGATTGTCAAATCCACTGGGCCACGGGGATTTTCATTCTGAAATCCACTGAGGCACGGTGATTTTAATTCTCAACTCCACTTGGCCACGGGGATTTTGATTGTCAAATCCACTGGGCCATGGGATTTGAATTCTCAAATCCACTGGTCCACGGTGATTTTGAGTCTCAAATCTACTGGGCCACGGGGATTTTGATTGTCAAATCCAGTGGGCCACGGGGATTTTAATTCTCAAATCCACCGGCCCACAGGGATATTAATTCCCAAATCCACTTGGTCAGGGGGCTTTGAATTCTCAAATCCACTGCGCCACGGGGATTTTTAATTCTCAAATCCACTGCGCCATGGGGATTTTACTTCCCAAATCCACTTGGCCACGGGGATTTTGATTGTCAAATCCAGTGGGCCACGGGCATTTTAATTCTCAAATGCACTGGCCCACAGGCATTTTAATACTCAAATCCCCTGGCCCACGGGGATTTTAATTCTCAAATCCACTTGGTCAGGGGGCTTTGAATTCCCAAATCCACTGCGTCATTGGGATTTTTAGTTCTCAAATGCACTGCGCCATGGGGATTTTACTTCTCAAAGCCACTGGCCATGGGGATTTGAATTCTCAATCGACTGGGCCATGAGGATTTTATTTCATAAATCCACTGGCCCACGGGGATTTTCATTCTGAAATCCAGTGGGCCACAGCGGTTTTGATTCTCAACTCTACTTGGCCACGGGGATGTTAATTCTCAACTCCACTTGGCTACGGGGATTTTGATTGTCAAATCCAGTGGGGCACGGGCATTTTAATTCTCAAATCCACTGGCCCACAGGCATTTTAATACGCAAATCCACTGGCCCACAGGATTATAATTCTCAAATCCACTTGGTCAGGGGGATTGGAATTCTCAAATCCACAGGGTCACGGGCATTTTGATTCTCAAATGCACTTGGCCATGGGGATTTTGATTGCCAAATCCACTTGGCCACGGGGATTTTAATTCTCAAATCCACTGCGCCACGGGGATTTTGATTCCCAAAACCACTTGGCCATGGGTGTTTTAATTCTCAACTCCACTTGGCCACGGGGATTTTGATTCTCAAATCCAGTGGGCCATGGGAATTTTAGTTCTCAAATTCACTGGATCACCGGCATTTTAATTGTCACCTCTACTTACCATGGGGATATTAATTCAAAAATATAATGGGCCACAGGATTTTAATTCTCAAATCCACTGGGCCACCGGGATTTTAATTCTAAAGTCCAGTTGGCCACAGGGATTTTGATTCTCAAATCCACTGGGCCACGGGGATTTTATTTGTCAAATCCACTGGCTTCGATGGTTTTGACTCTCAAATCCACTGGGCCACGGGGATTGTAGTTCTCAAATCCCGTTTTCACAGGATTTTAATTCTCTAATTCAATAGGCCAAAGGGGTTTCAATTCTCAAATGCAGTGGGCCACGGGGATTTTGATTCTCAAATGCACTGGTCCACGGGGATTTTGATTCTCAAATCCACTTGGCCACAGGATTTTGATTCTCAAATCCACTTGTCAACAGGATTTTGATTCTCCAATCCACTGGGCCACGGGGATTTTGAGTCTCCAATCCACTGGGCCACTGGGATGTTGATTCTCAAATGCACTTGATCTCGTGGATGTTGATTCTCAAATCCACTTGTCAACACACTTTTAATTCTCAAATGCACTGGGCCTCGGGGATGTTGATTCTCAAACCCACTGGGCCACGAGAATTTTGATTCTATAATCCACTGGGCCACGGAGATTTAATGGTCAAATCCACTGGCCCGATGGTTTTGATTCTCAAATGCACTGGGCCACAGGCATTTTCATTCTCAAATCCACTGGGCCAAGGGGATTTTTGTTCTCAAATCCACTTGCCCCGATGGTTTTCATTCTGAAATACACTGGGCCACGGGGATTTTAATTCTCAAATCCACTGGGTCACGGGGATGTTGATTCTCAAATTCACTTGGTCACAACATTTTAATTCTCCAATCCTCTGGGCCATGGGGATTTTAATTCTCAAACTCACTGGGCCACAGGATTTGAATTCTCAAACTCACTGGGCCACAGGATTTGAATTCTCAAATCCACTGGGCTACGGGTATGCTGATTCTCAAATCCACTAGCCACAGGATTGAGATTTTGAAATCCACATGGCCACAGGATTTTGTTTCTCAAATCCACTGGGCCACGGGGATTATGATTCTCAAATACACTGGGCCACGGGGATTTTGATTCTGAAATCCAGTGGGCCACAGGGATTTTAATTCTCAAATCCAGTGGGCCACAGGAGTTAGAGTCTCAAATCCACAGCGCCACGGGGATGTTGATTCTCAAATACACTTGGCCACGGGGATTTTAATCCTCAAATCCACTAGGCCACAATGATTTTGATTCTCAAATCCATTGGGCCACGGAGATTTTAATTCTCAAATCCCCTGGGTCATGTGGATTTTAGTTCTCAAGTCCAATGGGCCATGCGGATGTTAATTCTCAAGTCCACGTGGCCACAGGATTTTACTTCTAAAATCCACTTGGCTACGGGGATTTTGATTGTCCAATACACTGGCCCACGGGGATTTTAGTTCTGAAAGCCACTGATCCACGGGGATTTTAATTCACAAATCTAATGGGCCAGGGGGATTTTCATTCTGAAATCCAGTGGGCCACAGCGGTTTTGATTCTCAACTCTACTTGGCCACGGGGATTTTAATTCTCAAATCCACTGCGCCAACGGGATTTTCATTCTAAAATCCATTACGCCTCGGGGATTTTGATTCTCAAATCCAATGGGCCACGGGGATTTTTATTCTAACATCCACTTGGCCATGGGCATTTTAATACTCAAATCCACCGGCCCATGGGGATTTTAATTCCCAAATGCACTTGGTGAGGGGGCGTTGAATTCTCAAATCCACTGCGCCACGGGGTTTTTTGATTCTCAAACGCACTGCGCCATGGCGATTATACTTCTCAAATCCACTTGGCCACGGGGATTTTGATTGTCAAATCCACTGGGCCACGGGGATTTTCATTCTGAAATCCACTGAGGCACGGTGATTTTAATTCTCAACTCCACTTGGCCACGGGGATTTTGATTGTCAAATCCACTGGGCCATGGGATTTGAATTCTCAAATCCACTGGTCCACGGTGATTTTGAGTCTCAAATCTACTGGGCCACGGGGATTTTGATTGTCAAATCCAGTGGGCCACGGGGATTTTAATTCTCAAATCCACCGGCCCACAGGGATATTAATTCCCAAATCCACTTGGTCAGGGGGCTTTGAATTCTCAAATCCACTGCGCCACGGGGATTTTTAATTCTCAAATCCACTGCGCCATGGGGATTTTACTTCCCAAATCCACTTGGCCACGGGGATTTTGATTGTCAAATCCAGTGGGCCACGGGCATTTTAATTCTCAAATGCACTGGCCCACAGGCATTTTAATACTCAAATCCCCTGGCCCACGGGGATTTTAATTCTCAAATCCACTTGGTCAGGGGGCTTTGAATTCCCAAATCCACTGCGTCATTGGGATTTTTAGTTCTCAAATGCACTGCGCCATGGGGATTTTACTTCTCAAAGCCACTGGCCATGGGGATTTGAATTCTCAATCGACTGGGCCATGAGGATTTTATTTCATAAATCCACTGGCCCACGGGGATTTTCATTCTGAAATCCAGTGGGCCACAGCGGTTTTGATTCTCAACTCTACTTGGCCACGGGGATGTTAATTCTCAACTCCACTTGGCTACGGGGATTTTGATTGTCAAATCCAGTGGGGCACGGGCATTTTAATTCTCAAATCCACTGGCCCACAGGCATTTTAATACGCAAATCCACTGGCCCACAGGATTATAATTCTCAAATCCACTTGGTCAGGGGGATTGGAATTCTCAAATCCACAGGGTCACGGGCATTTTGATTCTCAAATGCACTTGGCCATGGGGATTTTGATTGCCAAATCCACTTGGCCACGGGGATTTTAATTCTCAAATCCACTGCGCCACGGGGATTTTGATTCCCAAAACCACTTGGCCATGGGTGTTTTAATTCTCAACTCCACTTGGCCACGGGGATTTTGATTCTCAAATCCAGTGGGCCATGGGAATTTTAGTTCTCAAATTCACTGGATCACCGGCATTTTAATTGTCACCTCTACTTACCATGGGGATATTAATTCAAAAATATAATGGGCCACAGGATTTTAATTCTCAAATCCACTGGGCCACCGGGATTTTAATTCTAAAGTCCAGTTGGCCACAGGGATTTTGATTCTCAAATCCACTGGGCCACGGGGATTTTATTTGTCAAATCCACTGGCTTCGATGGTTTTGACTCTCAAATCCACTGGGCCACGGGGATTGTAGTTCTCAAATCCCGTTTTCACAGGATTTTAATTCTCTAATTCAATAGGCCAAAGGGGTTTCAATTCTCAAATGCAGTGGGCCACGGGGATTTTGATTCTCAAATGCACTGGTCCACAGGGATTTTGATTCTCAAATCCACTTGGCCACAGGATTTTGATTCTCAAATCCACTTGTCAACAGGATTTTGATTCTCCAATCCACTGGGCCACGGGGATTTTGAGTCTCCAATCCACTGGGCCACTGGGATGTTGATTCTCAAATGCACTTGATCTCGTGGATGTTGATTCTCAAATCCACTTGTCAACACACTTTTAATTCTCAAATGCACTGGGCCTCGGGGATGTTGATTCTCAAACCCACTGGGCCACGAGAATTTTGATTCTATAATCCACTGGGCCACGGAGATTTAATGGTCAAATCCACTGGCCCGATGGTTTTGATTCTCAAATGCACTGGGCCACAGGCATTTTCATTCTCAAATCCACTGGGCCAAGGGGATTTTTGTTCTCAAATCCACTTGCCCCGATGGTTTTCATTCTGAAATACACTGGGCCACGGGGATTTTAATTCTCAAATCCACTGGGTCACGGGGATGTTGATTCTCAAATTCACTTGGTCACAACATTTTAATTCTCCAATCCTCTGGGCCATGGGGATTTTAATTCTCAAACTCACTGGGCCACAGGATTTGAATTCTCAAACTCACTGGGCCACAGGATTTGAATTCTCAAATCCACTGGGCTACGGGTATGCTGATTCTCAAATCCACTAGCCACAGGATTGAGATTTTGAAATCCACATGGCCACAGGATTTTGTTTCTCAAATCCACTGGGCCACGGGGATTATGATTCTCAAATACACTGGGCCACGGGGATTTTGATTCTGAAATCCAGTGGGCCACAGGGATTTTAATTCTCAAATCCAGTGGGCCACAGGAGTTAGAGTCTCAAATCCACAGCGCCACGGGGATGTTGATTCTCAAATACACTTGGCCACGGGGATTTTAATCCTCAAATCCACTAGGCCACAATGATTTTGATTCTCAAATCCATTGGGCCACGGAGATTTTAATTCTCAAATCCCCTGGGTCATGTGGATTTTAGTTCTCAAGTCCAATGGGCCATGCGGATGTTAATTCTCAAGTCCACGTGGCCACAGGATTTTACTTCTAAAATCCACTTGGCTACGGGGATTTTGATTGTCCAATACACTGGCCCACGGGGATTTTAGTTCTGAAAGCCACTGATCCACGGGGATTTTAATTCACAAATCTAATGGGCCAGGGGGATTTTCATTCTGAAATCCAGTGGGCCACAGCGGTTTTGATTCTCAACTCTACTTGGCCACGGGGATTTTAATTCTCAAATCCACTGCGCCAACGGGATTTTCATTCTAAAATCCATTACGCCTCGGGGATTTTGATTCTCAAATCCAATGGGCCACGGGGATTTTTATTCTAACATCCACTTGGCCATGGGCATTTTAATACTCAAATCCACCGGCCCACGGGGATTTTAATTCCCAAATGCACTTGGTGAGGGGGCGTTGAATTCTCAAATCCACTGCGCCACGGGGTTTTTTGATTCTCAAACGCACTGCGCCATGGCGATTATACTTCTCAAATCCACTTGGCCACGGGGATTTTGATTCTCAAATCCACTGGGCCACGGGGATTTTCATTCTGAAATCCACTGAGGCACGGTGATTTTAATTCTCAACTCCACTTGGCCACGGGGATTTTGATTGTCAAATCCACTGGGCCATGGGATTTGAATTCTCAAATCCACTGGTCCACGGTGATTTTGAGTCTCAAATCTACTGGGCCACGGGGATTTTGATTGTCAAATCCAGTGGGCCACGGGGATTTTAATTCTCAAATCCACCGGCCCACAGGGATATTAATTCCCAAATCCACTTGGTCAGGGGGCTTTGAATTCTCAAATCCACTGCGCCACGGGGATTTTTAATTCTCAAATCCACTGCGCCATGGGGATTTTACTTCCCAAATCCACTTGGCCACGGGGATTTTGATTGTCAAATCCAGTGGGCCACGGGCATTTTAATTCTCAAATGCACTGGCCCACAGGCATTTTAATACTCAAATCCCCTGGCCCACGGGGATTTTAATTCTCAAATCCACTGGCCCACAGGCATTTTAATACGCAAATCCACTGGCCCACAGGATTATAATTCTCAAATCCACTTGGTCAGGGGGATTGGAATTCTCAAATCCACAGGGTCACGGGCATTTTGATTCTCAAATGCACTTGGCCATGGGGATTTTGATTGCCAAATCCACTTGGCCACGGGGATTTTAATTCTCAAATCCACTGCGCCACGGGGATTTTGATTCCCAAAACCACTTGGCCATGGGTGTTTTAATTCTCAACTCCACTTGGCCACGGGGATTTTGATTCTCAAATCCAGTGGGCCATGGGAATTTTAGTTCTCAAATTCACTGGATCACCGGCATTTTAATTGTCACCTCTACTTACCATGGGGATATTAATTCAAAAATATAATGGGCCACAGGATTTTAATTCTCAAATCCACTGGGCCACCGGGATTTTAATTCTAAAGTCCAGTTGGCCACAGGGATTTTGATTCTCAAATCCACTGGGCCACGGGGATTTTATTTGTCAAATCCACTGGCTTCGATGGTTTTGACTCTCAAATCCACTGGGCCACGGGGATTGTAGTTCTCAAATCCCGTTTTCACAGGATTTTAATTCTCTAATTCAATAGGCCAAAGGGGTTTCAATTCTCAAATGCAGTGGGCCACGGGGATTTTGATTCTCAAATGCACTGGTCCACGGGGATTTTGATTCTCAAATCCACTTGGCCACAGGATTTTGATTCTCAAATCCACTTGTCAACAGGATTTTGATTCTCCAATCCACTGGGCCACGGGGATTTTGAGTCTCCAATCCACTGGGCCACTGGGATGTTGATTCTCAAATGCACTTGATCTCGTGGATGTTGATTCTCAAATCCACTTGTCAACACACTTTTAATTCTCAAATGCACTGGGCCTCGGGGATGTTGATTCTCAAACCCACTGGGCCACGAGAATTTTGATTCTATAATCCACTGGGCCACGGAGATTTAATGGTCAAATCCACTGGCCCGATGGTTTTGATTCTCAAATGCACTGGGCCACAGGCATTTTCATTCTCAAATCCACTGGGCCAAGGGGATTTTTGTTCTCAAATCCACTTGCCCCGATGGTTTTCATTCTGAAATACACTGGGCCACGGGGATTTTAATTCTCAAATCCACTGGGTCACGGGGATGTTGATTCTCAAATTCACTTGGTCACAACATTTTAATTCTCCAATCCTCTGGGCCATGGGGATTTTAATTCTCAAACTCACTGGGCCACAGGATTTGAATTCTCAAACTCACTGGGCCACAGGATTTGAATTCTCAAATCCACTGGGCTACGGGTATGCTGATTCTCAAATCCACTAGCCACAGGATTGAGATTTTGAAATCCACATGGCCACAGGATTTTGTTTCTCAAATCCACTGGGCCACGGGGATTATGATTCTCAAATACACTGGGCCACGGGGATTTTGATTCTGAAATCCAGTGGGCCACAGGGATTTTAATTCTCAAATCCAGTGGGCCACAGGAGTTAGAGTCTCAAATCCACAGCGCCACGGGGATGTTGATTCTCAAATACACTTGGCCACGGGGATTTTAATCCTCAAATCCACTAGGCCACAATGATTTTGATTCTCAAATCCATTGGGCCACGGAGATTTTAATTCTCAAATCCCCTGGGTCATGTGGATTTTAGTTCTCAAGTCCAATGGGCCATGCGGATGTTAATTCTCAAGTCCACGTGGCCACAGGATTTTACTTCTAAAATCCACTTGGCTACGGGGATTTTGATTGTCCAATACACTGGCCCACGGGGATTTTAGTTCTGAAAGCCACTGATCCACGGGGATTTTAATTCACAAATCTAATGGGCCAGGGGGATTTTCATTCTGAAATCCAGTGGGCCACAGCGGTTTTGATTCTCAACTCTACTTGGCCACGGGGATTTTAATTCTCAAATCCACTGCGCCAACGGGATTTTCATTCTAAAATCCATTACGCCTCGGGGATTTTGATTCTCAAATCCAATGGGCCACGGGGATTTTTATTCTAACATCCACTTGGCCATGGGCATTTTAATACTCAAATCCACCGGCCCACGGGGATTTTAATTCCCAAATGCACTTGGTGAGGGGGCGTTGAATTCTCAAATCCACTGCGCCACGGGGTTTTTTGATTCTCAAACGCACTGCGCCATGGCGATTATACTTCTCAAATCCACTTGGCCACGGGGATTTTGATTGTCAAATCCACTGGGCCACGGGGATTTTCATTCTGAAATCCACTGAGGCACGGTGATTTTAATTCTCAACTCCACTTGGCCACGGGGATTTTGATTGTCAAATCCACTGGGCCATGGGATTTGAATTCTCAAATCCACTGGTCCACGGTGATTTTGAGTCTCAAATCTACTGGGCCACGGGGATTTTGATTGTCAAATCCAGTGGGCCACGGGGATTTTAATTCTCAAATCCACCGGCCCACAGGGATATTAATTCCCAAATCCACTTGGTCAGGGGGCTTTGAATTCTCAAATCCACTGCGCCACGGGGATTTTTAATTCTCAAATCCACTGCGCCATGGGGATTTTACTTCCCAAATCCACTTGGCCACGGGGATTTTGATTGTCAAATCCAGTGGGCCACGGGCATTTTAATTCTCAAATGCACTGGCCCACAGGCATTTTAATACTCAAATCCCCTGGCCCACGGGGATTTTAATTCTCAAATCCACTTGGTCAGGGGGCTTTGAATTCCCAAATCCACTGCGTCATTGGGATTTTTAGTTCTCAAATGCACTGCGCCATGGGGATTTTACTTCTCAAAGCCACTGGCCATGGGGATTTGAATTCTCAATCGACTGGGCCATGAGGATTTTATTTCATAAATCCACTGGCCCACGGGGATTTTCATTCTGAAATCCAGTGGGCCACAGCGGTTTTGATTCTCAACTCTACTTGGCCACGGGGATGTTAATTCTCAACTCCACTTGGCTACGGGGATTTTGATTGTCAAATCCAGTGGGGCACGGGCATTTTAATTCTCAAATCCACTGGCCCACAGGCATTTTAATACGCAAATCCACTGGCCCACAGGATTATAATTCTCAAATCCACTTGGTCAGGGGGATTGGAATTCTCAAATCCACAGGGTCACGGGCATTTTGATTCTCAAATGCACTTGGCCATGGGGATTTTGATTGCCAAATCCACTTGGCCACGGGGATTTTAATTCTCAAATCCACTGCGCCACGGGGATTTTGATTCCCAAAACCACTTGGCCATGGGTGTTTTAATTCTCAACTCCACTTGGCCACGGGGATTTTGATTCTCAAATCCAGTGGGCCATGGGAATTTTAGTTCTCAAATTCACTGGATCACCGGCATTTTAATTGTCACCTCTACTTACCATGGGGATATTAATTCAAAAATATAATGGGCCACAGGATTTTAATTCTCAAATCCACTGGGCCACCGGGATTTTAATTCTAAAGTCCAGTTGGCCACAGGGATTTTGATTCTCAAATCCACTGGGCCACGGGGATTTTATTTGTCAAATCCACTGGCTTCGATGGTTTTGACTCTCAAATCCACTGGGCCACGGGGATTGTAGTTCTCAAATCCCGTTTTCACAGGATTTTAATTCTCTAATTCAATAGGCCAAAGGGGTTTCAATTCTCAAATGCAGTGGGCCACGGGGATTTTGATTCTCAAATGCACTGGTCCACAGGGATTTTGATTCTCAAATCCACTTGGCCACAGGATTTTGATTCTCAAATCCACTTGTCAACAGGATTTTGATTCTCCAATCCACTGGGCCACGGGGATTTTGAGTCTCCAATCCACTGGGCCACTGGGATGTTGATTCTCAAATGCACTTGATCTCGTGGATGTTGATTCTCAAATCCACTTGTCAACACACTTTTAATTCTCAAATCCACTGGGACACGGGGATGTTGATTCTCAAACCCACTGGGCCACGAGAATTTTGATTCTATAATCCACTGGGCCACGGAGATTTAATGGTCAAATCCACTGGCCCGATGGTTTTGATTCTCAAATGCACTGGGCCACAGGCATTTTCATTCTCAAATCCACTGGGCCAAGGGGATTTTTGTTCTCAAATCCACTTGCCCCGATGGTTTTCATTCTGAAATACACTGGGCCACGGGGATTTTAATTCTCAAATCCACTGGGTCACGGGGATGTTGATTCTCAAATTCACTTGGTCACAACATTTTAATTCTCCAATCCTCTGGGCCATGGGGATTTTAATTCTCAAACTCACTGGGCCACAGGATTTGAATTCTCAAACTCACTGGGCCACAGGATTTGAATTCTCAAATCCACTGGGCTACGGGTATGCTGATTCTCAAATCCACTAGCCACAGGATTGAGATTTTGAAATCCACATGGCCACAGGATTTTGTTTCTCAAATCCACTGGGCCACGGGGATTATGATTCTCAAATACACTGGGCCACGGGGATTTTGATTCTGAAATCCAGTGGGCCACAGGGATTTTAATTCTCAAATCCAGTGGGCCACAGGAGTTAGAGTCTCAAATCCACAGCGCCACGGGGATGTTGATTCTCAAATACACTTGGCCACGGGGATTTTAATCCTCAAATCCACTAGGCCACAATGATTTTGATTCTCAAATCCATTGGGCCACGGAGATTTTAATTCTCAAATCCCCTGGGTCATGTGGATTTTAGTTCTCAAGTCCAATGGGCCATGCGGATGTTAATTCTCAAGTCCACGTGGCCACAGGATTTTACTTCTAAAATCCACTTGGCTACGGGGATTTTGATTGTCCAATACACTGGCCCACGGGGATTTTAGTTCTGAAAGCCACTGATCCACGGGGATTTTAATTCACAAATCTAATGGGCCAGGGGGATTTTCATTCTGAAATCCAGTGGGCCACAGCGGTTTTGATTCTCAACTCTACTTGGCCACGGGGATTTTAATTCTCAAATCCACTGCGCCAACGGGATTTTCATTCTAAAATCCATTACGCCTCGGGGATTTTGATTCTCAAATCCAATGGGCCACGGGGATTTTTATTCTAACATCCACTTGGCCATGGGCATTTTAATACTCAAATCCACCGGCCCACGGGGATTTTAATTCCCAAATGCACTTGGTGAGGGGGCGTTGAATTCTCAAATCCACTGCGCCACGGGGTTTTTTGATTCTCAAACGCACTGCGCCATGGCGATTATACTTCTCAAATCCACTTGGCCACGGGGATTTTGATTGTCAAATCCACTGGGCCACGGGGATTTTCATTCTGAAATCCACTGAGGCACGGTGATTTTAATTCTCAACTCCACTTGGCCACGGGGATTTTGATTGTCAAATCCACTGGGCCATGGGATTTGAATTCTCAAATCCACTGGTCCACGGTGATTTTGAGTCTCAAATCTACTGGGCCACGGGGATTTTGATTGTCAAATCCAGTGGGCCACGGGGATTTTAATTCTCAAATCCACCGGCCCACAGGGATATTAATTCCCAAATCCACTTGGTCAGGGGGCTTTGAATTCTCAAATCCACTGCGCCACGGGGATTTTTAATTCTCAAATCCACTGCGCCATGGGGATTTTACTTCCCAAATCCACTTGGCCACGGGGATTTTGATTGTCAAATCCAGTGGGCCACGGGCATTTTAATTCTCAAATGCACTGGCCCACAGGCATTTTAATACTCAAATCCCCTGGCCCACGGGGATTTTAATTCTCAAATCCACTGGCCCACAGGCATTTTAATACGCAAATCCACTGGCCCACAGGATTATAATTCTCAAATCCACTTGGTCAGGGGGATTGGAATTCTCAAATCCACAGGGTCACGGGCATTTTGATTCTCAAATGCACTTGGCCATGGGGATTTTGATTGCCAAATCCACTTGGCCACGGGGATTTTAATTCTCAAATCCACTGCGCCACGGGGATTTTGATTCCCAAAACCACTTGGCCATGGGTGTTTTAATTCTCAACTCCACTTGGCCACGGGGATTTTGATTCTCAAATCCAGTGGGCCATGGGAATTTTAGTTCTCAAATTCACTGGATCACCGGCATTTTAATTGTCACCTCTACTTACCATGGGGATATTAATTCAAAAATATAATGGGCCACAGGATTTTAATTCTCAAATCCACTGGGCCACCGGGATTTTAATTCTAAAGTCCAGTTGGCCACAGGGATTTTGATTCTCAAATCCACTGGGCCACGGGGATTTTATTTGTCAAATCCACTGGCTTCGATGGTTTTGACTCTCAAATCCACTGGGCCACGGGGATTGTAGTTCTCAAATCCCGTTTTCACAGGATTTTAATTCTCTAATTCAATAGGCCAAAGGGGTTTCAATTCTCAAATGCAGTGGGCCACGGGGATTTTGATTCTCAAATGCACTGGTCCACGGGGATTTTGATTCTCAAATCCACTTGGCCACAGGATTTTGATTCTCAAATCCACTTGTCAACAGGATTTTGATTCTCCAATCCACTGGGCCACGGGGATTTTGAGTCTCCAATCCACTGGGCCACTGGGATGTTGATTCTCAAATGCACTTGATCTCGTGGATGTTGATTCTCAAATCCACTTGTCAACACACTTTTAATTCTCAAATGCACTGGGCCTCGGGGATGTTGATTCTCAAACCCACTGGGCCACGAGAATTTTGATTCTATAATCCACTGGGCCACGGAGATTTAATGGTCAAATCCACTGGCCCGATGGTTTTGATTCTCAAATGCACTGGGCCACAGGCATTTTCATTCTCAAATCCACTGGGCCAAGGGGATTTTTGTTCTCAAATCCACTTGCCCCGATGGTTTTCATTCTGAAATACACTGGGCCACGGGGATTTTAATTCTCAAATCCACTGGGTCACGGGGATGTTGATTCTCAAATTCACTTGGTCACAACATTTTAATTCTCCAATCCTCTGGGCCATGGGGATTTTAATTCTCAAACTCACTGGGCCACAGGATTTGAATTCTCAAACTCACTGGGCCACAGGATTTGAATTCTCAAATCCACTGGGCTACGGGTATGCTGATTCTCAAATCCACTAGCCACAGGATTGAGATTTTGAAATCCACATGGCCACAGGATTTTGTTTCTCAAATCCACTGGGCCACGGGGATTATGATTCTCAAATACACTGGGCCACGGGGATTTTGATTCTGAAATCCAGTGGGCCACAGGGATTTTAATTCTCAAATCCAGTGGGCCACAGGAGTTAGAGTCTCAAATCCACAGCGCCACGGGGATGTTGATTCTCAAATACACTTGGCCACGGGGATTTTAATCCTCAAATCCACTAGGCCACAATGATTTTGATTCTCAAATCCATTGGGCCACGGAGATTTTAATTCTCAAATCCCCTGGGTCATGTGGATTTTAGTTCTCAAGTCCAATGGGCCATGCGGATGTTAATTCTCAAGTCCACGTGGCCACAGGATTTTACTTCTAAAATCCACTTGGCTACGGGGATTTTGATTGTCCAATACACTGGCCCACGGGGATTTTAGTTCTGAAAGCCACTGATCCACGGGGATTTTAATTCACAAATCTAATGGGCCAGGGGGATTTTCATTCTGAAATCCAGTGGGCCACAGCGGTTTTGATTCTCAACTCTACTTGGCCACGGGGATTTTAATTCTCAAATCCACTGCGCCAACGGGATTTTCATTCTAAAATCCATTACGCCTCGGGGATTTTGATTCTCAAATCCAATGGGCCACGGGGATTTTTATTCTAACATCCACTTGGCCATGGGCATTTTAATACTCAAATCCACCGGCCCACGGGGATTTTAATTCCCAAATGCACTTGGTGAGGGGGCGTTGAATTCTCAAATCCACTGCGCCACGGGGTTTTTTGATTCTCAAACGCACTGCGCCATGGCGATTATACTTCTCAAATCCACTTGGCCACGGGGATTTTGATTGTCAAATCCACTGGGCCACGGGGATTTTCATTCTGAAATCCACTGAGGCACGGTGATTTTAATTCTCAACTCCACTTGGCCACGGGGATTTTGATTGTCAAATCCACTGGGCCATGGGATTTGAATTCTCAAATCCACTGGTCCACGGTGATTTTGAGTCTCAAATCTACTGGGCCACGGGGATTTTGATTGTCAAATCCAGTGGGCCACGGGCATTTTAATTCTCAAATGCACTGGCCCACAGGCATTTTAATACTCAAATCCCCTGGCCCACGGGGATTTTAATTCTCAAATCCACTGGCCCACAGGCATTTTAATACGCAAATCCACTGGCCCACAGGATTATAATTCTCAAATCCACTTGGTCAGGGGGATTGGAATTCTCAAATCCACAGGGTCACGGGCATTTTGATTCTCAAATGCACTTGGCCATGGGGATTTTGATTGCCAAATCCACTTGGCCACGGGGATTTTAATTCTCAAATCCACTGCGCCACGGGGATTTTGATTCCCAAAACCACTTGGCCATGGGTGCTTTAATTCTCAACTCCACTTGGCCACGGGGATTTTGATTCTCAAATCCAGTGGGCCATGGGAATTTTAGTTCTCAAATTCACTGGATCACCGGCATTTTAATTGTCACCTCTACTTACCATGGGGATATTAATTCAAAAATATAATGGGCCACAGGATTTTAATTCTCAAATCCACTGGGCCACCGGGATTTTAATTCTAAAGTCCAGTTGGCCACAGGGATTTTGATTCTCAAATCCACTGGGCCACGGGGATTTTATTTGTCAAATCCACTGGCTTCGATGGTTTTGACTCTCAAATCCACTGGGCCACGGGGATTGTAGTTCTCAAATCCCGTTTTCACAGGATTTTAATTCTCTAATTCAATAGGCCAAAGGGGTTTCAATTCTCAAATGCAGTGGGCCACGGGGATTTTGATTCTCAAATGCACTGGTCCACAGGGATTTTGATTCTCAAATCCACTTGGCCACAGGATTTTGATTCTCAAATCCACTTGTCAACAGGATTTTGATTCTCCAATCCACTGGGCCACGGGGATTTTGAGTCTCCAATCCACTGGGCCACTGGGATGTTGATTCTCAAATGCACTTGATCTCGTGGATGTTGATTCTCAAATCCACTTGTCAACACACTTTTAATTCTCAGATCCACTGGGACACGGGGATGTTGATTCTCAAATCCACTGGGCCTCGGGGATGTTGATTCTCAAACCCACTGGGCCACGAGAATTTTGATTCTATAATCCACTGGGCCACGGAGATTTAATGGTCAAATCCACTGGCCCGATGGTTTTGATTCTCAAATGCACTGGGCCACAGGCATTTTCATTCTCAAATCCACTGGGCCAAGGGGATTTTTGTTCTCAAATCCACTTGCCCCGATGGTTTTCATTCTGAAATACACTGGGCCACGGGGATTTTAATTCTCAAATCCACTGGGTCACGGGGATGTTGATTCTCAAATTCACTTGGTCACAACATTTTAATTCTCCAATCCTCTGGGCCATGGGGATTTTAATTCTCAAACTCACTGGGCCACAGGATTTGAATTCTCAAACTCACTGGGCCACAGGATTTGAATTCTCAAATCCACTGGGCTACGGGTATGCTGATTCTCAAATCCACTAGCCACAGGATTGAGATTTTGAAATCCACATGGCCACAGGATTTTGTTTCTCAAATCCACTGGGCCACGGGGATTATGATTCTCAAATACACTGGGCCACGGGGATTTTGATTCTGAAATCCAGTGGGCCACAGGGATTTTAATTCTCAAATCCAGTGGGCCACAGGAGTTAGAGTCTCAAATCCACAGCGCCACGGGGATGTTGATTCTCAAATACACTTGGCCACGGGGATTTTAATCCTCAAATCCACTAGGCCACAATGATTTTGATTCTCAAATCCATTGGGCCACGGAGATTTTAATTCTCAAATCCCCTGGGTCATGTGGATTTTAGTTCTCAAGTCCAATGGGCCATGCGGATGTTAATTCTCAAGTCCACGTGGCCACAGGATTTTACTTCTAAAATCCACTTGGCTACGGGGATTTTGATTGTCCAATACACTGGCCCATGGGGATTTTAGTTCTGAAAGCCACTGATCCACGGGGATTTTAATTCACAAATTTAATGGGCCAGGGGGATTTTCATTCTGAAATCCAGTGGGCCACAGCGGTTTTGATTCTCAACTCTACTTGGCCACGGGGATATTAATTCTCAAATCCACTGCGCCAACGGGATTTTCATTCTAAAATCCATTACGCCTCGGGGATTTTGATTCTCAAATCCAATGGGCCATGGGGATTTTTATTCTAACATCCACTTGGCCATGGGCATTTTAATACTCAAATCCACCGGCCCACGGGGATTTTAATTCCCAAATGCACTTGGTGAGGGGGCTTTGAATTCTCAAATCCACTGCGCCACGGGGTTTTTTGATTCTCAAACGCACTGCGCCATGGCGATTATACTTCTCAAATCCACTTGGCCACGGGGATTTTGATTCTCAAATCCACTGGGCCACGGGGATTTTCATTCTGAAATCCACTGAGGCACGGTGATTTTAATTCTCAACTCCACTTGGCCACGGGGATTTTGATTGTCAAATCCACTGGTCCATGGGATTTGAATTCTCAAATCCACTGGTCCACGGTGATTTTGAGTCTCAAATCTACTGGGCCACGGGGATTTTGATTGTCAAATCCAGTGGGCCACGGGGATTTTAATTCTCAAATCCACCGGCCCACAGGGATATTAATTCCCAAATCCACTTGGTCAGGGGGCTTTGAATTCTCAAATCCACTGCGCCACGGGGATTTTTAATTCTCAAATCCACTGCGCCATGGGGATTTTACTTCCCAAATCCACTTGGCCACGGGGATTTTGATTGTCAAATCCAGTGGGCCACGGGCATTTTAATTCTCAAATGCACTGGCCCACAGGCATTTTAATACTCAAATCCCCTGGCCCACGGGGATTTTAATTCTCAAATCCACTTGGTGAGGGGGCTTTGAATTCCCAAATCCACTGCGTCATTGGGATTTTTCGTTCTCAAATGCACTGCGCCATGGGGATTTTACTTCTCAAATCCACTGGCCATGGGGATTTGAATTCTCAATCGACTGGGCCATGAGGATTTTATTTCATAAATCCACTGGCCCACGGGGATTTTCATTCTGAAATCCAGTGGGCCACAGCGGTTTTGATTCTCAACTCTACTTGGCCACGGGGATGTTAATTCTCAACTCCACTTGGCTACGGGGATTTTGATTGTCAAATCCAGTGGGGCACGGGCATTTTAATTCTCAAATCCACTGGCCCACAGGCATTTTAATACGCAAATCCACTGGCCCACAGGATTATAATTCTCAAATCCACTTGGTCAGGGGGATTGGAATTCTCAAATCCACAGGGTCACGGGCATTTTGATTCTCAAATGCACTTGGCCATGGGGATTTTGATTGCCAAATCCACTTGGCCACGGGGATTTTAATTCTCAAATCCACTGCGCCACGGGGATTTTGATTCTCAAATCCAGTGGGCCATGGGAATTTTAGTTCTCAAATTCACTGGATCACCGGCATTTTAATTGTCACCTCTATTTACCATGGGGATATTAATTCAAAAATATAATGGGCCACAGGATTTTAATTCTCAAATCCACTGGGCCACCGGGATTTTAATTCTAAAGTCCAGTTGGCCACAGGGATTTTGATTCTCAAATCCACTGGGCCACGGGGATTTTATTTGTCAAATCCACTGGCTTCGATGGTTTTGACTCTCAAATCCACTGGGCCACGGGGATTGTAGTTCTCAAATCCCGTTTTCACAGGATTTTAATTCTCTAATTCAATAGGCCAAAGGGGTTTCAATTCTCAAATGCAGTGGGCCACGGGGATTTTGATTCTCAAATGCACTGGTCCACGGGGATTTTGATTCTCAAATCCACTTGTCAACAGGATTTTGATTCTCCAATCCACTGGGCCATGGGGATTTTGATTCTCCAATCCACTGGGCCACGGGGATTTTGAGTCTCCAATCCACTGGGCCACTGGGATGTTGATTCTCAAATGCACTTGATCTCGTGGATGTTGATTCTCAAATCCACTTGTCAACACACTTTTAATTCTCAAATGCACTGGGCCTCGGGGATGTTGATTCTCAAACCCACTGGGCCACGAGAATTTTGATTCTATAATCCACTGGGCCACGGAGATTTAATGGTCAAATCCACTGGCCCGATGGTTTTGATTCTCAAATGCACTGGGCCACAGGCATTTTCATTCTCAAATCCACTGGGCCAAGGGGATTTTTGTTCTCAAATCCACTTGCCCCGATGGTTTTCATTCTGAAATACACTGGGCCACGGGGATTTTAATTCTCAAATCCACTGGGTCACGGGGATGTTGATTCTCAAATTCACTTGGTCACAACATTTTAATTCTCCAATCCTCTGGGCCACAGGATTTTAATTCTCAAACTCACTGGGCCACAGGATTTGCATTCTCAAACTCACTGGGCCACAGGATTTGAATTCTCAAATCCACTGGGCTACGGGTATGCTGATTCTCAAATCCACTAGCCACAGGATTGAGATTTTGAAATCCACATGGCCACAGGATTTTGTTTCTCAAATCCACTGGGCCACGGGGATTATGATTCTCAAATACACTGGGCCACGGGGATTTTGATTCTGAAATCCAGTGGGCCACAGGGATTTTAATTCTCAAATCCAGTGGGCCACAGGAGTTAGAGTCTCAAATCCACAGCGCCACGGGGATGTTGATTCTCAAATCCACTTGGCCACGGGGATTTTAATCCTCAAATCCACTAGGCCACAATGATTTTGATTCTCAAATCCATTGGGCCACGGAGATTTTAATTCTCAAATCCCCTGGGTCATGTGGATTTTAGTTCTCAAGTCCAATGGGCCATGCGGATGTTAATTCTCAAGTCCACGTGGCCACAGGATTTTACTTCTAAAATCCACTTGGCTACGGGGATTTTGATTGTCCAATACACTGGCCCACGGGGATTTTAGTTCTGAAAGCCACTGATCCACGGGGATTTTAATTCACAAATCTAATGGGCCAGGGGGATTTTCATTCTGAAATCCAGTGGGCCACAGCGGTTTTGATTCTCAACTCTACTTGGCCACGGGGATATTAATTCTCAAATCCACTGCGCCAACGGGATTTTCATTCTAAAATCCATTACGCCTCGGGGATTTTGATTCTCAAATCCAATGGGCCATGGGGATTTTTATTCTAACATCCACTTGGCCATGGGCATTTTAATACTCAAATCCACCGGCCCACGGGGATTTTAATTCCCAAATGCACTTGGTGAGGGGGCTTTGAATTCTCAAATCCACTGCGCCACGGGGTTTTTTGATTCTCAAACGCACTGCGCCATGGCGATTATACTTCTCAAATCCACTTGGCCACGGGGATTTTGATTCTCAAATCCACTGGGCCACGGGGATTTTCATTCTGAAATCCACTGAGGCACGGTGATTTTAATTCTCAACTCCACTTGGCCACGGGGATTTTGATTGTCAAATCCACTGGTCCATGGGATTTGAATTCTCAAATCCACTGGTCCACGGTGATTTTGAGTCTCAAATCTACTGGGCCACGGGGATTTTGATTGTCAAATCCAGTGGGCCACGGGGATTTTAATTCTCAAATCCACCGGCCCACAGGGATATTAATTCCCAAATCCACTTGGTCAGGGGGCTTTGAATTCTCAAATCCACTGCGCCACGGGGATTTTTAATTCTCAAATCCACTGCGCCATGGGGATTTTACTTCCCAAATCCACTTGGCCACGGGGATTTTGATTGTCAAATCCAGTGGGCCACGGGCATTTTAATTCTCAAATGCACTGGCCCACAGGCATTTTAATACTCAAATCCCCTGGCCCACGGGGATTTTAATTCTCAAATCCACTTGGTGAGGGGGCTTTGAATTCCCAAATCCACTGCGTCATTGGGATTTTTCGTTCTCAAATGCACTGCGCCATGGGGATTTTACTTCTCAAATCCACTGGCCATGGGGATTTGAATTCTCAATCGACTGGGCCATGAGGATTTTATTTCATAAATCCACTGGCCCACGGGGATTTTCATTCTGAAATCCAGTGGGCCACAGCGGTTTTGATTCTCAACTCTACTTGGCCACGGGGATGTTAATTCTCAACTCCACTTGGCTACGGGGATTTTGATTGTCAAATCCAGTGGGGCACGGGCATTTTAATTCTCAACTCCACTGGCCCACAGGCATTTTAATACGCAAATCCACTGGCCCACAGGATTATAATTCTCAAATCCACTTGGTCAGGGGGATTGGAATTCTCAAATCCACAGGGTCACGGGCATTTTGATTCTCAAATGCACTTGGCCATGGGGATTTTGATTGCCAAATCCACTTGGCCACGGGGATTTTAATTCTCAAATCCACTGCGCCACGGGGATTTTGATTCTCAAATCCAGTGGGCCATGGGAATTTTAGTTCTCAAATTCACTGGATCACCGGCATTTTAATTGTCACCTCTACTTACCATGGGGATATTAATTCAAAAATATAATGGGCCACAGGATTTTAATTCTCAAATCCACTGGGCCACCGGGATTTTAATTCTAAAGTCCAGTTGGCCACAGGGATTTTGATTCTCAAATCCACTGGGCCACGGGGATTTTATTTGTCAAATCCACTGGCTTCGATGGTTTTGACTCTCAAATCCACTGGGCCACGGGGATTGTAGTTCTCAAATCCCGTTTTCACAGGATTTTAATTCTCTAATTCAATAGGCCAAAGGGGTTTCAATTCTCAAATGCAGTGGGCCACGGGGATTTTGATTCTCAAATGCACTGGTCCATGGGGATTTTGATTCTCAAATCCACTTGTCAACAGGATTTTGATTCTCCAATCCACTGGGCCATGGGGATTTTGATTCTCCAATCCACTGGGCCACGGGGATTTTGAGTCTCCAATCCACTGGGCCACTGGGATGTTGATTCTCAAATGCACTTGATCTCGTGGATGTTGATTCTCAAATCCACTTGTCAACACACTTTTAATTCTCAAATGCACTGGGCCTCGGGGATGTTGATTCTCAAACCCACTGGGCCACGAGAATTTTGATTCTATAATCCACTGGGCCACGGAGATTTAATGGTCAAATCCACTGGCCCGATGGTTTTGATTCTCAAATGCACTGGGCCACAGGCATTTTCATTCTCAAATCCACTGGGCCAAGGGGATTTTTGTTCTCAAATCCACTTGCCCCGATGGTTTTCATTCTGAAATACACTGGGCCACGGGGATTTTAATTCTCAAATCCACTGGGTCACGGGGATGTTGATTCTCAAATTCACTTGGTCACAACATTTTAATTCTCCAATCCTCTGGGCCACAGGATTTTAATTCTCAAACTCACTGGGCCACAGGATTTGCATTCTCAAACTCACTGGGCCACAGGATTTGAATTCTCAAATCCACTGGGCTACGGGTATGCTGATTCTCAAATCCACTAGCCACAGGATTGAGATTTTGAAATCCACATGGCCACAGGATTTTGTTTCTCAAATCCACTGGGCCACGGGGATTATGATTCTCAAATACACTGGGCCACGGGGATTTTGATTCTGAAATCCAGTGGGCCACAGGGATTTTAATTCTCAAATCCAGTGGGCCACAGGAGTTAGATTCTCAAATCCACAGCGCCACGGGGATGTTAATTCTCAAATCCACTTGGCCACGGGGATTTTAATCCTCAAATCCACTAGGCCACAATGATTTTGATTCTCAAATCCATTGGGCCACGGAGATTTTAATTCTCAAATCCCCTGGGTCATGTGGATTTTAGTTCTCAAGTCCAATGGGCCATGCGGATGTTAATTCTCAAGTCCACGTGGCCACAGGATTTTACTTCTAAAATCCACTTGGCTACGGGGATTTTGATTGTCCAATACACTGGCCCACGGGGATTTTAGTTCTGAAATCCACTGATCCACGGGGATTTTAATTCACAAATCTAATGGGCCAGGGGGATTTTCATTCTGAAATCCAGTGGGCCACAGCGGTTTTGATTCTCAACTCTACTTGGCCACGGGGATATTAATTCTCAAATCCACTGCGCCAACGGGATTTTCATTCTAAAATCCATTACGCCTCGGGGATTTTGATTCTCAAATCCAATGGGCCATGGGGATTTTTATTCTAACATCCACTTGGCCATGGGCATTTTAATACTCAAATCCACCGGCCCACGGGGATTTTAATTCCCAAATGCACTTGGTGAGGGGGCTTTGAATTCTCAAATCCACTGCGCCACGGGGTTTTTTGATTCTCAAACGCACTGCGCCATGGCGATTATACTTCTCAAATCCACTTGGCCACGGGGATTTTGATTCTCAAATCCACTGGGCCACGGGGATTTTCATTCTGAAATCCACTGAGGCACGGTGATTTTAATTCTCAACTCCACTTGGCCACGGGGATTTTGATTGTCAAATCCACTGGTCCATGGGATTTGAATTCTCAAATCCACTGGTCCACGGTGATTTTGAGTCTCAAATCTACTGGGCCACGGGGATTTTGATTGTCAAATCCAGTGGGCCACGGGGATTTTAATTCTCAAATCCACCGGCCCACAGGGATATTAATTCCCAAATCCACTTGGTCAGGGGGCTTTGAATTCTCAAATCCACTGCGCCACGGGGATTTTTAATTCTCAAATCCACTGCGCCATGGGGATTTTACTTCCCAAATCCACTTGGCCACGGGGATTTTGATTGTCAAATCCAGTGGGCCACGGGCATTTTAATTCTCAAATGCACTGGCCCACAGGCATTTTAATACTCAAATCCCCTGGCCCACGGGGATTTTAATTCTCAAATCCACTTGGTGAGGGGGCTTTGAATTCCCAAATCCACTGCGTCATTGGGATTTTTCGTTCTCAAATGCACTGCGCCATGGGGATTTTACTTCTCAAATCCACTGGCCATGGGGATTTGAATTCTCAATCGACTGGGCCATGAGGATTTTATTTCATAAATCCACTGGCCCACGGGGATTTTCATTCTGAAATCCAGTGGGCCACAGCGGTTTTGATTCTCAACTCTACTTGGCCACGGGGATGTTAATTCTCAACTCCACTTGGCTACGGGGATTTTGATTGTCAAATCCAGTGGGGCACGGGCATTTTAATTCTCAAATCCACTGGCCCACAGGCATTTTAATACGCAAATCCACTGGCCCACAGGATTATAATTCTCAAATCCACTTGGTCAGGGGGATTGGAATTCTCAAATCCACAGGGTCACGGGCATTTTGATTCTCAAATGCACTTGGCCATGGGGATTTTGATTGCCAAATCCACTTGGCCACGGGGATTTTAATTCTCAAATCCACTGCGCCACGGGGATTTTGATTCTCAAATCCAGTGGGCCATGGGAATTTTAGTTCTCAAATTCACTGGATCACCGGCATTTTAATTGTCACCTCTACTTACCATGGGGATATTAATTCAAAAATATAATGGGCCACAGGATTTTAATTCTCAAATCCACTGGGCCACCGGGATTTTAATTCTAAAGTCCAGTTGGCCACAGGGATTTTGATTCTCAAATCCACTGGGCCACGGGGATTTTATTTGTCAAATCCACTGGCTTCGATGGTTTTGACTCTCAAATCCACTGGGCCACGGGGATTGTAGTTCTCAAATCCCGTTTTCACAGGATTTTAATTCTCTAATTCAATAGGCCAAAGGGGTTTCAATTCTCAAATGCAGTGGGCCACGGGGATTTTGATTCTCAAATGCACTGGTCCACGGGGATTTTGATTCTCAAATCCACTTGTCAACAGGATTTTGATTCTCCAATCCACTGGGCCATGGGGATTTTGATTCTCCAATCCACTGGGCCACGGGGATTTTGAGTCTCCAATCCACTGGGCCACTGGGATGTTGATTCTCAAATGCACTTGATCTCGTGGATGTTGATTCTCAAATCCACTTGTCAACACACTTTTAATTCTCAAATGCACTGGGCCTCGGGGATGTTGATTCTCAAACCCACTGGGCCACGAGAATTTTGATTCTATAATCCACTGGGCCACGGAGATTTAATGGTCAAATCCACTGGCCCGATGGTTTTGATTCTCAAATGCACTGGGCCACAGGCATTTTCATTCTCAAATCCACTGGGCCAAGGGGATTTTTGTTCTCAAATCCACTTGCCCCGATGGTTTTCATTCTGAAATACACTGGGCCACGGGGATTTTAATTCTCAAATCCACTGGGTCACGGGGTTTTTTGATTCTCAAACGCACTGCGCCATGGCGATTATACTTCTCAAATCCACTTGGCCACGGGGATTTTGATAGTCAAATCCACTGGGCCACGGGGATTTTCATTCTGAAATCCACTGAGGCACGGTGATTTTAATTCTCAACTCCACTTGGCCACGGGGATTTTGATTGTCAAATCCACTGGGCCATGGGATTTGAATTCTCAAATCCACCGGTCCACGGTGATTTTGAGTCTCAAATCTACTGGGCCACGGGGATTTTGATTGTCAAATCCAGTGGGACACGGGGATTTTAATTCTCAAATCCACCGGCCCACAGGGATATTAATTCCCAAATCCACTTGGTCAGGGGGCTTTGAATTCTCAAATCCACTGCGCCACGGGGATTTTTAATTCTCAAATCCACTGCGCCATGGGGATTTTACTTCTCAAATCCACTGGCCATGGGGATTTGAATTCTCAATCGACTGGGCCATGAGGATTTTATTTCATAAATCCACTGGCCCACGGGGATTTTCATTCTGAAATCCAGTGGGCCACAGCGGTTTTGATTCTCAACTCTACTTGGCCACGGGGATGTTAATTCTCAACTCCACTTGGCTACGGGGATTTTGATTGTCAAATCCAGTGGGGCACGGGCGTTTTAATTCTCAAATCCACTGGCCCACAGGCATTTTAATACGCAAATCCACTGGCCCACAGGATTATAATTCTCAAATCCTCTTGGTCAGGGGGATTGGAATTCTCAAATCCACAGGGTCACGGGCATTTTGATTCTCAAATGCACTTGGCCATGGGGATTTTGATTGCCAAATCCACTTGGCCACGCGGATTTTAATTCTCAAATCCACTGCGCCAACGGGATTTTCATTCTAAAATCCATTACGCCTCGGGGATTTTGATTCTCAAATCCAATGGGCCATGGGGATTTTTATTCTAACATCCACTTGGCCATGGGCATTTTAATACTCAAATCCACCGGCCCACGGGGATTTTATTCCCAAATCCACTTGGTGAGGGGCCTTGAATTCTCAAATCCACTGCGCCACGGGGTTTTTTGATTCTCAAACGCACTGCGCCATGGCGATTATACTTCTCAAATCCACTTGGCCACGGGGATTGTGATTCTCAAATCCACTGGGCCACGGGGATTTTCATTCTGAAATCCACTGAGGCACGGTGATTTTAATTCTCAACTCCACTTGGCCACGGGGATTTTGATTGTCAAATCCACTGGGCCATGGGATTTGAATTCTCAAATCCACTGGTCCACGGTGATTTTGAGTCTCAAATCTACTGGGCCACGGGGATTTTGATTGTCAAATCCAGTGGGCCACGGGGATTTTAATTCTCAAATCCACCGGCCCACAGGGATATTAATTCCCAAATCCACTTGGTCAGGGGGCTTTGAATTCTCAAATCCACTCTGCCACGGGGATTTTTAATTCTCAAATCCACTGCGCCACGGGTATTTTAATTCAGAAATCTAATGGGCCACGGGGATTTTCATTCTGAAATCCACTGGGCACAGGGTTTTTAACATTCAATGCCACTTGGTAACAGGATTTTAAATTTCAAACCCAGTGGGTCACGCATTATTTTAAGTCACAAATCTAATGGGCCGCGGGAATTTTGATTCTCAAGTGCAATTGGCGATGGGGATTTTGATTCTCAAATCCACTTGGCCACGGGGATGTTCATTCTCAAATGCTTCTCCCTTGGACTGCCGGGACCGTGGCCTGTGTTCTGGGTAGTGGTGTCCAGCTGAAGGACGTTTTTGAGGAAAGCACCAGTCTGTGCACCCCTGAGAATGACAGAGATGGGAGAGAGAGGGAGACAGGGTCTTTGCAGTGGCCCTGCAGATGAGAGATCGCGATCCCTGTGCTGCGGGAAGGACGGACTGTCCCGGGGGGGGTGGGGGCTGTGTGTGTTTGTGTCCTGGGGCAGGGACTCTGCCACCCTCCAGGGTCAGCACTCGTCCTGCCCGGGGAGCTCCCCACGGCACTGCGGGGAGAAGCTGTGGGTGGAAGGGGCGACCCCCAGCAGGGCAGTGTCCTTCTGCTGCTGAGAGTCTGCTTCTTGGGTGAGGGCTGCTCACAGCTCCAGGTCACCCCCAGGACATTTCTGAGGGAACTTTGGAAGAAGGACATCAAGGCAGCATTTACCTGTGTCGTGGTTTAACCCCAGCCAGCAACTCAGCCCCACAGAGCCGCTCACTCCCCCGCCCCAGTGGGATGGGGCAGAGATTTGGAAGGCTGAAAGTGAGAAATCTCGTAGGTTGAGATAAGAACAGTTTAATAATTGTAGTTTAAAAAAAAATAGAGTAGTAGTAATAGCAGTAGCAGCACTACTACTATTTTAGTCCCTCACAGCACCCCTGGCCCAAACCAGCTAAATTGTGCTCAGTAGGCGGAGGCCAGGCCACAGCACGGTGCGACAAGCGGTGTCTCTTTGGCAGGGCACCCTTTCTTCAAACATTCTGGCACTTCATCAGGATCCTGCACTTGTTTGGGTTGAAGTCCCACGCCATCAAAGGTGCCAACCCTTCTAGGTAGCTGCCCATATTCTCCAACTTGCCTTGCAACCTGTAACTACACTGCCTCAGGGCCTGGGTGTTGCTCCAAAATAGTTGATTAACTTTAGAAAAAGCTGAAAAACTAGTCTTGAGAAGTACCAATAGGAGTATTTTGGTTCCCCAAGGATGTCCAAGCGTTATTGTAATGCGGGAGAAAACATCTGCCACGCAGGGCAAGGTGGTGAAGGTGCCATTCTGTGTTTCCTCCACCAAAAAGCTCTCGGAGGAGAAAAGGTGAAGAGTGTAATTGTTGATTGTCGCCATGAGATGGTTCCCAAAGTAGAGTAGTGGCATCAGTGCAGAGCTCAAAGACCAGATTAAGCTCGAGGCCACTACTTTTATAATATACCTGCCAGAGAAAGCACCACCAAGCGCTACAGAGCACAGCAAACAGCAAAAGCCAAAGCCAGCCTTTAACACGTACAACAGAAAAAGGAGCATGGCACAGATCCGATAAACTAATGTTGGGGAGAGAAAAGTCAATAGCAAAACCAGCAACTGTTCAACAGCTATCACAATTATAAGTTCCCTCTACTACACTCTGGTCAAATCTGTCGTTAACTCTATCCCAGCCAAAAGCAGTACAGCAGGACAGAGACCCCCTGCTGAGTCCTGTCCTTCCCCCCACCCTCCGCAGGTACTAAGGGAACTGGAGGGTACTGGGAGATGGGATGCAAGACGTGTCCATGGGGAAAACAAGGTCCCCAGTGTCTGTCTGTCCCCACGAACGTGCCTGCCAGTGCTGCAGAGCGGTCTCTCCCCTCTCCTTCTAACCCTCCCATCCCTTCTCCTCCCCTTTCGTGCCTGCCTCTGTCGGTCTCTCTCTCTCTCTCCCTCCCTGCCTCCATCCCTGGGTTTCCTACAATGGGGCAGGGGAAGATGCATCTCCAAATGGGAGAGGGGAGAGCTGGGCTCATAGCTTAGGCTCCCACCCTGTATACCTAGGCAAGATGAACAGATAAACCAAGTGTTTCCACCAAAGAAGAAGTAGCACAATCACTTCTCTTTTTCTCCCCTTTCTCTCTGTAAAACAGTGGCATACCTTTTGCAGGTATCCTGTAGGCAGGTCAAAGCCTGAGGAGGACAACCTTGCTCACAGCCTATTGAAACATGATGGATAACGCTGTGTAACTTAGCTGTCTAATAAATAGCGCAAAAGCAGAAGCAGTCAAACTGAAAAATCTTCCAGGCGACTGTCTGCCCTTTGGGCAATTTCCAAAGCAAATATTCAAGTCATTGCTTTAATTCTTTTCGCAACAGATTCACAACAGATCTCTTATTTACACTTAGTGTCCCATAAAGATATAACCATATCCCTAACCCTTAAAAATGACACAGAATGTCAGTGAAGAATCTGAGCCATCTACAGTTCTCGTGAACCACTTATCAGTGTATTTTTATTTCTTTGAAGCCGTGGCAGGAGTGTGTATCATCATCAGAACAAAACCAGTGACACCTTGGATTCACTGACACGCAGGCAAACCTCCCGCTGACTTCACAACCTAAACCAGGCTTTTACCACCAGCCTTTGATTCCCAGCCTGTGTCTCCTAAAAATGAATTATCCTTAGCCCCTCAGAGACAGAGGGCTAAACCAGAGCACTGTTTTACTTTCAGACACGTGAGGTGGACTGCTGGATGGTTTGGGAAGTGACTGGCGACTGGGAAGCACAGCGTGGCAGCTTGAATTCCTGTGGCGCATAACAAACAGCGGATGAGTTTAGAGAGGAACGTGGCAGCCTTCCGAAGCATTCATGGATCTGCCGTCGTAATGCTGGTATCCCATGAAGCCAGTAGAGGCCACGAGTCCAGCGCATTCAATGCTGCTGTTTTTCTGTGCGCTTAGTGGATTTGCTGGTGATGACATGTGGTTACATCTGATTATCAGCTGCTGAGAGAGCCACGTATCGTAGAATCATAGAATGCTTTGGGATGGAAGGGACCTTTAAAGGTCATCTAGTCCTTCCCCCGTGCAATGGGCAGGGACATCTTCAACAAGATCAGGTTGCTCAGAGCCCCATCCAGCCTGGCCTTGAATGTTTCCATGGATGGGGCACCTACCACCTCTCTGGGCAACCCCTTACAGTGTTTCACCACTCTCATCGTAAAAAATTTCTTCCTTCTATCTAGTCTGAATCTCCCCTCTTTTAGTTTAAAACCATTGCCCCTTGACCTGTCGCTACAGGCCCTGCTAAAAAGTTTGTCCCCATCTTTCATATAAGCCCCCTTGAAGTATTGAAAGGCCGCAATCAGGTTTCCCCGCAGCCTTCTCTTCTCCTGGCTGAACAACCCCAGCTCTTTCAGCCTTTCCTCATAGCAGAGGTGTTCCAGTCCTCTGATCATTTTTACGTAAATGCGTGCTGCATCTCCTGATTGAGACCTTACTGGCCCTGTCTCCTCCCAGTGCTAACTCACACCATCAGTGAAAAGGGTGGTCTTCTCCATTTGCAGAAATGAATGAATACCTGCCCTGTTTTCTATCTCTTCTGATAGTTGTGGGCATCTACAGGGAGGCAAAACAGGGGTGCCTGCACTTCTTGAGCCAAAATAGACCCATCTTCATTAGGAGCATGTCCCTGCTAACAGAGGTACCAGCTGTTCCCTCTGCTGTTTGGGGCACCTGCAGCCTTGAAGAGAGCAGCGATGGCAGATTGCATGAGCGTCCCGCCTGGAAAGAATGGGTGCATCGATGCCGGATTGCTGGAAAAGATCTTGCTTGGCTTGTGCGAGCCAGGCCAGCAGCTTCACCCAGCAGCTCTCCCCACTCAGCGCGGAGAGCTGAACCACTTGCGTACAATCCCACGCTCCTCTTGCCCCACACTGGCCAGAGGGTGCTGCCCAGGGCCCCCAGGATGGTGACGTTTGGACCAGGGGTGCTGTGAAGGAAACCGCCCTGGAAAGGCAAGGATAGCTGCAGGGCAGGCAGCGGGGGAGAAGGAAAGGGCCGCAGTGCCCCTAGGGAGACAGCTCCATCGCCCAGGCTGCTCTAAGCCCCGCTCCCGCAGGACTCCCCTGCTACCAGGCTTTCCCGAAGGAGAGCAGCACCCCGGGTGTCAGGCTGCTCCCCCGGGACTGCCCCCGCTTCTGGGCTCCAGCTCCAGGGCTGGAGGGAGCCCAGGCCTCCAGGCTGCTTTAACCCCCTCCAGATCCCCCTAGTCGGGCACTCTCCTGAAGCACCAGTCTTGCCAAAGGGGTTCCTTATGCCACGGGCCCTGGGCACACGAAGCTTATCAGAGATGCTGCGGGGACAAACATCCCTCCCCTGGCCAGGGGAGCTCTGTCCCCGCAATTAGCTCCGAGTGGCTGCTTGAGGACAAGCGCCCGCTTCATCGTGTCCCTCTGGATGGCCACATCCTGCTCAGGGAGAGCGCTGGCCTGGACCAAGGACGAAAGCATTGAAGGGACACTTTGTTGGCACAAGGGCCTTTGGTGAGCTGTGGCCAAGTCCCAGGCAGGGACAGGGCTGGCACCAGAGCCTTGTTGGGGATGGGGTCACTGGGACCCCCTGTCTGGCGGCAACTCTGCAGAGCGGGACCCGTGTTGCCTGGGAGGGCACGGTGGCCCCAGGCGGTGGCAGGGTGAGGGCCAGGGCAGGGGATATTCCCCTCCGTTCTCCGCTTTGGGGCGGCCGTGGCTGGGGACTGCACCAGTTTGGGGCCTGCAGTGCAGGGGAAATGGGGTGGGCTGTAGCTGGGCACTGCGACAACCCCAGCACTTCCCCCAAGCCAAGCCCTCGTCTCCCGCTGCCCAGCACTCACCAGTGCTCCGGTGTCTGAAGAACCCAGTCACACAGCAGTGCCCATGCCCCAGGCTGTCCTCCCACCTGCCACTATTCCCTAATCTCACGGTCCCTGGTGCCCCAAGAAGAAGGGTCAGTCCTCTGTCCCCCCGCTGTACCCAAGGGGCTGGAGAGGGCTCAGAGACAATTCTGCTTCGGGACCCCTGGTTTGAGGCTGGCGTCACCTCAGGGGAGTCCCGAATCCAAGCCCCCCCCCCCCGCCACCCGCAGATGCCTGGGCCATTCCTCGTGCAGCTGCCTCATGCAGGAAGCTGGGCTAACGCCGGGGAAGGTGTCTGCATCAGTGCTGGAGGTGGGGGCGACTCTGTGCCAGAGTTGGGCTTGTTGCCTGGGCTAGTGACTCTGCCAAGCCTGGCTTTGCCCTGGGGGCGTCTGGGTGAAAGGAGGCGTCCTGGGAAGGACAAATCTGCCCGTCTACTTCTGCAACTTCAGCCGAGATTCACCAATCTGCAGAGGAAGATGAAAGTCGCAGTGCTCAGCGTGGCCCTGCTCTTCACCATCCTGCTGTGCACTCCGGCAGATGCTCATGAGTTCTGAGTGAGGTGAGTCCATCCCCAGGGCCACGGGGATGTTGATTACTAAAACCAATGGGCCACTGTGATTTTAATTCTCAAATCCACTGGGCCACGGGGATTTTGATTCTCAAATCCACCAGGCCACGGGGATGTTGATTCTAAAATCCAGAAGGCCACGCGTATTTTAATTCTGAAATCCAGTTAATCACAGTATTTTAATTCTCAAATCAACCGGGCCAAAGGATTTTGATTCTCAAATCCCATGGGCCATGTGTATTTTGATTCTCATATACAAGGGGCGATGTGGATTTTACTTCTCAAATGCACTGGGCCATGGGGAGTTTAATTCTCAAATCCCCTAGGCCATGGGGATTTTAGATCTCAAATGCACTTGGCCACAGGATTTTTCTTCTCAAATCCACTGTGCCACGGGGATGTTGATTCTCAAATCCATAGGGCCACGGGGATTTCAATACTCAAATCTACTGGGCCACAGTGATTTTTATTCTGAAATCCCCTAGGGCACGGGGATTTTAGTTCTCAAATCCACTGGGTCACAATGATTTTGATTCTCAAATCCACTGGGCAATGAGGATTTTGATTCTCCAATCCACTGGGCCACGGGGATTTTGATTCTCAACTCTCCTTGGTCACAGGAATTTTAATTCTCAAACCCACTTGGTCACAGGATTTTAATTCTCAAATCCACTTAGCCAATATGATTTTGTTTCTCAGATTCAGCGGGCCACGAGGATTTCAATTCTCAAATGCACTGGGCCACGGGGATTTCAATTCTCAAGTCCACCGGGCCACGGGGATGTTGATTCCTAAATGCACTGGGCCACAGGGATTTTGATTCTCAAATCCACTAGGCCACGCGTATTTTTATTCTCAAATGTGGTCGGTCAAAGGATTTTAATTCTGAAATCCACTGGGCCACGGGGATGTTGATTCTCAAATCCAGTGGGCCACGGGGATGTTGATTGTCAAATCCACTCGGTCACAGGATTTTGATTTTTAAATCCACTGGTCCACAGGGATTTTAATTCTCAAATCCACTAGGCCACGGGGATTTTGAGTCTCAAATCCGCTGTGCCACCGGGATTTTAATTCTCAAATTCAGTGGGCCACGGGGATGTTGATTGTCGAATCCACAGGGCCACACGATGTTGATTCTCAAATGCACTGGGCCACAGGATTTTATTTCTCAAATCCACTGGGCCACTGGGATGTTGATTCTCAAGTCCACGTGGCCACAGGATTTTACGTCTCCTATCCAGTGGGCCACGGGGATTTTATTGTGAAATCCTCGTGGCCACGGGGATTTTGAGTCTCAAATCCATGGGCCCCTGGGGCATTTACTTCTCAAATCCAAGGGGCAACGGGCATTTTAATTCTCAAATCCAGTGGGCCACGAGGATGTTGATTCTCAAATCCCCTGGGCCATGGGGATTTGAATTCTCAAATGCACTGTGCCATGGGGATTTCAATTCTGCAAGCTCACCGGGCCATGGGGATGTTGATTCCTAAATCCAGTGGGCCACGGGGATGTTGATTCTCAAATCCACTAGGCCACGCGTATTTTAATTCTGAAATCCAGTTGGTCACAGGATTTTAGTTCTGAAATCCACTGGGCCACGGGGATTTTAATTCTCAAATCCACTGGGCCATGGGGAAGTTACTTCTCAAATCCCCGGGGCAACAGGCATTTTAATTCTCAAATCCATTGGGCCATGGGGATTTTAGTTCTGAAATCCACTGGGCCACTGGGATTGTAATTCTCAAATCCACTGGGCCACCTTGATTTTGATTCTCAAATCCACTGGGCCACTGGGATTGTAATTCTCAAATCCACTGGGCCTCGGGGATGTTGATTCTGAAATCCTCTGGGTCAAGGGGATTTTACTTCTCAAATCCCATGAGGCATGGGGATTTTACTTCTCAAATGCTCTGGGCTACGGAGATATTTATTCTCAAATCCACTGGGCACGGGAATTTTTATTCTCAAATCCACTGGGCCATGGTGATTTTAATTCTTAAATCCCCTGGGCCACGGGGATGTTTATTCTCAAATCCGCTTGGTCACGGGGATTTTGATTCTCAAATCCATAGGGCCACCGGGATTTTAATTCTCAAATCTCCTGGGCCGCGGGGGTTTTGATTCTCAAATCCACTTTGTCACAGGATTTTACTTTTCAAATCCACTTAGGCACAGGATTCTCATTCTCAAATCCATAGGGTTACGGGGATTTGGATTCTCAAATCCACTGGGCACAGGATTTTAATTCTCTCAATTCACTGGGACATGGGGATTTTGATTCTCAACTCTCCTTGGTCACAGGAATTTTAATTCTCAAATCCACTTGGTCACAGGATTTTAATTCTCAAATCCACTTAGCCAATATGATTTTGTTTCTCAGATTCAGCGGGCCACGAGGATTTCAATTCTCAAATGCACTGGGCCACGGGGATTTCAATTCTCAAGTCCACCGGGCCACGGGGATGTTGATTCCTAAATGCACTGGGCCATAGGGATTTTGATTCTCAAATCCACTAGGCCACGCGTATTTTTATTCTCAAATGTGGTCGGTCAAAGGATTTTAATTCTGAAATCCACTGGGCCACGGGGATGTTGATTCTCAAATCCAGTGGGCCACGGGGATGTTGATTGTCAAATCCACTCGGTCACAGGATTTTGATTTTTAAATCCACTGGTCCACAGGGATTTTAATTCTCAAATCCACTAGGCCACGGGGATTTTACTTCTCAAATCCCCTGTGCCACCGGGATTTTAATTCTCAAATTCAGTGGGCCACGGGGATGTTGATTGTCGAATCCACAGGGCCACACGATGTTGATTCTCAAATGCACTGGGCCACAGGATTTTATTTCTCAAATCCACTGGGCCACTGGGATGTTGATTCTCAAGTCCACGTGGCCACAGGATTTTACGTCTCCTATCCAGTGGGCCACGGGGATTTTATTGTGAAATCCTCGTGGCCACGGGGATTTTGAGTCTCAAATCCATGGGGCCCTGGGGCATTTACTTCTCAAATCCAAGGGGCAACGGGCATTTTAATTCTCAAATCCAGTGGGCCACGGGGATTTTGATTCTCAAATCCCCTGGGCCATGGGGATTTGAATTCTCAAATGCACTGTGCCATGGGGATTTCAATTCTGCAAGCTCACCGGGCCATGGGGATGTTGATTCCTAAATCCAGTGGGCCACGGGGATGTTGATTCTCAAATCCACTAGGCCACGCGTATTTTAATTCTGAAATCCAGTTGGTCACAGGATTTTAGTTCTGAAATCCACTGGGCCACGGGGATTTTAATTCTCAAATCCACTGGGCCATGGGGAAGTTACTTCTCAAATCCCCGGGGCAACAGGCGTTTTAATTCTCAAATCCATTGGGCCATGGGGATTTCAGTTCTGAAATCCACTGGGCCACTGGGATTGTAATTCTCAAATCCACTGGGCCACCTTGATTTTGATTCTCAAATCCACTGGGCCACGGGGATTTTGATTCTGAAATCCACTGGGCCTCGGGGATGTTGATTCTGAAATCCACTGGGTCAAGGGGATTTTACTTCTCAAATCCCATGAGGCATGGGGATTTTACTTCTCAAATGCTCTGGGCTACAGAGATATTTATTCTCAAATCCACTGGGCACGGGAATTTTTATTCTCAAATCCACTGGGCCATGGTGATTTTAATTCTTAAATCCCCTGGGCCACGGGGATGTTTATTCTCAAATCCGCTTGGTCACGGGGATGTTGATTCTCAAATCCACTAGGTCACGGGGATGTTGATTGTCAAATCCACTTGGTCACAGGATTTTGATTTTTAAATCCACTGGTCCACAGGAATTTTAATTCTCAAATCCACTAGGCCACGGGGATTTTGAGTCTCAAATCCCCTGTGCCACCGGGATTTTAATTCTCAAATTCAGTGGGCCACGGGGATGTTGATTGTCGAATCCACAGGGCCACACGATGTTGATTCTCAAATGCACTGGGCCACAGGATTTTATTTCTCAAATCCACTGGGCCACTGGGATGTTGATTCTCAAGTCCACGTGGCCACAGGATTTTACGTCTCCTATCCAGTGGGCCACGGGGATTTTATTGTGAAATCCTCGTGGCCACGGGGATTTTGAGTCTCAAATCCATGGGGCCCTGGGGCATTTACTTCTCAAATCCAAGGGGCAACGGGCATTTTAATTCTCAAATCCAGTGGGCCACGGGGATTTTGATTCTAAAACCCCCTGGGCCATGGGGATTTTAGTTCTCAAATCCAATGGGCCACGGGGATGTGGAGTCTGAAGTCCACGTGGCCACAGGATTTTACTTCTCAAACCCCCTTGGCCTCGGGGATTTTGATGCTCAAATCCATGGGGCCATGGGGATTTTACTTCTCAAATCCACGGGGCCACGGACATTTTAATTCTCAAATCCAGTGGGCCACGAGGATGTTGATTCTCAAATCCCCTGGGCCATGGGGATTTGAATTCTCAAATGCACTGTGCCATGGGGATTTCAATTCTGCAAGCTCACCGGGCCATGGGGATGTTGATTCCTAAATCCGGTGGGCCACGGGGATGTTGATTCTCAAATCCACTAGGCCACGCGTATTTTAATTCTGAAATCCAGTTGGTCACAGGATTTTAATTCTGAAATCCACTGGGCCACGGGGATTTTAATTCTCAAATCCACTGGGCCATGGGGAAGTTACTTCTCAAATCCCCGGGGCAACAGGCGTTTTAATTCTCAAATCCATTGGGCCATGGGGATTTCAGTTCTGAAATCCACTGGGCCACTGGGATTGTAATTCTCAAATCCACTGGGCCACCTTGATTTTGATTCTCAAATCCACTGGGCCACGGGGATTTTGATTCTGAAATCCACTGGGCCTCGGGGATGTTGATTCTGAAATCCACTGGGTCAAGGGGATTTTACTTCTCAAATCCCATGAGGCATGGGGATTTTAGTTCTGAAATCCACTGGGCTACGGAGATATTTATTCTCAAATCCACTGGGCACGGGAATTTTTATTCTCAAATCCACTGGGCCATGGTGATTTTAATTCTTAAATCCCCTGGGCCACGGGGATGTTTATTCTCAAATCCGCTTGGTCACGGGGATTTTGATTCTCAAATCCATAGGGCCACCGGGATTTTAATTCTCAAATCTCCTGGGCCGCGGGGGTTTTGATTCTCAAATCCACTTTGTCACAGGATTTTACTTTTCAAATCCACTTAGGCACAGGATTCTCATTCTCAAATCCATAGGGTTACGGGGATTTGGATTCTCAAATCCACTGGGCACAGGATTTTAATTCTCTCAATTCACTGGGACATGGGGATTTTGATTCTCAACTCTCCTTGGTCACAGGAATTTTAATTCTCAAATCCACTTGGTCACAGGATTTTAATTCTCAAATCCACTTAGCCAATATGATTTTGTTTCTCAGATTCAGCGGGCCACGAGGATTTCAATTCTCAAATGCACTGGGCCACGGGGATTTCAATTCTCAAGTCCACCGGGCCACGGGGATGTTGATTCCTAAATGCACTGGGCCACAGGGATTTTGATTCTCAAATCCACTAGGCCACGCGTATTTTTATTCTCAAATGTGGTCGGTCAAAGGATTTTAATTCTGAAATCCACTGGGCCACGGGGATGTTGATTCTCAAATCCAGTGGGCCACGGGGATGTTGATTGTCAAATCCACTTGGTCACAGGATTTTGATTTTTAAATCCACTGGTCCACAGGGATTTTAATTCTCAAATCCACTAGGCCACGGGGATTTTGAGTCTCAAATCCCCTGTGTCACCGGGATTTTAATTCTCAAATTCAGTGGGCCACGGGGATGTTGATTGTCGAATCCACAGGGCCACACGATGTTGATTCTCAAATGCACTGGGCCACAGGATTTTATTTCTCAAATCCACTGGGCCACTGGGATGTTGATTCTCAAGTCCACGTGGCCACAGGATTTTACGTCTCCTATCCAGTGGGCCACGGGGATTTTATTGTGAAATCCTCGTGGCCACGGGGATTTTGAGTCTCAAATCCATGGGGCCCTGGGGCATTTACTTCTCAAATCCAAGGGGCAACGGGCATTTTAATTCTCAAATCCAGTGGGCCACGGGGATTTTGATTCTCAAACCCCCTGGGCCATGGGGATTTTAGTTCTCAAATCCAATGGGCCACAGGGATGTGGAGTCTGAAGTCCACGTGGCCACAGGATTTTACTTCTCAAACCCCCTTGGCCTCGGGGATTTTGATGCTCAAATCCATGGGGCCATGGGGATTTTACTTCTCAAATCCACGGGGCCACGGACATTTTAATTCTCAAATCCAGTGGGCCACGAGGATGTTGATTCTCAAATCCCCTGGGCCATGGGGATTTGAATTCTCAAATGCACTGTGCCATGGGGATTTCAATTCTCCAAGCTCACCGGGCCAGGGGGATGTTGATTCCTAAATCCAGTGGGCCACGGGGATGTTGATTCTCAAATCCACTAGGCCACGCGTATTTTAATTCTGAAATCCAGTTGGTCACAGGATTTTAGTTCTGAAATCCACTGGGCCACGGGGATTTTAATTCTCAAATCCACTGGGCCATGGGGAAGTTACTTCTCAAATCCCCGGGGCAACAGGCATTTTAATTCTCAAATCCATTGGGCCATGGGGATTTTAGTTCTGAAATCCACTGGGCCACTGGGATTGTAATTCTCAAATCCACTGGGCCACCTTGATTTTGATTCTCAAATCCACTGGGCCACTGGGATTGTAATTCTCAAATCCACTGGGCCTCGGGGATGTTGATTCTGAAATCCTCTGGGTCAAGGGGATTTTACTTCTCAAATCCCATGAGGCATGGGGATTTTACTTCTCAAATGCTCTGGGCTACGGAGATATTTATTCTCAAATCCACTGGGCACGGGAATTTTTATTCTCAAATCCACTGGGCCATGGTGATTTTAATTCTTAAATCCCCTGGGCCACGGGGATGTTTATTCTCAAATCCGCTTGGTCACGGGGATTTTGATTCTCAAATCCATAGGGCCACCGGGATTTTAATTCTCAAATCTCCTGGGCCGCGGGGGTTTTGATTCTCAAATCCACTTTGTCACAGGATTTTACTTTTCAAATCCACTTAGGCACAGGATTCTCATTCTCAAATCCATAGGGTTACGGGGATTTGGATTCTCAAATCCACTGGGCACAGGATTTTAATTCTCTCAATTCACTGGGACATGGGGATTTTGATTCTCAACTCTCCTTGGTCACAGGAATTTTAATTCTCAAATCCACTTGGTCACAGGATTTTAATTCTCAAATCCACTTAGCCAATATGATTTTGTTTCTCAGATTCAGCGGGCCACGAGGATTTCAATTCTCAAATGCACTGGGCCACGGGGATTTCAATTCTCAAGTCCACCGGGCCACGGGGATGTTGATTCCTAAATGCACTGGGCCACAGGGATTTTGATTCTCAAATCCACTAGGCCACGTGTATTTTTATTCTCAAATGTGGTCGGTCAAAGGATTTTAATTCTGAAATCCACTGGGCCACGGGGATGTTGATTCTCAAATCCAGTGGGCCACGGGGATGTTGATTGTCAAATCCACTTGGTCACAGGATTTTGATTTTTAAATCCACTGGTCCACAGGGATTTTAATTCTCAAATCCACTAGGCCACGGGGATTTTGAGTCTCAAATCCCCTGTGCCACCGGGATTTTAATTCTCAAATTCAGTGGGCCACGGGGATGTTGATTGTCGAATCCACAGGGCCACACGATGTTGATTCTCAAATGCACTGGGCCACAGGATTTTATTTCTCAAATCCACTGGGCCACTGGGATGTTGATTCTCAAGTCCACGTGGCCACAGGATTTTACGTCTCCTATCCAGTGGGCCACGGGGATTTTATTGTGAAATCCTCGTGGCCACGGGGATTTTGAGTCTCAAATCCATGGGGCCCTGGGGAATTTACTTCTCAAATCCAAGGGGCAACGGGCATTTTAATTCTCAAATCCAGTGGGCCACGAGGATGTTGATTCTCAAATCCCCTGGGCCATGGGGATTTGAATTCTCAAATGCACTGTGCCATGGGGATTTCAATTCTGCAAGCTCACCGGGCCATGGGGATGTTGATTCCTAAATCCAGTGGGCCACGGGGATGTTGATTCTCAAATCCACTAGGCCACGCGTATTTTAATTCTGAAATCCAGTTGGTCACAGGATTTTAGTTCTGAAATCCACTGGGCCACGGGGATTTTAATTCTCAAATCCACTGGGCCATGGGGAAGTTACTTCTCAAATCCCCGGGGCAACAGGCATTTTAATTCTCAAATCCATTGGGCCATGGGGATTTTAGTTCTGAAATCCACTGGGCCACTGGGATTGTAATTCTCAAATCCACTGGGCCACCTTGATTTTGATTCTCAAATCCACTGGGCCACTGGGATTGTAATTCTCAAATCCACTGGGCCTCGGGGATGTTGATTCTGAAATCCTCTGGGTCAAGGGGATTTTACTTCTCAAATCCCATGAGGCATGGGGATTTTACTTCTCAAATGCTCTGGGCTACGGAGATATTTATTCTCAAATCCACTGGGCACGGGAATTTTTATTCTCAAATCCACTGGGCCATGGTGATTTTAATTCTTAAATCCCCTGGGCCACGGGGATGTTTATTCTCAAATCCGCTTGGTCACGGGGATTTTGATTCTCAAATCCATAGGGCCACCGGGATTTTAATTCTCAAATCTCCTGGGCCGCGGGGGTTTTGATTCTCAAATCCACTTTGTCACAGGATTTTACTTTTCAAATCCACTTAGGCACAGGATTCTCATTCTCAAATCCATAGGGTTACGGGGATTTGGATTCTCAAATCCACTGGGCACAGGATTTTAATTCTCTCAATTCACTGGGACATGGGGATTTTGATTCTCAACTCTCCTTGGTCACAGGAATTTTAATTCTCAAATCCACTTGGTCACAGGATTTTAATTCTCAAATCCACTTAGCCAATATGATTTTGTTTCTCAGATTCAGCGGGCCACGAGGATTTCAATTCTCAAATGCACTGGGCCACGGGGATTTCAATTCTCAAGTCCACCGGGCCACGGGGATGTTGATTCCTAAATGCACTGGGCCACAGGGATTTTGATTCTCAAATCCACTAGGCCACGCGTATTTTTATTCTCAAATGTGGTCGGTCAAAGGATTTTAATTCTGAAATCCACTGGGCCACGGGGATGTTGATTCTCAAATCCAGTGGGCCACGGGGATGTTGATTGTCAAATCCACTCGGTCACAGGATTTTGATTTTTAAATCCACTGGTCCACAGGGATTTTAATTCTCAAATCCACTAGGCCACGGGGATTTTGAGTCTCAAATCCGCTGTGCCACCGGGATTTTAATTCTCAAATTCAGTGGGCCACGGGGATGTTGATTGTCGAATCCACAGGGCCACACGATGTTGATTCTCAAATGCACTGGGCCACAGGATTTTATTTCTCAAATCCACTGGGCCACTGGGATGTTGATTCTCAAGTCCACGTGGCCACAGGATTTTACGTCTCCTATCCAGTGGGCCACGGGGATTTTATTGTGAAATCCTCGTGGCCACGGGGATTTTGAGTCTCAAATCCATGGGCCCCTGGGGCATTTACTTCTCAAATCCAAGGGGCAACGGGCATTTTAATTCTCCAATCCACTTGGCCACGGGGATTTTGATTCTAAAACCCCCTGGGCCATGGGGATTTTAGTTCTCAAATCCAATGGGCCACGGGGATGTGGAGTCTGAAGTCCACGTGGCCACAGGATTTTACTTCTCAAATCCACTGGGCCTCGGGGATTTTGATTCTCAAATCCATGGGGCCATGGGGATTTTACTTCTCAAATCCACGGGGCCACGGACATTTTAATTCTCAAATCCAGTGGGCCACGAGGATGTTGATTCTCAAATCCCCTGGGCCATGAGGATTTGAATTCTCAAGTGCACTGTGCCATGGGGATTTCAATTCTCCAAGCTCACCGGGCCATGGGGATGTTGATTCCTAAATCCAGTGGGCCACGGGGATGTTGATTCTCAAATCCACTAGGCCACGCGTATTTTAATTCTGAAATCCAGTTGGTCACAGGATTTTAGTTCTGAAATCCACTGGGCCACGGGGATTTTAATTCTCAAATCCACTGGGCCATGGGGAAGTTACTTCTCAAATCCCCGGGGCAACAGGCATTTTAATTCTCAAATCCATTGGGCCATGGGGATTTTAGTTCTGAAATCCACTGGGCCACTGGGATTGTAATTCTCAAATCCACTGGGCCACCTTGATTTTGATTCTCAAATCCACTGGGCCATGGTGATTTTAATTCTTAAATCCACTGGGCCACGGGGATTTTGATTCTCAAAATCACTGGGCCACGGGGATTTTGATTCTCAAATCCATAGGGCCACCGGGATTTTAATTCTCAAATCTCCTGGGCCACGGGGGTTTTGATTCTCAAATCCACTTTGTCACAGGATTTTACTTTTAAAATCCACTTAGGCACAGGATTCTCATTCTCAAATCCATAGGGTTACGGGGATTTGGATTCTCAAATCCACTGGGCACAGGATTTTAATTCTCTCAATTCACTGGGACATGGGGATTTTGATTCTCAACTCTCCTTGGTCACAGGAATTTTAATTCTCAAATCCACTTGGTCACAGGATTTTAATTCTCAAATCCACTTAGCCAATATGATTTTGTTTCTCAGATTCAGCGGGCCACGAGGATTTCAATTCTCAAATGCACTGGGCCATGGGGATTTCAATTCTCAAGTCCACCGGGCCACGGGGATGTTGATTCTCAAATCCACTAGGCCACGCGTATTTTAATTCTGAAATCCAGTTGGTCACAGGATTTTAGTTCTGAAATCCACTGGGCCACGGGGATTTTAATTCTCAAATCCACTGGGCCATGGGGAAGTTACTTCTCAAATCCCCGGGGCAACAGGCATTTTAATTCTCAAATCCATTGGGCCATGGGGATTTTAGTTCTGAAATCCACTGGGCCACTGGGATTGTAATTCTCAAATCCACTGGGCCACCTTTATTTTGATTCTCAAATCCACTGGGCCATGGTGATTTTAATTCTTAAATCCACTGGGCCACGGGGATTTTGATTCTCAAAATCACTGGGCCACGGGGATTTTGATTCTCAAATCCATAGGGCCACCGGGATTTTAATTCTCAAATCTCCTGGGCCGCGGGGGTTTTGATTCTCAAATCCACTTTGTCACAGGATTTTACTTTTAAAATCCACTTAGGCACAGGATTCTCATTCTCAAATCCATAGGGTTACGGGGATTTGGATTCTCAAATCCACTGGGCACAGGATTTTAATTCTCTCAATTCACTGGGACATGGGGATTTTGATTCTCAACTCTCCTTGGTCACAGGAATTTTAATTCTCAAATCCACTTGGTCACAGGATTTTAATTCTCAAATCCACTTAGCCAATATGATTTTGTTTCTCAGATTCAGCGGGCCACGAGGATTTCAATTCTCAAATGCACTGGGCCATGGGGATTTCAATTCTCAAGTCCACCGGGCCACGGGGATGTTGATTCCTAAATGCACTGGGCCACAGGGATTTTGATTCTCAAATCCACTAGGCCACGCGTATTTTTATTCTCAAATGTGGTCGGTCAAAGGATTTTAATTCTGAAATCCACTGGGCCACGGGGATGTTGATTCTCAAATCCAGTGGGCCACGGGGATGTTGATTGTCAAATCCACTTGGTCATAGGATTTTGATTTTTAAATCCACTGGTCCACAGGGATTTTAATTCTCAAATTCAGTGGGCCACGGGGATGTTGATTGTCGAATCCACAGGGCCACACGATGTTGATTCTCAAATGCACTGGGCCACAGGATTTTCATTCTCAAATCCACTGGGCCACTGGGATGTTGATTCTCAAGTCCACGTGGCCACAGGATTTTACGTCTCCTATCCAGTGGGCCACGGGGATTTTATTGTGAAATCCTCGTGGCCACGGGGATTTTGAGTCTCAAATCCATGGGCCCCTGGGGCATTTACTTCTCAAATCCAATGGGCAACGGGCATTTTAATTCTCAAATCCAGTGGGCCACGGGGATTTTGATTCTAAAACCCCCTGGGCCATGGGGATTTTAGTTCTCAAATCCAATGGGCCACAGGGATGTGGAGTCTGAAGTCCACGTGGCCACAGGATTTTACTTCTCAAATCCACTGGGCCTCGGGGATTTTGATTCTCAAATCCATGGGGCCATGGGGATTTTACTTCTCAAATCCACGGGGCCACGGACATTTTAATTCTCAAATCCAGTGGGCCACGAGGATGTTGATTCTCAAATCCCCTGGGCCATGAGGATTTGAATTCTCAAGTGCACTGTGCCATGGGGATTTCAATTCTGCAAGCTCACTGGGCCATGGGGATGTTGATTCCTAAATCCGGTGGGCCACGGGGATGTTGATTCTCAAATCCACTAGGCCACGCGTATTTTAATTCTGAAATCCAGTTGGTCAAAGGATTTTAATTCTGAAATCCACTGGGCCACGGGGATTTTAATTCTCAAATCCACTGGGCCATGGGGAAGTTACTTCTCAAATCCCCGGGGCAACAGGCGTTTTAATTCTCAAATCCATTGGGCCATGGGGATTTCAGTTCTGAAATCCACTGGGCCACTGGGATTGTAATTCTCAAATCCACTGGGCCACCTTGATTTTGATTCTCAAATCCACTGGGCCACGGGGATTTTGATTCTGAAATCCACTGGGCCTCGGGGATGTTGATTCTGAAATCCACTGGGTCAAGGGGATTTTACTTCTCAAATCCCATGAGGCATGGGGATTTTACTTCTCAAATGCTCTGGGCTACGGAGATATTTATTCTCAAATCCACTGGGCACGGGAATTTTTATTCTCAAATCCACTGGGCCATGGTGATTTTAATTCTTAAATCCCCTGGGCCACGGGGATGTTTATTCTCAAATCCGCTTGGTCACGGGGATTTTGATTCTCAAATCCATAGGGCCACCGGGATTTTAATTCTCAAATCTCCTGGGCCGCGGGGGTTTTGATTCTCAAATCCACTTTGTCACAGGATTTTACTTTTCAAATCCACTTAGGCACAGGATTCTCATTCTCAAATCCATAGGGTTACGGGGATTTGGATTCTCAAATCCACTGGGCACAGGATTTTAATTCTCTCAATTCACTGGGACATGGGGATTTTGATTCTCAACTCTCCTTGGTCACAGGAATTTTAATTCTCAAATCCACTTGGTCACAGGATTTTAATTCTCAAATCCACTTAGCCAATATGATTTTGTTTCTCAGATTCAGCGGGCCACGAGGATTTCAATTCTCAAATGCACTGGGCCACGGGGATTTCAATTCTCAAGTCCACCGGGCCACGGGGATGTTGATTCCTAAATGCACTGGGCCACAGGGATTTTGATTCTCAAATCCACTAGGCCACGCGTATTTTTATTCTCAAATGTGGTCGGTCAAAGGATTTTAATTCTGAAATCCACTGGGCCACGGGGATGTTGATTCTCAAATCCAGTGGGCCACGGGGATGTTGATTGTCAAATCCACTTGGTCACAGGATTTTGATTTTTAAATCCACTGGTCCACAGGGATTTTAATTCTCAAATCCACTAGGCCACGGGGATTTTGAGTCTCAAATCCCCTGTGCCACCGGGATTTTAATTCTCAAATTCACTGGGCCACGGGGATGTTGATTGTCGAATCCACAGGGCCACACGATGTTGATTCTCAAATGCACTGGGCCACAGGATTTTCATTCTCAAATCCACTGGGCCACTGGGATGTTGATTCTCAAGTCCACGTGGCCACAGGATTTTACGTCTCCTATCCAGTGGGCCACGGGGATTTTATTGTGAAATCCTCGTGGCCACGGGGATTTTGAGTCTCAAATCCATGGGCCCCTGGGGCATTTACTTCTCAAATCCAAGGGGCAACGGGCATTTTAATTCTCCAATCCACTTGGCCACGGGGATTTTGATTCTAAAACCCCCTGGGCCATGGGGATTTTAGTTCTCAAATCCAATGGGCCACGGGGATGTGGAGTCTGAAGTCCACGTGGCCACAGGATTTTACTTCTCAAATCCACTGGGCCTCGGGGATTTTGATTCTCAAATCCATGGGGCCATGGGGATTTTACTTCTCAAATCCACGGGGCCACGGACATTTTAATTCTCAAATCCAGTGGGCCACGAGGATGTTGATTCTCAAATCCCCTGGGCCATGAGGATTTGAATTCTCAAATGCACTGTGCCATGGGGATTTCAATTCTGCAAGCTCACCGGGCCATGGGGATGTTGATTCCTAAATCCAGTGGGCCACGGGGATGTTGATTCTCAAATCCACTAGGCCACGCGTATTTTAATTCTGAAATCCAGTTGGTCACAGGATTTTAGTTCTGAAATCCACTGGGCCACGGGGATTTTAATTCTCAAATCCACTGGGCCATGGGGAAGTTACTTCTCAAATCCCCGGGGCAACAGGCATTTTAATTCTCAAATCCATTGGGCCATGGGGATTTTAGTTCTGAAATCCACTGGGCCACTGGGATTGTAATTCTCAAATCCACTGGGCCACGGGGATTTTGATTCTCAAATCCACTGGGCCATGGTGATTTTAATTCTTAAATCCACTGGGCCACGGGGATTTTGATTCTCAAAATCACTGGGCCACGGGGATTTTGATTCTCAAATCCATAGGGCCACCGGGATTTTAATTCTCAAATCTCCTGGGCCGCGGGGGTTTTGATTCTCAAATCCACTTTGTCACAGGATTTTACTTTTCAAATCCACTTAGGCACAGGATTCTCATTCTCAAATCCATAGGGTTACGGGGATTTGGATTCTCAAATCCACTGGGCACAGGATTTTAATTCTCTCAATTCACTGGGACATGGGGATTTTGATTCTCAACTCTCCTTGGTCACAGGAATTTTAATTCTCAAATCCACTTGGTCACAGGATTTTAATTCTCAAATCCACTTAGCCAATATGATTTTGTTTCTCAGATTCAGCGGGCCACGAGGATTTCAATTCTCAAATGCACTGGGCCACAGGGATTTTGATTCTCAAATCCACTAGGCCACGCGTATTTTTATTCTCAAATGTGTTCGGTCAAAGGATTTTAATTCTGAAATCCACTGGGCCACGGGGATGTTGATTCTCAAATCCAGTGGGCCACGGGGATGTTGATTGTCAAATCCACTTGGTCACAGGATTTTGATTTTTAAATCCACTGGTCCACAGGGATTTTAATTCTCAAATCCACTAGGCCACGGGGATTTTGAGTCTCAAATCCCCTGTGCCACCGGGATTTTAATTCTCAAATTCAGTGGGCCACGGGGATGTTGATTGTCGAATCCACAGGGCCACACGATGTTGATTCTCAAATGCACTGGGCCACAGGATTTTATTTCTCAAATCCACTGGGCCACTGGGATGTTGATTCTCAAGTCCACGTGGCCACAGGATTTTACGTCTCCTATCCAGTGGGCCACGGGGATTTTATTGTGAAATCCTCGTGGCCACGGGGATTTTGAGTCTCAAATCCATGGGGCCCTGGGGCATTTACTTCTCAAATCCAAGGGGCAACGGGCATTTTAATTCTCAAATCCAGTGGGCCACGAGGATGTTGATTCTCAAATCCCCTGGGCCATGGGGATTTGAATTCTCAAATGCACTGTGCCATGGGGATTTCAATTCTGCAAGCTCACCGGGCCATGGGGATGTTGATTCCTAAATCCAGTGGGCCACGGGGATGTTGATTCTCAAATCCACTAGGCCACGCGTATTTTAATTCTGAAATCCAGTTGGTCACAGGATTTTAGTTCTGAAATCCACTGGGCCACGGGGATTTTAATTCTCAAATCCACTGGGCCATGGGGAAGTTACTTCTCAAATCCCCGGGGCAACAGGCATTTTAATTCTCAAATCCATTGGGCCATGGGGATTTTAGTTCTGAAATCCACTGGGCCACTGGGATTGTAATTCTCAAATCCACTGGGCCACCTTGATTTTGATTCTCAAATCCACTGGGCCACTGGGATTGTAATTCTCAAATCCACTGGGCCTCGGGGATGTTGATTCTGAAATCCTCTGGGTCAAGGGGATTTTACTTCTCAAATCCCATGAGGCATGGGGATTTTACTTCTCAAATGCTCTGGGCTACGGAGATATTTATTCTCAAATCCACTGGGCACGGGAATTTTTATTCTCAAATCCACTGGGCCATGGTGATTTTAATTCTTAAATCCCCTGGGCCACGGGGATGTTTATTCTCAAATCCGCTTGGTCACGGGGATTTTGATTCTCAAATCCATAGGGCCACCGGGATTTTAATTCTCAAATCTCCTGGGCCGCGGGGGTTTTGATTCTCAAATCCACTTTGTCACAGGATTTTACTTTTCAAATCCACTTAGGCACAGGATTCTCATTCTCAAATCCATAGGGTTACGGGGATTTGGATTCTCAAATCCACTGGGCACAGGATTTTAATTCTCTCAATTCACTGGGACATGGGGATTTTGATTCTCAACTCTCCTTGGTCACAGGAATTTTAATTCTCAAATCCACTTGGTCACAGGATTTTAATTCTCAAATCCACTTAGCCAATATGATTTTGTTTCTCAGATTCAGCGGGCCACGAGGATTTCAATTCTCAAATGCACTGGGCCACGGGGATTTCAATTCTCAAGTCCACCGGGCCACGGGGATGTTGATTCCTAAATGCACTGGGCCACAGGGATTTTGATTCTCAAATCCACTAGGCCACGCGTATTTTTATTCTCAAATGTGGTCGGTCAAAGGATTTTAATTCTGAAATCCACTGGGCCACGGGGATGTTGATTCTCAAATCCAGTGGGCCACGGGGATGTTGATTGTCAAATCCACTCGGTCACAGGATTTTGATTTTTAAATCCACTGGTCCACAGGGATTTTAATTCTCAAATCCACTAGGCCACGGGGATTTTGAGTCTCAAATCCGCTGTGCCACCGGGATTTTAATTCTCAAATTCAGTGGGCCACGGGGATGTTGATTGTCGAATCCACAGGGCCACACGATGTTGATTCTCAAATGCACTGGGCCACAGGATTTTATTTCTCAAATCCACTGGGCCACTGGGATGTTGATTCTCAAGTCCACGTGGCCACAGGATTTTACGTCTCCTATCCAGTGGGCCACGGGGATTTTATTGTGAAATCCTCGTGGCCACGGGGATTTTGAGTCTCAAATCCATGGGGCCCTGGGGCATTTACTTCTCAAATCCAAGGGGCAACGGGCATTTTAATTCTCAAATCCAGTGGGCCACGGGGATTTTGATTCTAAAACCCCCTGGGCCATGGGGATTTTAGTTCTCAAATCCAATGGGCCACAGGGATGTGGAGTCTGAAGTCCACGTGGCCACAGGATTTTACTTCTCAAATCCACTGGGCCTCGGGGATTTTGATGCTCAAATCCATGGGGCCATGGGGATTTTACTTCTCAAATCCACGGGGCCACGGACATTTTAATTCTCAAATCCAGTGGGCCACGAGGATGTTGATTCTCAAATCCCCTGGGCCATGGGGATTTGAATTCTCAAATGCACTGTGCCATGGGGATTTCAATTCTGCAAGCTCACCGGGCCATGGGGATGTTGATTCCTAAATCCAGTGGGCCACGGGGATGTTGATTCTCAAATCCACTAGGCCACGCGTATTTTAATTCTGAAATCCAGTTGGTCAAAGGATTTTAATTCTGAAATCCACTGGGCCACGGGGATTTTAATTCTCAAATCCACTGGGCCATGGGGAAGTTACTTCTCAAATCCCCGGGGCAACAGGCGTTTTAATTCTCAAATCCATTGGGCCATGGGGATTTCAGTTCTGAAATCCACTGGGCCACTGGGATTGTAATTCTCAAATCCACTGGGCCACCTTGATTTTGATTCTCAAATCCACTGGGCCACGGGGATTTTGATTCTGAAATCCACTGGGCCTCGGGGATGTTGATTCTGAAATCCACTGGGTCAAGGGGATTTTACTTCTCAAATCCCATGAGGCATGGGGATTTTACTTCTCAAATGCTCTGGGCTACGGAGATATTTATTCTCAAATCCACTGGGCACGGGAATTTTTATTCTCAAATCCACTGGGCCATGGTGATTTTAATTCTTAAATCCCCTGGGCCACGGGGATGTTTATTCTCAAATCCGCTTGGTCACGGGGATGTTGATTCTCAAATCCACTAGGTCACGGGGATGTTGATTGTCAAATCCACTTGGTCACAGGATTTTGATTTTTAAATCCACTGGTCCACAGGAATTTTAATTCTCAAATCCACTAGGCCACGGGGATTTTGAGTCTCAAATCCGCTGTGCCACCGGGATTTTAATTCTCAAATTCAGTGGGCCACGGGGATGTTGATTGTCGAATCCACAGGGCCACACGATGTTGATTCTCAAATGCACTGGGCCACAGGATTTTATTTCTCAAATCCACTGGGCCACTGGGATGTTGATTCTCAAGTCCACGTGGCCACAGGATTTTACGTCTCCTATCCAGTGGGCCACGGGGATTTTATTGTGAAATCCTCGTGGCCACGGGGATTTTGAGTCTCAAATCCATGGGGCCCTGGGGCATTTACTTCTCAAATCCAAGGGGCAACGGGCATTTTAATTCTCAAATCCAGTGGGCCACGGGGATTTTGATTCTAAAACCCCCTGGGCCATGGGGATTTTAGTTCTCAAATCCAATGGGCCACAGGGATGTGGAGTCTGAAGTCCACGTGGCCACAGGATTTTACTTCTCAAATCCACTGGGCCTCGGGGATTTTGATGCTCAAATCCATGGGGCCATGGGGATTTTACTTCTCAAATCCACGGGGCCACGGACATTTTAATTCTCAAATCCAGTGGGCCACGAGGATGTTGATTCTCAAATCCCCTGGGCCATGGGGATTTGAATTCTCAAATGCACTGTGCCATGGGGATTTCAATTCTGCAAGCTCACCGGGCCATGGGGATGTTGATTCCTAAATCCAGTGGGCCACGGGGATGTTGATTCTCAAATCCACTAGGCCACGCGTATTTTAATTCTGAAATCCAGTTGGTCAAAGGATTTTAATTCTGAAATCCACTGGGCCACGGGGATTTTAATTCTCAAATCCACTGGGCCATGGGGAAGTTACTTCTCAAATCCCCGGGGCAACAGGCGTTTTAATTCTCAAATCCATTGGGCCATGGGGATTTCAGTTCTGAAATCCACTGGGCCACTGGGATTGTAATTCTCAAATCCACTGGGCCACCTTGATTTTGATTCTCAAATCCACTGGGCCACGGGGATTTTGATTCTGAAATCCACTGGGCCTCGGGGATGTTGATTCTGAAATCCACTGGGTCAAGGGGATTTTACTTCTCAAATCCCATGAGGCATGGGGATTTTACTTCTCAAATGCTCTGGGCTACGGAGATATTTATTCTCAAATCCACTGGGCACGGGAATTTTTATTCTCAAATCCACTGGGCCATGGTGATTTTAATTCTTAAATCCCCTGGGCCACGGGGATGTTTATTCTCAAATCCGCTTGGTCACGGGGATGTTGATTCTCAAATCCACTAGGTCACGGGGATGTTGATTGTCAAATCCACTTGGTCACAGGATTTTGATTTTTAAATCCACTGGTCCACAGGAATTTTAATTCTCAAATCCACTAGGCCACGGGGATTTTGAGTCTCAAATCCCCTGTGCCACCGGGATTTTAATTCTCAAATTCAGTGGGCCACGGGGATGTTGATTGTCGAATCCACAGGGCCACAGGATGTTGATTCTCAAATGCACTGGGCCACAGGATTTTATTTCTCAAATCCACTGGGCCACTGGGATGTTGATTCTCAAGTCCACGTGGCCACAGGATTTTACGTCTCCTATCCAGTGGGCCACGGGGATTTTATTGTGAAATCCTCGTGGCCACGGGGATTTTGAGTCACAAATCCATGGGGCCCTGGGGCATTTACTTCTCAAATCCAAGGGGCAACGGGCATTTTAATTCTCAAATCCAGTGGGCCACGGGGATTTTGATTCTAAAACCCCCTGGGCCATGGGGATTATAGTTCTCAAATCCAATGGGCCACGGGGATGTGGAGTCTGAAGTCCACGTGGCCACAGGATTTTACTTCTCAAACCCCCTTGGCCTCGGGGATTTTGATGCTCAAATCCATGGGGCCATGGGGATTTTACTTCTCAAATCCATGGGGCCACGGACATTTTAATTCTCAAATCCAGTGGGCCACGAGGATGTTGATTCTCAAATCCCCTGGGCCATGGGGATTTGAATTCTCAAATGCACTGTGCCATGGGGATTTCAATTCTGCAAGCTCACCGGGCCATGGGGATGTTGATTCCTAAATCCGGTGGGCCACGGGGATGTTGATTCTCAAATCCACTAGGCCACGCGTATTTTAATTCTGAAATCCAGTTGGTCACAGGATTTTAATTCTGAAATCCACTGGGCCACGGGGATTTTAATTCTCAAATCCACTGGGCCATGGGGAAGTTACTTCTCAAATCCCCGGGGCAACAGGCGTTTTAATTCTCAAATCCATTGGGCCATGGGGATTTCAGTTCTGAAATCCACTGGGCCACTGGGATTGTAATTCTCAAATCCACTGGGCCACCTTGATTTTGATTCTCAAATCCACTGGGCCACGGGGATTTTGATTCTGAAATCCACTGGGCCTCGGGGATGTTGATTCTGAAATCCACTGGGTCAAGGGGATTTTACTTCTCAAATCCCATGAGGCATGGGGATTTTAGTTCTGAAATCCACTGGGCTACGGAGATATTTATTCTCAAATCCACTGGGCACGGGAATTTTTATTCTCAAATCCACTGGGCCATGGTGATTTTAATTCTTAAATCCCCTGGGCCACGGGGATGTTTATTCTCAAATCCGCTTGGTCACGGGGATTTTGATTCTCAAATCCATAGGGCCACCGGGATTTTAATTCTCAAATCTCCTGGGCCGCGGGGGTTTTGATTCTCAAATCCACTTTGTCACAGGATTTTACTTTTCAAATCCACTTAGGCACAGGATTCTCATTCTCAAATCCATAGGGTTACGGGGATTTGGATTCTCAAATCCACTGGGCACAGGATTTTAATTCTCTCAATTCACTGGGACATGGGGATTTTGATTCTCAACTCTCCTTGGTCACAGGAATTTTAATTCTCAAATCCACTTGGTCACAGGATTTTAATTCTCAAATCCACTTAGCCAATATGATTTTGTTTCTCAGATTCAGCGGGCCACGAGGATTTCAATTCTCAAATGCACTGGGCCACGGGGATTTCAATTCTCAAGTCCACCGGGCCACGGGGATGTTGATTCCTAAATGCACTGGGCCATAGGGATTTTGATTCTCAAATCCACTAGGCCACGCGTATTTTTATTCTCAAATGTGGTCGGTCAAAGGATTTTAATTCTGAAATCCACTGGGCCACGGGGATGTTGATTCTCAAATCCAGTGGGCCACGGGGATGTTGATTGTCAAATCCACTCGGTCACAGGATTTTGATTTTTAAATCCACTGGTCCACAGGGATTTTAATTCTCAAATCCACTAGGCCACGGGGATTTTACTTCTCAAATCCCCTGTGCCACCGGGATTTTAATTCTCAAATTCAGTGGGCCACGGGGATGTTGATTGTCGAATCCACAGGGCCACACGATGTTGATTCTCAAATGCACTGGGCCACAGGATTTTATTTCTCAAATCCACTGGGCCACTGGGATGTTGATTCTCAAGTCCACGTGGCCACAGGATTTTACGTCTCCTATCCAGTGGGCCACGGGGATTTTATTGTGAAATCCTCGTGGCCACGGGGATTTTGAGTCTCAAATCCATGGGGCCCTGGGGCATTTACTTCTCAAATCCAAGGGGCAACGGGCATTTTAATTCTCAAATCCAGTGGGCCACGGGGATTTTGATTCTCAAATCCCCTGGGCCATGGGGATTTGAATTCTCAAATGCACTGTGCCATGGGGATTTCAATTCTCCAAGCTCACCGGGCCATGGGGATGTTGATTCCTAAATCCAGTGGGCCACGGGGATGTTGATTCTCAAATCCACTAGGCCACGCGTATTTTAATTCTGAAATCCAGTTGGTCACAGGATTTTAATTCTTAAATCCACTGGGCCACGGGGATGTTTATTCTCAAATCCGCTTGGTCACGGGGATTTTGATTCTCAAATCCATAGGGCCACCGGGATTTTAATTCTCAAATCTCCTGGGCCACGGGGGTTTTGATTCTCAAATCCACTTTGTCACAGGATTTTACTTTTCAAATCCACTTAGGCACAGGATTCTCATTCTCAAATCCATAGGGTTACGGGGATTTGGATTCTCAAATCCACTGGGCACAGGATTTTAATTCTCTCAATTCACTGGGACATGGGGATTTTGATTCTCAACTCTCCTTGGTCACAGGAATTTTAATTCTCAAATCCACTTGGTCACAGGATTTTAATTCTCAAATCCACTTAGCCAATATGATTTTGTTTCTCAGATTCAGCGGGCCACGAGGATTTCAATTCTCAAATGCACTGGGCCACGGGGATTTCAATTCTCAAGTCCACCGGGCCACGGGGATGTTGATTCCTAAATGCACTGGGCCACAGGGATTTTGATTCTCAAATCCACTAGGCCACGCGTATTTTTATTCTCAAATGTGGTCGGTCAAAGGATTTTAATTCTGAAATCCACTGGGCCACGGGGATGTTGATTCTCAAATCCAGTGGGCCACGGGGATGTTGATTGTCAAATCCACTCGGTCACAGGATTTTGATTTTTAAATCCACTGGTCCACAGGGATTTTAATTCTCAAATCCACTAGGCCACGGGGATTTTACTTCTCAAATCCCCTGTGCCACCGGGATTTTAATTCTCAAATTCAGTGGGCCACGGGGATGTTGATTGTCGAATCCACAGGGCCACACGATGTTGATTCTCAAATGCACTGGGCCACAGGATTTTATTTCTCAAATCCTCTGGGCCACTGGGATGTTGATTCTCAAGTCCACGTGGCCACAGGATTTTACGTCTCCTATCCAGTGGGCCACGGGGATTTTATTGTGAAATCCTCGTGGCCACGGGGATTTTGAGTCTCAAATCCATGGGGCCCTGGGGCATTTACTTCTGAAATCCAATGGGCAACGGGCATTTTAATTCTCAAATCCAGTGGGCCACGGGGATTTTGATTCTAAAACCCCCTGGGCCATGGGGATTTTAGTTCTCAAATCCAATGGGCCACAGGGATGTGGAGTCTGAAGTCCACGTGGCCACAGGATTTTACTTCTCAAATCCACTGGGCCTCGGGGATTTTGATGCTCAAATCCATGGGGCCATGGGGATTTCACTTCTCAAATCCACGGGGCCACGGACATTTTAATTCTCAAATCCAGTGGGCCACGAGGATGTTGATTCTCAAATCCCCTGGGCCATGGGGATTTGAATTCTCAAATGCACTGTGCCATGGGGATTTCAATTCTGCAAGCTCACCGGGCCATGGGGATGTTGATTCCTAAATCCAGTGGGCCACGGGGATGTTGATTCTCAAATCCACTAGGCCACGCGTATTTTAATTCTGAAATCCAGTTGGTCAAAGGATTTTAATTCTGAAATCCACTGGGCCACGGGGATTTTAATTCTCAAATCCACTGGGCCATGGGGAAGTTACTTCTCAAATCCCCGGGGCAACAGGCGTTTTAATTCTCAAATCCATTGGGCCATGGGGATTTCAGTTCTGAAATCCACTGGGCCACTGGGATTGTAATTCTCAAATCCACTGGGCCACCTTGATTTTGATTCTCAAATCCACTGGGCCACGGGGATTTTGATTCTGAAATCCACTGGGCCTCGGGGATGTTGATTCTGAAATCCACTGGGTCAAGGGGATTTTACTTCTCAAATCTCCTGAGGCATGGGGATTTTACTTCTCAAATGCTCTGGGCTACGGAGATATTTATTCTCAAATCCACTGGGCACGGGAATTTTTATTCTCAAATCCACTGGGCCATGGTGATTTTAATTCTTAAATCCCCTGGGCCACGGGGATGTTTATTCTCAAATCCGCTTGGTCACGGGGATTTTGATTCTCAAATCCATAGGGCCACCGGGATTTTAATTCTCAAGTCTCCTGGGCCGCGGGGGTTTTGATTCTCAAATCCACTTTGTCACAGGATTTTACTTTTAAAATCCACTTAGGCACAGGATTCTCATTCTCAAATCCATAGGGTTACGGGGATTTGGATTCTCAAATCCACTGGGCACAGGATTTTAATTCTCTCAATTCACTGGGACATGGGGATTTTGATTCTCAACTCTCCTTGGTCACAGGAATTTTAATTCTCAAATCCACTTGGTCACAGGATTTTAATTCTCAAATCCACTTAGCCAATATGATTTTGTTTCTCAGATTCAGCGGGCCACGAGGATTTCAATTCTCAAATGCACTGGGCCACGGGGATTTCAATTCTCAAGTCCACCGGGCCACGGGGATGTTGATTCCTAAATGCACTGGGCCACAGGGATTTTGATTCTCAAATCCACTAGGCCACGCGTATTTTTATTCTCAAATGTGGTCGGTCAAAGGATTTTAATTCTGAAATCCACTGGGCCACGGGGATGTTGATTCTCAAATCCAGTGGGCCACGGGGATGTTGATTGTCAAATCCACTTGGTCACAGGATTTTGATTTTTAAATCCACTGGTCCACAGGGATTTTAATTCTCAAATCCACTAGGCCACGGGGATTTTGAGTCTCAAATCCGCTGTGCCACCGGGATTTTAATTCTCAAATTCAGTGGGCCACGGGGATGTTGATTGTCGAATCCACAGGGCCACACGATGTTGATTCTCAAATGCACTGGGCCACAGGATTTTATTTCTCAAATCCACTGGGCCACTGGGATGTTGATTCTCAAGTCCACGTGGCCACAGGATTTTACGTCTCCTATCCAGTGGGCCACGGGGATTTTATTGTGAAATCCTCGTGGCCACGGGGATTTTGAGTCTCAAATCCATGGGCCCCTGGGGCATTTACTTCTCAAATCCAAGGGGCAACGGGCATTTTAATTCTCAAATCCACTTGGCCACGGGGATTTTGATTCTAAAACCCCCTGGGCCATGGGGATTTTAGTTCTCAAATCCAATGGGCCACGGGGATGTGGAGTCTGAAGTCCACGTGGCCACAGGATTTTACTTCTCAAATCCACTGGGCCTCGGGGATTTTGATTCTCAAATCCATGGGGCCATGGGGATTTTACTTCTCAAATCCACGGGGCCACGGACATTTTAATTCTCAAATCCAGTGGGTCACGAGGATGTTGATTCTCAAATCCCCTGGGCCATGAGGATTTGAATTCTCAAGTGCACTGTGCCATGGGGATTTCAATTCTCCAAGCTCACCGGGCCATGGGGATGTTGATTCCTAAATCCAGTGGGCCACGGGGATGTTGATTCTCAAATCCACTAGGCCACGCGTATTTTAATTCTGAAATCCAGTTGGTCACAGGATTTTAGTTCTGAAATCCACTGGGCCACGGGGATTTTAATTCTCAAATCCACTGGGCCATGGGGAAGTTACTTCTCAAATCCCCGGGGCAACAGGCATTTTAATTCTCAAATCCATTGGGCCATGGGGATTTTAGTTCTGAAATCCACTGGGCCACTGGGATTGTAATTCTCAAATCCACTGGGCCACCTTGATTTTGATTCTCAAATCCACTGGGCCATGGTGATTTTAATTCTTAAATCCACTGGGCCACGGGGATTTTGATTCTCAAAATCACTGGGCCACGGGGATTTTGATTCTCAAATCCATAGGGCCACCGGGATTTTAATTCTCAAATCTCCTGGGCCACGGGGGTTTTGATTCTCAAATCCACTTTGTCACAGGATTTTACTTTTCAAATCCACTTAGGCACAGGATTCTCATTCTCAAATCCATAGGGTTACGGGGATTTGGATTCTCAAATCCACTGGGCACAGGATTTTAATTCTCTCAATTCACTGGGACATGGGGATTTTGATTCTCAACTCTCCTTGGTCACAGGAATTTTAATTCTCAAATCCACTTGGTCACAGGATTTTAATTCTCAAATCCACTTAGCCAATATGATTTTGTTTCTCAGATTCAGCGGGCCACGAGGATTTCAATTCTCAAATGCACTGGGCCATGGGGATTTCAATTCTCAAGTCCACCGGGCCACGGGGATGTTGATTCCTAAATGCACTGGGCCACAGGGATTTTGATTCTCAAATCCACTAGGCCACGCGTATTTTTATTCTCAAATGTGGTCGGTCAAAGGATTTTAATTCTGAAATCCACTGGGCCACGGGGATGTTGATTCTCAAATCCAGTGGGCCACGGGGATGTTGATTCTCAAATCCACTTGGTCATAGGATTTTGATTTTTAAATCCACTGGTCCACAGGGATTTTAATTCTCAAATTCAGTGGGCCACGGGGATGTTGATTGTCGAATCCACAGGGCCACACGATGTTGATTCTCAAATGCACTGGGCCACAGGATTTTCATTCTCAAATCCACTGGGCCACTGGGATGTTGATTCTCAAGTCCACGTGGCCACAGGATTTTACGTCTCCTATCCAGTGGGCCACGGGGATTTTATTGTGAAATCCTCGTGGCCACGGGGATTTTGAGTCTCAAATCCATGGGCCCCTGGGGCATTTACTTCTCAAATCCAATGGGCAACGGGCATTTTAATTCTCAAATCCAGTGGGCCACGGGGATTTTGATTCTAAAACCCCCTGGGCCATGGGGATTTTAGTTCTCAAATCCAATGGGCCACAGGGATGTGGAGTCTGAAGTCCACGTGGCCACAGGATTTTACTTCTCAAATCCACTGGGCCTCGGGGATTTTGATTCTCAAATCCATGGGGCCATGGGGATTTTACTTCTCAAATCCACGGGGCCACGGACATTTTAATTCTCAAATCCAGTGGGCCACGAGGATGTTGATTCTCAAATCCCCTGGGCCATGAGGATTTGAATTCTCAAGTGCACTGTGCCATGGGGATTTCAATTCTGCAAGCTCACTGGGCCATGGGGATGTTGATTCCTAAATCCGGTGGGCCACGGGGATGTTGATTCTCAAATCCACTAGGCCACGCGTATTTTAATTCTGAAATCCAGTTGGTCAAAGGATTTTAATTCTGAAATCCACTGGGCCACGGGGATTTTAATTCTCAAATCCACTGGGCCATGGGGAAGTTACTTCTCAAATCCCCGGGGCAACAGGCGTTTTAATTCTCAAATCCATTGGGCCATGGGGATTTCAGTTCTGAAATCCACTGGGCCACTGGGATTGTAATTCTCAAATCCACTGGGCCACCTTGATTTTGATTCTCAAATCCACTGGGCCACGGGGATTTTGATTCTGAAATCCACTGGGTCAAGGGGATTTTACTTCTCAAATCCCATGAGGCATGGGGATTTTACTTCTCAAATGCTCTGGGCTACGGAGATATTTATTCTCAAATCCACTGGGCACGGGGATTTTGATTCTCAAATCCACTGGGCCATGGTGATTTTAATTCTTAAATCCCCTGGGCCACGGGGATGTTTATTCTCAAATCCGCTTGGTCACGGGGATTTTGATTCTCAAATCCATAGGGCCACCGGGATTTTAATTCTCAAATCTCCTGGGCCGCGGGGGTTTTGATTCTCAAATCCACTTTGTCACAGGATTTTACTTTTCAAATCCACTTAGGCACAGGATTCTCATTCTCAAATCCATAGGGTTACGGGGATTTGGATTCTCAAATCCACTGGGCACAGGATTTTAATTCTCTCAATTCACTGGGACATGGGGATTTTGATTCTCAACTCTCCTTGGTCACAGGAATTTTAATTCTCAAATCCACTTGGTCACAGGATTTTAATTCTCAAATCCACTTAGCCAATATGATTTTGTTTCTCAGATTCAGCGGGCCACGAGGATTTCAATTCTCAAATGCACTGGGCCACGGGGATTTCAATTCTCAAGTCCACCGGGCCACGGGGATGTTGATTCCTAAATGCACTGGGCCACAGGGATTTTGATTCTCAAATCCACTAGGCCACGCGTATTTTTATTCTCAAATGTGGTCGGTCAAAGGATTTTAATTCTGAAATCCACTGGGCCACGGGGATGTTGATTCTCAAATCCAGTGGGCCACGGGGATGTTGATTGTCAAATCCACTTGGTCACAGGATTTTGATTTTTAAATCCACTGGTCCACAGGAATTTTAATTCTCAAATCCACTAGGCCACGGGGATTTTGAGTCTCAAATCCCCTGTGCCACCGGGATTTTAATTCTCAAATTCAGTGGGCCACGGGGATGTTGATTGTCGAATCCACAGGGCCACACGATGTTGATTCTCAAATGCACTGGGCCACAGGATTTTATTTCTCAAATCCACTGGGCCACTGGGATGTTGATTCTCAAGTCCACGTGGCCACAGGATTTTACGTCTCCTATCCAGTGGGCCACGGGGATTTTATTGTGAAATCCTCGTGGCCACGGGGATTTTGAGTCTCAAATCCATGGGCCCCTGGGGCATTTACTTCTCAAATCCAAGGGGCAACGGGCATTTTAATTCTCCAATCCACTTGGCCACGGGGATTTTGATTCTAAAACCCCCTGGGCCATGGGGATTTTAGTTCTCAAATCCAATGGGCCACGGGGATGTGGAGTCTGAAGTCCACGTGGCCACAGGATTTTACTTCTCAAATCCACTGGGCCTCGGGGATTTTGATTCTCAAATCCATGGGGCCATGGGGATTTTACTTCTCAAATCCACGGGGCCACGGACATTTTAATTCTCAAATCCAGTGGGCCACGAGGATGTTGATTCTCAAATCCCCTGGGCCATGAGGATTTGAATTCTCAAATGCACTGTGCCATGGGGATTTCAATTCTCCAAGCTCACCGGGCCATGGGGATGTTGATTCCTAAATCCAGTGGGCCACGGGGATGTTGATTCTCAAATCCACTAGGCCACGCGTATTTTAATTCTGAAATCCAGTTGGTCACAGGATTTTAGTTCTGAAATCCACTGGGCCACGGGGATTTTAATTCTCAAATCCACTGGGCCATGGGGAAGTTACTTCTCAAATCCCCGGGGCAACAGGCATTTTAATTCTCAAATCCATTGGGCCATGGGGATTTTAGTTCTGAAATCCACTGGGCCACTGGGATTGTAATTCTCAAATCCACTGGGCCACGGGGATTTTGATTCTCAAATCCACTGGGCCATGGTGATTTTAATTCTTAAATCCACTGGGCCACGGGGATTTTGATTCTCAAAATCACTGGGCCACGGGGATTTTGATTCTCAAATCCATAGGGCCACCGGGATTTTAATTCTCAAATCTCCTGGGCCGCGGGGGTTTTGATTCTCAAATCCACTTTGTCACAGGATTTTACTTTTCAAATCCACTTAGGCACAGGATTCTCATTCTCAAATCCATAGGGTTACGGGGATTTGGATTCTCAAATCCACTGGGCACAGGATTTTAATTCTCTCAATTCACTGGGACATGGGGATTTTGATTCTCAACTCTCCTTGGTCACAGGAATTTTAATTCTCAAATCCACTTGGTCACAGGATTTTAATTCTCAAATCCACTTAGCCAATATGATTTTGTTTCTCAGATTCAGCGGGCCACGAGGATTTCAATTCTCAAATGCACTGGGCCACGGGGATTTCAATTCTCAAGTCCACCGGGCCACGGGGATGTTGATTCCTAAATGCACTGGGCCACAGGGATTTTGATTCTCAAATCCACTAGGCCACGCGTATTTTTATTCTCAAATGTGGTCGGTCAAAGGATTTTAATTCTGAAATCCACTGGGCCACGGGGATGTTGATTCTCAAATCCAGTGGGCCACGGGGATGTTGATTGTCAAATCCACTTGGTCACAGGATTTTGATTTTTAAATCCACTGGTCCACAGGGATTTTAATTCTCAAATCCACTAGGCCACGGGGATTTTGAGTCTCAAATCCCCTGTGCCACCGGGATTTTAATTCTCAAATTCAGTGGGCCACGGGGATGTTGATTGTCGAATCCACAGGGCCACACGATATTGATTCTCAAATGCACTGGGCCACAGGATTTTATTTCTCAAATCCACTGGGCCACTGGGATGTTGATTCTCAAGTCCACGTGGCCACAGGATTTTACGTCTCCTATCCAGTGGGCCACGGGGATTTTATTGTGAAATCCTCGTGGCCACGGGGATTTTGAGTCTCAAATCCATGGGCCCCTGGGGCATTTACTTCTCAAATCCAAGGGGCAACGGGCATTTTAATTCTCCAATCCACTTGGCCATGGGGATTTTGATTCTAAAACCCCCTGGGCCATGGGGATTTTAGTTCTCAAATCCACTGGGCCACGGGGATGTGGAGTCTGAAGTCCACGTGGCCACAGGATTTTACTTCTCAAATCCACTGGGCCTCGGGGATTTTGATTCTCAAATCCATGGGGCCATGGGGATTTTACTTCTCAAATCCACGGGGCCACGGACATTTTAATTCTCAAATCCAGTGGGCCACGAGGATGTTGATTCTCAAATCCCCTGGGCCATGAGGATTTGAATTCTCAAGTGCACTGTGCCATGGGGATTTCAATTCTCCAAGCTCACCGGGCCATGGGGATGTTGATTCCTAAATCCAGTGGGCCACGGGGATGTTGATTCTCAAATCCACTAGGCCACGCGTATTTTAATTCTGAAATCCAGTTGGTCACAGGATTTTAGTTCTGAAATCCACTGGGCCTCGGGGATTTTAATTCTCAAATCCACTGGGCCATGGGGAAGTTACTTCTCAAATCCCCGGGGCAACAGGCATTTTAATTCTCAAATCCATTGGGCCATGGGGATTTTAGTTCTGAAATCCACTGGGCCACTGGGATTGTAATTCTCAAATCCACTGGGCCACGGGGATTTTGATTCTCAAATCCACTGGGCCACGGGGATTTTGATTCTCAAATCCATGGGGCCATGGGGATTTTACTTCTCAAATCCACGGGGCCACGGACATTTTAATTCTCAAATCCAGTGGGCCACGAGGATGTTGATTCTCAAATCCCCTGGGCCATGAGGATTTGAATTCTCAAGTGCACTGTGCCATGGGGATTTCAATTCTGCAAGCTCACTGGGCCATGGGGATGTTGATTCCTAAATCCGGTGGGCCACGGGGATGTTGATTCTCAAATCCACTAGGCCACGCGTATTTTAATTCTGAAATCCAGTTGGTCAAAGGATTTTAATTCTGAAATCCACTGGGCCACGGGGATTTTAATTCTCAAATCCACTGGGCCATGGGGAAGTTACTTCTCAAATCCCCGGGGCAACAGGCGTTTTAATTCTCAAATCCATTGGGCCATGGGGATTTCAGTTCTGAAATCCACTGGGCCACTGGGATTGTAATTCTCAAATCCACTGGGCCACCTTGATTTTGATTCTCAAATCCACTGGGCCACGGGGATTTTGATTCTGAAATCCACTGGGTCAAGGGGATTTTACTTCTCAAATCCCATGAGGCATGGGGATTTTACTTCTCAAATGCTCTGGGCTACGGAGATATTTATTCTCAAATCCACTGGGCACGGGGATTTTGATTCTCAAATCCACTGGGCCATGGTGATTTTAATTCTTAAATCCCCTGGGCCACGGGGATGTTTATTCTCAAATCCGCTTGGTCACGGGGATTTTGATTCTCAAATCCATAGGGCCACCGGGATTTTAATTCTCAAATCTCCTGGGCCGCGGGGGTTTTGATTCTCAAATCCACTTTGTCACAGGATTTTACTTTTCAAATCCACTTAGGCACAGGATTCTCATTCTCAAATCCATAGGGTTACGGGGATTTGGATTCTCAAATCCACTGGGCACAGGATTTTAATTCTCTCAATTCACTGGGACATGGGGATTTTGATTCTCAACTCTCCTTGGTCACAGGAATTTTAATTCTCAAATCCACTTGGTCACAGGATTTTAATTCTCAAATCCACTTAGCCAATATGATTTTGTTTCTCAGATTCAGCGGGCCACGAGGATTTCAATTCTCAAATGCACTGGGCCACGGGGATTTCAATTCTCAAGTCCACCGGGCCACGGGGATGTTGATTCCTAAATGCACTGGGCCACAGGGATTTTGATTCTCAAATCCACTAGGCCACGCGTATTTTTATTCTCAAATGTGGTCGGTCAAAGGATTTTAATTCTGAAATCCACTGGGCCACGGGGATGTTGATTCTCAAATCCAGTGGGCCACGGGGATGTTGATTGTCAAATCCACTTGGTCACAGGATTTTGATTTTTAAATCCACTGGTCCACAGGAATTTTAATTCTCAAATCCACTAGGCCACGGGGATTTTGAGTCTCAAATCCCCTGTGCCACCGGGATTTTAATTCTCAAATTCAGTGGGCCACGGGGATGTTGATTGTCGAATCCACAGGGCCACACGATGTTGATTCTCAAATGCACTGGGCCACAGGATTTTATTTCTCAAATCCACTGGGCCACTGGGATGTTGATTCTCAAGTCCACGTGGCCACAGGATTTTACGTCTCCTATCCAGTGGGCCACGGGGATTTTATTGTGAAATCCTCGTGGCCACGGGGATTTTGAGTCTCAAATCCATGGGCCCCTGGGGCATTTACTTCTCAAATCCAAGGGGCAACGGGCATTTTAATTCTCCAATCCACTTGGCCACGGGGATTTTGATTCTAAAACCCCCTGGGCCATGGGGATTTTAGTTCTCAAATCCAATGGGCCACGGGGATGTGGAGTCTGAAGTCCACGTGGCCACAGGATTTTACTTCTCAAATCCACTGGGCCTCGGGGATTTTGATTCTCAAATCCATGGGGCCATGGGGATTTTACTTCTCAAATCCACGGGGCCACGGACATTTTAATTCTCAAATCCAGTGGGCCACGAGGATGTTGATTCTCAAATCCCCTGGGCCATGAGGATTTGAATTCTCAAATGCACTGTGCCATGGGGATTTCAATTCTCCAAGCTCACCGGGCCATGGGGATGTTGATTCCTAAATCCAGTGGGCCACGGGGATGTTGATTCTCAAATCCACTAGGCCACGCGTATTTTAATTCTGAAATCCAGTTGGTCACAGGATTTTAGTTCTGAAATCCACTGGGCCACGGGGATTTTAATTCTCAAATCCACTGGGCCATGGGGAAGTTACTTCTCAAATCCCCGGGGCAACAGGCATTTTAATTCTCAAATCCATTGGGCCATGGGGATTTTAGTTCTGAAATCCACTGGGCCACTGGGATTGTAATTCTCAAATCCACTGGGCCACGGGGATTTTGATTCTCAAATCCACTGGGCCATGGTGATTTTAATTCTTAAATCCACTGGGCCACGGGGATTTTGATTCTCAAAATCACTGGGCCACGGGGATTTTGATTCTCAAATCCATAGGGCCACCGGGATTTTAATTCTCAAATCTCCTGGGCCGCGGGGGTTTTGATTCTCAAATCCACTTTGTCACAGGATTTTACTTTTCAAATCCACTTAGGCACAGGATTCTCATTCTCAAATCCATAGGGTTACGGGGATTTGGATTCTCAAATCCACTGGGCACAGGATTTTAATTCTCTCAATTCACTGGGACATGGGGATTTTGATTCTCAACTCTCCTTGGTCACAGGAATTTTAATTCTCAAATCCACTTGGTCACAGGATTTTAATTCTCAAATCCACTTAGCCAATATGATTTTGTTTCTCAGATTCAGCGGGCCACGAGGATTTCAATTCTCAAATGCACTGGGCCACGGGGATTTCAATTCTCAAGTCCACCGGGCCACGGGGATGTTGATTCCTAAATGCACTGGGCCACAGGGATTTTGATTCTCAAATCCACTAGGCCACGCGTATTTTTATTCTCAAATGTGGTCGGTCAAAGGATTTTAATTCTGAAATCCACTGGGCCACGGGGATGTTGATTCTCAAATCCAGTGGGCCACGGGGATGTTGATTGTCAAATCCACTTGGTCACAGGATTTTGATTTTTAAATCCACTGGTCCACAGGGATTTTAATTCTCAAATCCACTAGGCCACGGGGATTTTGAGTCTCAAATCCCCTGTGCCACCGGGATTTTAATTCTCAAATTCAGTGGGCCACGGGGATGTTGATTGTCGAATCCACAGGGCCACACGATATTGATTCTCAAATGCACTGGGCCACAGGATTTTATTTCTCAAATCCACTGGGCCACTGGGATGTTGATTCTCAAGTCCACGTGGCCACAGGATTTTACGTCTCCTATCCAGTGGGCCACGGGGATTTTATTGTGAAATCCTCGTGGCCACGGGGATTTTGAGTCTCAAATCCATGGGCCCCTGGGGCATTTACTTCTCAAATCCAAGGGGCAACGGGCATTTTAATTCTCCAATCCACTTGGCCACGGGGATTTTGATTCTAAAACCCCCTGGGCCATGGGGATTTTAGTTCTCAAATCCACTGGGCCACGGGGATGTGGAGTCTGAAGTCCACGTGGCCACAGGATTTTACTTCTCAAATCCACTGGGCCTCGGGGATTTTGATTCTCAAATCCATGGGGCCATGGGGATTTTACTTCTCAAATCCACGGGGCCACGGACATTTTAATTCTCAAATCCAGTGGGCCACGAGGATGTTGATTCTCAAATCCCCTGGGCCATGAGGATTTGAATTCTCAAGTGCACTGTGCCATGGGGATTTCAATTCTCCAAGCTCACCGGGCCATGGGGATGTTGATTCCTAAATCCAGTGGGCCACGGGGATGTTGATTCTCAAATCCACTAGGCCACGCGTATTTTAATTCTGAAATCCAGTTGGTCACAGGATTTTAGTTCTGAAATCCACTGGGCCTCGGGGATTTTAATTCTCAAATCCACTGGGCCATGGGGAAGTTACTTCTCAAATCCCCGGGGCAACAGGCATTTTAATTCTCAAATCCATTGGGCCATGGGGATTTTAGTTCTGAAATCCACTGGGCCACTGGGATTGTAATTCTCAAATCCACTGGGCCACGGGGATTTTGATTCTCAAATCCACTGGGCCACGGGGATTTTGATTCTGAAATCCACTGGGCCTCGGGGATGTTGATTCTGAAATCCACTGGGTCAAGGGGATTTTACTTCTCAAATCCCATGAGGCATGGGGATTTTACTTCTCAAATGCTCTGGGCTACGGAGATATTTATTCTCAAATCCACTGGGCCACCTTGATTTTGATTCTGAAATCCACTGGGCCATGGTGATTTTAATTCTTAAATCCCCTGGGCCACGGGGATGTTTATTCTCAAATCCGCTTGGTCACGGGGATTTTGATTCTCAAATCCATAGGGCCACCGGGATTTTAATTCTCAAATCTCCTGGGCCGCGGGGGTTTTGATTCTCAAATCCACTTTGTCACAGGATTTTACTTTTCAAATCCACTTAGGCACAGGATTCTCATTCTCAAATCCATAGGGTTACGGGGATTTGGATTCTCAAATCCACTGGGCACAGGATTTTAATTCTCTCAATTCACTGGGACATGGGGATTTTGATTCTCAACTCTCCTTGGTCACAGGAATTTTAATTCTCAAATCCACTTGGTCACAGGATTTTAATTCTCAAATCCACTTAGCCAATATGATTTTGTTTCTCAGATTCAGCGGGCCACGAGGATTTCAATTCTCAAATGCACTGGGCCACGGGGATTTCAATTCTCAAGTCCACCGGGCCACGGGGATGTTGATTCCTAAATGCACTGGGCCATAGGGATTTTGATTCTCAAATCCACTAGGCCACGCGTATTTTTATTCTCAAATGTGGTCGGTCAAAGGATTTTAATTCTGAAATCCACTGGGCCACGGGGATGTTGATTCTCAAATCCAGTGGGCCACGGGGATGTTGATTGTCAAATCCACTCGGTCACAGGATTTTGATTTTTAAATCCACTGGTCCACAGGGATTTTAATTCTCAAATCCACTAGGCCACGGGGATTTTACTTCTCAAATCCCCTGTGCCACCGGGATTTTAATTCTCAAATTCAGTGGGCCACGGGGATGTTGATTGTCGAATCCACAGGGCCACACGATGTTGATTCTCAAATGCACTGGGCCACAGGATTTTATTTCTCAAATCCACTGGGCCACTGGGATGTTGATTCTCAAGTCCACGTGGCCACAGGATTTTACGTCTCCTATCCAGTGGGCCACGGGGATTTTATTGTGAAATCCTCGTGGCCACGGGGATTTTGAGTCTCAAATCCATGGGGCCCTGGGGCATTTACTTCTCAAATCCAAGGGGCAACGGGCATTTTAATTCTCAAATCCAGTGGGCCACGGGGATTTTGATTCTCAAATCCCCTGGGCCATGGGGATTTGAATTCTCAAATGCACTGTGCCATGGGGATTTCAATTCTCCAAGCTCACCGGGCCATGGGGATGTTGATTCCTAAATCCAGTGGGCCACGGGGATGTTGATTCTCAAATCCACTAGGCCACGCGTATTTTAATTCTGAAATCCAGTTGGTCACAGGATTTTAATTCTTAAATCCACTGGGCCACGGGGATGTTTATTCTCAAATCCGCTTGGTCACGGGGATTTTGATTCTCAAATCCATAGGGCCACCGGGATTTTAATTCTCAAATCTCCTGGGCCACGGGGGTTTTGATTCTCAAATCCACTTTGTCACAGGATTTTACTTTTCAAATCCACTTAGGCACAGGATTCTCATTCTCAAATCCATAGGGTTACGGGGATTTGGATTCTCAAATCCACTGGGCACAGGATTTTAATTCTCTCAATTCACTGGGACATGGGGATTTTGATTCTCAACTCTCCTTGGTCACAGGAATTTTAATTCTCAAATCCACTTGGTCACAGGATTTTAATTCTCAAATCCACTTAGCCAATATGATTTTGTTTCTCAGATTCAGCGGGCCACGAGGATTTCAATTCTCAAATGCACTGGGCCACGGGGATTTCAATTCTCAAGTCCACCGGGCCACGGGGATGTTGATTCCTAAATGCACTGGGCCACAGGGATTTTGATTCTCAAATCCACTAGGCCACGCGTATTTTTATTCTCAAATGTGGTCGGTCAAAGGATTTTAATTCTGAAATCCACTGGGCCACGGGGATGTTGATTCTCAAATCCAGTGGGCCACGGGGATGTTGATTGTCAAATCCACTTGGTCACAGGATTTTGATTTTTAAATCCACTGGTCCACAGGGATTTTAATTCTCAAATCCACTAGGCCACGGGGATTTTGAGTCTCAAATCCCCTGTGCCACCGGGATTTTAATTCTCAAATTCAGTGGGCCACGGGGATGTTGATTGTCGAATCCACAGGGCCACACGATGTTGATTCTCAAATGCACTGGGCCACAGGATTTTATTTCTCAAATCCACTGGGCCACTGGGATGTTGATTCTCAAGTCCACGTGGCCACAGGATTTTACGTCTCCTATCCAGTGGGCCACGGGGATTTTATTGTGAAATCCTCGTGGCCACGGGGATTTTGAGTCTCAAATCCATGGGGCCCTGGGGAATTTACTTCTCAAATCCAAGGGGCAACGGGCATTTTAATTCTCAAATCCAGTGGGCCACGAGGATGTTGATTCTCAAATCCCCTGGGCCATGGGGATTTGAATTCTCAAATGCACTGTGCCATGGGGATTTCAATTCTGCAAGCTCACCGGGCCATGGGGATGTTGATTCCTAAATCCAGTGGGCCACGGGGATGTTGATTCTCAAATCCACTAGGCCACGCGTATTTTAATTCTGAAATCCAGTTGGTCACAGGATTTTAGTTCTGAAATCCACTGGGCCACGGGGATTTTAATTCTCAAATCCACTGGGCCATGGGGAAGTTACTTCTCAAATCCCCGGGGCAACAGGCATTTTAATTCTCAAATCCATTGGGCCATGGGGATTTTAGTTCTGAAATCCACTGGGCCACTGGGATTGTAATTCTCAAATCCACTGGGCCACCTTGATTTTGATTCTCAAATCCACTGGGCCACTGGGATTGTAATTCTCAAATCCACTGGGCCTCGGGGATGTTGATTCTGAAATCCTCTGGGTCAAGGGGATTTTACTTCTCAAATCCCATGAGGCATGGGGATTTTACTTCTCAAATGCTCTGGGCTACGGAGATATTTATTCTCAAATCCACTGGGCACGGGAATTTTTATTCTCAAATCCACTGGGCCATGGTGATTTTAATTCTTAAATCCCCTGGGCCACGGGGATGTTTATTCTCAAATCCGCTTGGTCACGGGGATTTTGATTCTCAAATCCATAGGGCCACCGGGATTTTAATTCTCAAATCTCCTGGGCCGCGGGGGTTTTGATTCTCAAATCCACTTTGTCACAGGATTTTACTTTTCAAATCCACTTAGGCACAGGATTCTCATTCTCAAATCCATAGGGTTACGGGGATTTGGATTCTCAAATCCACTGGGCACAGGATTTTAATTCTCTCAATTCACTGGGACATGGGGATTTTGATTCTCAACTCTCCTTGGTCACAGGAATTTTAATTCTCAAATCCACTTGGTCACAGGATTTTAATTCTCAAATCCACTTAGCCAATATGATTTTGTTTCTCAGATTCAGCGGGCCACGAGGATTTCAATTCTCAAATGCACTGGGCCATGGGGATTTCAATTCTCAAGTCCACCGGGCCACGGGGATGTTGATTCCTAAATGCACTGGGCCACAGGGATTTTGATTCTCAAATCCACTAGGCCACGCGTATTTTTATTCTCAAATGTGGTCGGTCAAAGGATTTTAATTCTGAAATCCACTGGGCCACGGGGATGTTGATTCTCAAATCCAGTGGGCCACGGGGATGTTGATTGTCAAATCCACTCGGTCACAGGATTTTGATTTTTAAATCCACTGGTCCACAGGGATTTTAATTCTCAAATCCACTAGGCCACGGGGATTTTACTTCTCAAATCCCCTGTGCCACCGGGATTTTAATTCTCAAATTCAGTGGGCCACGGGGATGTTGATTGTCGAATCCACAGGGCCACACGATGTTGATTCTCAAATGCACTGGGCCACAGGATTTTATTTCTCAAATCCGCTGGGCCACTGGGATGTTGATTCTCAAGTCCACGTGGCCACAGGATTTTACGTCTCCTATCCAGTGGGCCACGGGGATTTTATTGTGAAATCCTCGTGGCCACGGGGATTTTGAGTCTCAAATCCATGGGGCCCTGGGGCATTTACTTCTGAAATCCAATGGGCAACGGGCATTTTAATTCTCAAATCCAGTGGGCCACGGGGATTTTGATTCTAAAACCCCCTGGGCCATGGGGATTTTAGTTCTCAAATCCAATGGGCCACAGGGATGTGGAGTCTGAAGTCCACGTGGCCACAGGATTTTACTTCTCAAATCCACTGGGCCTCGGGGATTTTGATGCTCAAATCCATGGGGCCATGGGGATTTCACTTCTCAAATCCACGGGGCCACGGACATTTTAATTCTCAAATCCAGTGGGCCACGAGGATGTTGATTCTCAAATCCCCTGGGCCATGGGGATTTGAATTCTCAAATGCACTGTGCCATGGGGATTTCAATTCTGCAAGCTCACCGGGCCATGGGGATGTTGATTCCTAAATCCAGTGGGCCACGGGGATGTTGATTCTCAAATCCACTAGGCCACGCGTATTTTAATTCTGAAATCCAGTTGGTCAAAGGATTTTAATTCTGAAATCCACTGGGCCACGGGGATTTTAATTCTCAAATCCACTGGGCCATGGGGAAGTTACTTCTCAAATCCCCGGGGCAACAGGCGTTTTAATTCTCAAATCCATTGGGCCATGGGGATTTCAGTTCTGAAATCCACTGGGCCACTGGGATTGTAATTCTCAAATCCACTGGGCCACCTTGATTTTGATTCTCAAATCCACTGGGCCACGGGGATTTTGATTCTGAAATCCACTGGGCCTCGGGGATGTTGATTCTGAAATCCACTGGGTCAAGGGGATTTTACTTCTCAAATCCCCTGAGGCATGGGGATTTTACTTCTCAAATGCTCTGGGCTACGGAGATATTTATTCTCAAATCCACTGGGCACGGGAATTTTTATTCTCAAATCCACTGGGCCATGGTGATTTTAATTCTTAAATCCCCTGGGCCACGGGGATGTTTATTCTCAAATCCGCTTGGTCACGGGGATTTTGATTCTCAAATCCATAGGGCCACCGGGATTTTAATTCTCAAGTCTCCTGGGCCGCGGGGGTTTTGATTCTCAAATCCACTTTGTCACAGGATTTTACTTTTAAAATCCACTTAGGCACAGGATTCTCATTCTCAAATCCATAGGGTTACGGGGATTTGGATTCTCAAATCCACTGGGCACAGGATTTTAATTCTCTCAATTCACTGGGACATGGGGATTTTGATTCTCAACTCTCCTTGGTCACAGGAATTTTAATTCTCAAATCCACTTGGTCACAGGATTTTAATTCTCAAATCCACTTAGCCAATATGATTTTGTTTCTCAGATTCAGCGGGCCACGAGGATTTCAATTCTCAAATGCACTGGGCCACGGGGATTTCAATTCTCAAGTCCACCGGGCCACGGGGATGTTGATTCCTAAATGCACTGGGCCACAGGGATTTTGATTCTCAAATCCACTAGGCCACGCGTATTTTTATTCTCAAATGTGGTCGGTCAAAGGATTTTAATTCTGAAATCCACTGGGCCACGGGGATGTTGATTCTCAAATCCAGTGGGCCACGGGGATGTTGATTGTCAAATCCACTTGGTCACAGGATTTTGATTTTTAAATCCACTGGTCCACAGGGATTTTAATTCTCAAATCCACTAGGCCACGGGGATTTTGAGTCTCAAATCCGCTGTGCCACCGGGATTTTAATTCTCAAATTCAGTGGGCCACGGGGATGTTGATTGTCGAATCCACAGGGCCACACGATATTGATTCTCAAATGCACTGGGCCACAGGATTTTATTTCTCAAATCCACTGGGCCACTGGGATGTTGATTCTCAAGTCCACGTGGCCACAGGATTTTACGTCTCCTATCCAGTGGGCCACGGGGATTTTATTGTGAAATCCTCGTGGCCACGGGGATTTTGAGTCTCAAATCCATGGGCCCCTGGGGCATTTACTTCTCAAATCCAAGGGGCAACGGGCATTTTAATTCTCCAATCCACTTGGCCACGGGGATTTTGATTCTAAAACCCCCTGGGCCATGGGGATTTTAGTTCTCAAATCCAATGGGCCACGGGGATGTGGAGTCTGAAGTCCACGTGGCCACAGGATTTTACTTCTCAAATCCACTGGGCCTCGGGGATTTTGATTCTCAAATCCATGGGGCCATGGGGATTTTACTTCTCAAATCCACGGGGCCACGGACATTTTAATTCTCAAATCCAGTGGGCCACGAGGATGTTGATTCTCAAATCCCCTGGGCCATGAGGATTTGAATTCTCAAGTGCACTGTGCCATGGGGATTTCAATTCTCCAAGCTCACCGGGCCATGGGGATGTTGATTCCTAAATCCAGTGGGCCACGGGGATGTTGATTCTCAAATCCACTAGGCCACGCGTATTTTAATTCTGAAATCCAGTTGGTCACAGGATTTTAGTTCTGAAATCCACTGGGCCACGGGGATTTTAATTCTCAAATCCACTGGGCCATGGGGAAGTTACTTCTCAAATCCCCGGGGCAACAGGCATTTTAATTCTCAAATCCATTGGGCCATGGGGATTTTAGTTCTGAAATCCACTGGGCCACTGGGATTGTAATTCTCAAATCCACTGGGCCACCTTGATTTTGATTCTCAAATCCACTGGGCCACTGGGATTGTAATTCTCAAATCCACTGGGCCTCGGGGATGTTGATTCTGAAATCCTCTGGGTCAAGGGGATTTTACTTCTCAAATCCCATGAGGCATGGGGATTTTACTTCTCAAATGCTCTGGGCTACGGAGATATTTATTCTCAAATCCACTGGGCACGGGAATTTTTATTCTCAAATCCACTGGGCCATGGTGATTTTAATTCTTAAATCCCCTGGGCCACGGGGATGTTTATTCTCAAATCCGCTTGGTCACGGGGATTTTGATTCTCAAATCCATAGGGCCACCGGGATTTTAATTCTCAAATCTCCTGGGCCGCGGGGGTTTTGATTCTCAAATCCACTTTGTCACAGGATTTTACTTTTCAAATCCACTTAGGCACAGGATTCTCATTCTCAAATCCATAGGGTTACGGGGATTTGGATTCTCAAATCCACTGGGCACAGGATTTTAATTCTCTCAATTCACTGGGACATGGGGATTTTGATTCTCAACTCTCCTTGGTCACAGGAATTTTAATTCTCAAATCCACTTGGTCACAGGATTTTAATTCTCAAATCCACTTAGCCAATATGATTTTGTTTCTCAGATTCAGCGGGCCACGAGGATTTCAATTCTCAAATGCACTGGGCCATGGGGATTTCAATTCTCAAGTCCACCGGGCCACGGGGATGTTGATTCCTAAATGCACTGGGCCACAGGGATTTTGATTCTCAAATCCACTAGGCCACGCGTATTTTTATTCTCAAATGTGGTCGGTCAAAGGATTTTAATTCTGAAATCCACTGGGCCACGGGGATGTTGATTCTCAAATCCAGTGGGCCACGGGGATGTTGATTGTCAAATCCACTCGGTCACAGGATTTTGATTTTTAAATCCACTGGTCCACAGGGATTTTAATTCTCAAATCCACTAGGCCACGGGGATTTTACTTCTCAAATCCCCTGTGCCACCGGGATTTTAATTCTCAAATTCAGTGGGCCACGGGGATGTTGATTGTCGAATCCACAGGGCCACACGATGTTGATTCTCAAATGCACTGGGCCACAGGATTTTATTTCTCAAATCCGCTGGGCCACTGGGATGTTGATTCTCAAGTCCACGTGGCCACAGGATTTTACATCTCCTATCCAGTGGGCCACGGGGATTTTATTGTGAAATCCTCGTGGCCACGGGGATTTTGAGTCTCAAATCCATGGGGCCCTGGGGCATTTACTTCTGAAATCCAATGGGCAACGGGCATTTTAATTCTCAAATCCAGTGGGCCACGGGGATTTTGATTCTAAAACCCCCTGGGCCATGGGGATTTTAGTTCTCAAATCCAATGGGCCACAGGGATGTGGAGTCTGAAGTCCACGTGGCCACAGGATTTTACTTCTCAAATCCACTGGGCCTCGGGGATTTTGATGCTCAAATCCATGGGGCCATGGGGATTTCACTTCTCAAATCCACGGGGCCACGGACATTTTAATTCTCAAATCCAGTGGGCCACGAGGATGTTGATTCTCAAATCCCCTGGGCCATGGGGATTTGAATTCTCAAATGCACTGTGCCATGGGGATTTCAATTCTGCAAGCTCACCGGGCCATGGGGATGTTGATTCCTAAATCCAGTGGGCCACGGGGATGTTGATTCTCAAATCCACTAGGCCACGCGTATTTTAATTCTGAAATCCAGTTGGTCAAAGGATTTTAATTCTGAAATCCACTGGGCCACGGGGATTTTAATTCTCAAATCCACTGGGCCATGGGGAAGTTACTTCTCAAATCCCCGGGGCAACAGGCGTTTTAATTCTCAAATCCATTGGGCCATGGGGATTTCAGTTCTGAAATCCACTGGGCCACTGGGATTGTAATTCTCAAATCCACTGGGCCACCTTGATTTTGATTCTCAAATCCACTGGGCCACGGGGATTTTGATTCTGAAATCCACTGGGCCTCGGGGATGTTGATTCTGAAATCCACTGGGTCAAGGGGATTTTACTTCTCAAATCCCCTGAGGCATGGGGATTTTACTTCTCAAATGCTCTGGGCTACGGAGATATTTATTCTCAAATCCACTGGGCACGGGAATTTTTATTCTCAAATCCACTGGGCCATGGTGATTTTAATTCTTAAATCCCCTGGGCCACGGGGATGTTTATTCTCAAATCCGCTTGGTCACGGGGATTTTGATTCTCAAATCCATAGGGCCACCAGGATTTTAATTCTCAAGTCTCCTGGGCCGCGGGGGTTTTGATTCTCAAATCCACTTTGTCACAGGATTTTACTTTTAAAATCCACTTAGGCACAGGATTCTCATTCTCAAATCCATAGGGTTACGGGGATTTGGATTCTCAAATCCACTGGGCACAGGATTTTAATTCTCTCAATTCACTGGGACATGGGGATTTTGATTCTCAACTCTCCTTGGTCACAGGAATTTTAATTCTCAAATCCACTTGGTCACAGGATTTTAATTCTCAAATCCACTTAGCCAATATGATTTTGTTTCTCAGATTCAGCGGGCCACGAGGATTTCAATTCTCAAATGCACTGGGCCACGGGGATTTCAATTCTCAAGTCCACCGGGCCACGGGGATGTTGATTCCTAAATGCACTGGGCCACAGGGATTTTGATTCTCAAATCCACTAGGCCACGCGTATTTTTATTCTCAAATGTGGTCGGTCAAAGGATTTTAATTCTGAAATCCACTGGGCCACGGGGATGTTGATTCTCAAATCCAGTGGGCCACGGGGATGTTGATTGTCAAATCCACTTGGTCACAGGATTTTGATTTTTAAATCCACTGGTCCACAGGGATTTTAATTCTCAAATCCACTAGGCCACGGGGATTTTGAGTCTCAAATCCGCTGTGCCACCGGGATTTTAATTCTCAAATTCAGTGGGCCACGGGGATGTTGATTGTCGAATCCACAGGGCCACACGATGTTGATTCTCAAATGCACTGGGCCACAGGATTTTATTTCTCAAATCCACTGGGCCACTGGGATGTTGATTCTCAAGTCCACGTGGCCACAGGATTTTACGTCTCCTATCCAGTGGGCCACGGGGATTTTATTGTGAAATCCTCGTGGCCACGGGGATTTTGAGTCTCAAATCCATGGGGCCCTGGGGCATTTACTTCTCAAATCCAACGGGCAACGGGCATTTTAATTCTCCAATCCACTTGGCCACGGGGATTTTGATTCTAAAACCCCCTGGGCCATGGGGATTTTAGTTCTCAAATCCAATGGGCCACGGGGATGTGGAGTCTGAAGTCCACGTGGCCACAGGATTTTACTTCTCAAATCCACTGGGCCTCGGGGATTTTGATTCTCAAATCCATGGGGCCATGGGGATTTTACTTCTCAAATCCACGGGGCCACGGACATTTTAATTCTCAAATCCAGTGGGCCACGAGGATGTTGATTCTCAAATCCCCTGGGCCATGAGGATTTGAATTCTCAAGTGCACTGTGCCATGGGGATTTCAATTCTCCAAGCTCACCGGGCCATGGGGATGTTGATTCCTAAATCCAGTGGGCCACGGGGATGTTGATTCTCAAATCCACTAGGCCACGCGTATTTTAATTCTGAAATCCAGTTGGTCACAGGATTTTAGTTCTGAAATCCACTGGGCCACGGGGATTTTAATTCTCAAATCCACTGGGCCATGGGGAAGTTACTTCTCAAATCCCCGGGGCAACAGGCATTTTAATTCTCAAATCCATTGGGCCATGGGGATTTTAGTTCTGAAATCCACTGGGCCACTGGGATTGTAATTCTCAAATCCACTGGGCCACCTTGATTTTGATTCTCAAATCCACTGGGCCATGGTGATTTTAATTCTTAAATCCACTGGGCCACGGGGATTTTGATTCTCAAAATCACTGGGCCACGGGGATTTTGATTCTCAAATCCATAGGGCCACCGGGATTTTAATTCTCAAATCTCCTGGGCCACGGGGGTTTTGATTCTCAAATCCACTTTGTCACAGGATTTTACTTTTCAAATCCACTTAGGCACAGGATTCTCATTCTCAAATCCATAGGGTTACGGGGATTTGGATTCTCAAATCCACTGGGCACAGGATTTTAATTCTCTCAATTCACTGGGACATGGGGATTTTGATTCTCAACTCTCCTTGGTCACAGGAATTTTAATTCTCAAATCCACTTGGTCACAGGATTTTAATTCTCAAATCCACTTAGCCAATATGATTTTGTTTCTCAGATTCAGCGGGCCACGAGGATTTCAATTCTCAAATGCACTGGGCCATGGGGATTTCAATTCTCAAGTCCACCGGGCCACGGGGATGTTGATTCCTAAATGCACTGGGCCACAGGGATTTTGATTCTCAAATCCACTAGGCCACGCGTATTTTTATTCTCAAATGTGGTCGGTCAAAGGATTTTAATTCTGAAATCCACTGGGCCACGGGGATGTTGATTCTCAAATCCAGTGGGCCACGGGGATGTTGATTGTCAAATCCACTCGGTCACAGGATTTTGATTTTTAAATCCACTGGTCCACAGGGATTTTAATTCTCAAATCCACTAGGCCACGGGGATTTTACTTCTCAAATCCCCTGTGCCACCGGGATTTTAATTCTCAAATTCAGTGGGCCACGGGGATGTTGATTGTCGAATCCACAGGGCCACACGATGTTGATTCTCAAATGCACTGGGCCACAGGATTTTATTTCTCAAATCCGCTGGGCCACTGGGATGTTGATTCTCAAGTCCACGTGGCCACAGGATTTTACATCTCCTATCCAGTGGGCCACGGGGATTTTATTGTGAAATCCTCGTGGCCACGGGGATTTTGAGTCTCAAATCCATGGGGCCCTGGGGCATTTACTTCTGAAATCCAATGGGCAACGGGCATTTTAATTCTCAAATCCAGTGGGCCACGGGGATTTTGATTCTAAAACCCCCTGGGCCATGGGGATTTTAGTTCTCAAATCCAATGGGCCACAGGGATGTGGAGTCTGAAGTCCACGTGGCCACAGGATTTTACTTCTCAAATCCACTGGGCCTCGGGGATTTTGATGCTCAAATCCATGGGGCCATGGGGATTTCACTTCTCAAATCCACGGGGCCACGGACATTTTAATTCTCAAATCCAGTGGGCCACGAGGATGTTGATTCTCAAATCCCCTGGGCCATGGGGATTTGAATTCTCAAATGCACTGTGCCATGGGGATTTCAATTCTGCAAGCTCACCGGGCCATGGGGATGTTGATTCCTAAATCCAGTGGGCCACGGGGATGTTGATTCTCAAATCCACTAGGCCACGCGTATTTTAATTCTGAAATCCAGTTGGTCAAAGGATTTTAATTCTGAAATCCACTGGGCCACGGGGATTTTAATTCTCAAATCCACTGGGCCATGGGGAAGTTACTTCTCAAATCCCCGGGGCAACAGGCGTTTTAATTCTCAAATCCATTGGGCCATGGGGATTTCAGTTCTGAAATCCACTGGGCCACTGGGATTGTAATTCTCAAATCCACTGGGCCACCTTGATTTTGATTCTCAAATCCACTGGGCCACGGGGATTTTGATTCTGAAATCCACTGGGCCTCGGGGATGTTGATTCTGAAATCCACTGGGTCAAGGGGATTTTACTTCTCAAATCCCCTGAGGCATGGGGATTTTACTTCTCAAATGCTCTGGGCTACGGAGATATTTATTCTCAAATCCACTGGGCACGGGAATTTTTATTCTCAAATCCACTGGGCCATGGTGATTTTAATTCTTAAATCCCCTGGGCCACGGGGATGTTTATTCTCAAATCCGCTTGGTCACGGGGATTTTGATTCTCAAATCCATAGGGCCACCAGGATTTTAATTCTCAAGTCTCCTGGGCCGCGGGGGTTTTGATTCTCAAATCCACTTTGTCACAGGATTTTACTTTTAAAATCCACTTAGGCACAGGATTCTCATTCTCAAATCCATAGGGTTACGGGGATTTGGATTCTCAAATCCACTGGGCACAGGATTTTAATTCTCTCAATTCACTGGGACATGGGGATTTTGATTCTCAACTCTCCTTGGTCACAGGAATTTTAATTCTCAAATCCACTTGGTCACAGGATTTTAATTCTCAAATCCACTTAGCCAATATGATTTTGTTTCTCAGATTCAGCGGGCCACGAGGATTTCAATTCTCAAATGCACTGGGCCACGGGGATTTCAATTCTCAAGTCCACCGGGCCACGGGGATGTTGATTCCTAAATGCACTGGGCCACAGGGATTTTGATTCTCAAATCCACTAGGCCACGCGTATTTTTATTCTCAAATGTGGTCGGTCAAAGGATTTTAATTCTGAAATCCACTGGGCCACGGGGATGTTGATTCTCAAATCCAGTGGGCCACGGGGATGTTGATTGTCAAATCCACTTGGTCACAGGATTTTGATTTTTAAATCCACTGGTCCACAGGGATTTTAATTCTCAAATCCACTAGGCCACGGGGATTTTGAGTCTCAAATCCGCTGTGCCACCGGGATTTTAATTCTCAAATTCAGTGGGCCACGGGGATGTTGATTGTCGAATCCACAGGGCCACACGATGTTGATTCTCAAATGCACTGGGCCACAGGATTTTATTTCTCAAATCCACTGGGCCACTGGGATGTTGATTCTCAAGTCCACGTGGCCACAGGATTTTACGTCTCCTATCCAGTGGGCCACGGGGATTTTATTGTGAAATCCTCGTGGCCACGGGGATTTTGAGTCTCAAATCCATGGGGCCCTGGGGCATTTACTTCTCAAATCCAACGGGCAACGGGCATTTTAATTCTCCAATCCACTTGGCCACGGGGATTTTGATTCTAAAACCCCCTGGGCCATGGGGATTTTAGTTCTCAAATCCAATGGGCCACGGGGATGTGGAGTCTGAAGTCCACGTGGCCACAGGATTTTACTTCTCAAATCCACTGGGCCTCGGGGATTTTGATTCTCAAATCCATGGGGCCATGGGGATTTTACTTCTCAAATCCACGGGGCCACGGACATTTTAATTCTCAAATCCAGTGGGCCACGAGGATGTTGATTCTCAAATCCCCTGGGCCATGAGGATTTGAATTCTCAAGTGCACTGTGCCATGGGGATTTCAATTCTCCAAGCTCACCGGGCCATGGGGATGTTGATTCCTAAATCCAGTGGGCCACGGGGATGTTGATTCTCAAATCCACTAGGCCACGCGTATTTTAATTCTGAAATCCAGTTGGTCACAGGATTTTAGTTCTGAAATCCACTGGGCCACGGGGATTTTAATTCTCAAATCCACTGGGCCATGGGGAAGTTACTTCTCAAATCCCCGGGGCAACAGGCATTTTAATTCTCAAATCCATTGGGCCATGGGGATTTTAGTTCTGAAATCCACTGGGCCACTGGGATTGTAATTCTCAAATCCACTGGGCCACCTTGATTTTGATTCTCAAATCCACTGGGCCATGGTGATTTTAATTCTTAAATCCACTGGGCCACGGGGATTTTGATTCTCAAAATCACTGGGCCACGGGGATTTTGATTCTCAAATCCATAGGGCCACCGGGATTTTAATTCTCAAATCTCCTGGGCCACGGGGGTTTTGATTCTCAAATCCACTTTGTCACAGGATTTTACTTTTCAAATCCACTTAGGCACAGGATTCTCATTCTCAAATCCATAGGGTTACGGGGATTTGGATTCTCAAATCCACTGGGCACAGGATTTTAATTCTCTCAATTCACTGGGACATGGGGATTTTGATTCTCAACTCTCCTTGGTCACAGGAATTTTAATTCTCAAATCCACTTGGTCACAGGATTTTAATTCTCAAATCCACTTAGCCAATATGATTTTGTTTCTCAGATTCAGCGGGCCACGAGGATTTCAATTCTCAAATGCACTGGGCCATGGGGATTTCAATTCTCAAGTCCACCGGGCCACGGGGATGTTGATTCCTAAATGCACTGGGCCACAGGGATTTTGATTCTCAAATCCACTAGGCCACGCGTATTTTTATTCTCAAATGTGGTCGGTCAAAGGATTTTAATTCTGAAATCCACTGGGCCACGGGGATGTTGATTCTCAAATCCAGTGGGCCACGGGGATGTTGATTCTCAAATCCACTTGGTCATAGGATTTTGATTTTTAAATCCACTGGTCCACAGGGATTTTAATTCTCAAATTCAGTGGGCCACGGGGATGTTGATTGTCGAATCCACAGGGCCACACGATGTTGATTCTCAAATGCACTGGGCCACAGGATTTTCATTCTCAAATCCACTGGGCCACTGGGATGTTGATTCTCAAGTCCACGTGGCCACAGGATTTTACGTCTCCTATCCAGTGGGCCACGGGGATTTTATTGTGAAATCCTCGTGGCCACGGGGATTTTGAGTCTCAAATCCATGGGCCCCTGGGGCATTTACTTCTCAAATCCAATGGGCAACGGGCATTTTAATTCTCAAATCCAGTGGGCCACGGGGATTTTGATTCTAAAACCCCCTGGGCCATGGGGATTTTAGTTCTCAAATCCAATGGGCCACAGGGATGTGGAGTCTGAAGTCCACGTGGCCACAGGATTTTACTTCTCAAATCCACTGGGCCTCGGGGATTTTGATTCTCAAATCCATGGGGCCATGGGGATTTTACTTCTCAAATCCACGGGGCCACGGACATTTTAATTCTCAAATCCAGTGGGCCACGAGGATGTTGATTCTCAAATCCCCTGGGCCATGAGGATTTGAATTCTCAAGTGCACTGTGCCATGGGGATTTCAATTCTCCAAGCTCACCGGGCCATGGGGATGTTGATTCCTAAATCCGGTGGGCCACGGGGATGTTGATTCTCAAATCCACTAGGCCACGCGTATTTTAATTCTGAAATCCAGTTGGTCACAGGATTTTAATTCTGAAATCCACTGGGCCACGGGGATTTTAATTCTCAAATCCACTGGGCCATGGGGAAGTTACTTCTCAAATCCCCGGGGCAACAGGCGTTTTAATTCTCAAATCCATTGGGCCATGGGGATTTCAGTTCTGAAATCCACTGGGCCACTGGGATTGTAATTCTCAAATCCACTGGGCCACCTTGATTTTGATTCTCAAATCCACTGGGCCACGGGGATTTTGATTCTGAAATCCACTGGGTCAAGGGGATTTTACTTCTCAAATCCCATGAGGCATGGGGATTTTACTTCTCAAATGCTCTGGGCTACGGAGATATTTATTCTCAAATCCACTGGGCACGGGGATTTTGATTCTCAAATCCACTGGGCCATGGTGATTTTAATTCTTAAATCCCCTGGGCCACGGGGATGTTTATTCTCAAATCCGCTTGGTCACGGGGATTTTGATTCTCAAATCCATAGGGCCACCGGGATTTTAATTCTCAAATCTCCTGGGCCGCGGGGGTTTTGATTCTCAAATCCACTTTGTCACAGGATTTTACTTTTCAAATCCACTTAGGCACAGGATTCTCATTCTCAAATCCATAGGGTTACGGGGATTTGGATTCTCAAATCCACTGGGCACAGGATTTTAATTCTCTCAATTCACTGGGACATGGGGATTTTGATTCTCAACTCTCCTTGGTCACAGGAATTTTAATTCTCAAATCCACTTGGTCACAGGATTTTAATTCTCAAATCCACTTAGCCAATATGATTTTGTTTCTCAGATTCAGCGGGCCACGAGGATTTCAATTCTCAAATGCACTGGGCCACGGGGATTTCAATTCTCAAGTCCACCGGGCCACGGGGATGTTGATTCCTAAATGCACTGGGCCACAGGGATTTTGATTCTCAAATCCACTAGGCCACGCGTATTTTTATTCTCAAATGTGGTCGGTCAAAGGATTTTAATTCTGAAATCCACTGGGCCACGGGGATGTTGATTCTCAAATCCAGTGGGCCACGGGGATGTTGATTGTCAAATCCACTTGGTCACAGGATTTTGATTTTTAAATCCACTGGTCCACAGGGATTTTAATTCTCAAATCCACTAGGCCACGGGGATTTTGAGTCTCAAATCCGCTGTGCCACCGGGATTTTAATTCTCAAATTCAGTGGGCCACGGGGATGTTGATTGTCGAATCCACAGGGCCACACGATGTTGATTCTCAAATGCACTGGGCCACAGGATTTTATTTCTCAAATCCACTGGGCCACTGGGATGTTGATTCTCAAGTCCACGTGGCCACAGGATTTTACGTCTCCTATCCAGTGGGCCACGGGGATTTTATTGTGAAATCCTCGTGGCCACGGGGATTTTGAGTCTCAAATCCATGGGCCCCTGGGGCATTTACTTCTCAAATCCAAGGGGCAACGGGCATTTTAATTCTCCAATCCACTTGGCCACGGGGATTTTGATTCTAAAACCCCCTGGGCCATGGGGATTTTAGTTCTCAAATCCAATGGGCCACGGGGATGTGGAGTCTGAAGTCCACGTGGCCACAGGATTTTACTTCTCAAATCCACTGGGCCTCGGGGATTTTGATTCTCAAATCCATGGGGCCATGGGGATTTTACTTCTCAAATCCACGGGGCCACGGACATTTTAATTCTCAAATCCAGTGGGCCACGAGGATGTTGATTCTCAAATCCCCTGGGCCATGAGGATTTGAATTCTCAAATGCACTGTGCCATGGGGATTTCAATTCTCCAAGCTCACCGGGCCATGGGGATGTTGATTCCTAAATCCAGTGGGCCACGGGGATGTTGATTCTCAAATCCACTAGGCCACGCGTATTTTAATTCTGAAATCCAGTTGGTCACAGGATTTTAGTTCTGAAATCCACTGGGCCTCGGGGATTTTAATTCTCAAATCCACTGGGCCATGGGGAAGTTACTTCTCAAATCCCCGGGGCAACAGGCATTTTAATTCTCAAATCCATTGGGCCATGGGGATTTTAGTTCTGAAATCCACTGGGCCACTGGGATTGTAATTCTCAAATCCACTGGGCCACGGGGATTTTGATTCTCAAATCCACTGGGCCATGGTGATTTTAATTCTTAAATCCCCTGGGCCACGGGGATGTTTATTCTCAAATCCGCTTGGTCACGGGGATTTTGATTCTCAAATCCATAGGGCCACCGGGATTTTAATTCTCAAATCTCCTGGGCCGCGGGGGTTTTGATTCTCAAATCCACTTTGTCACAGGATTTTACTTTTCAAATCCACTTAGGCACAGGATTCTCATTCTCAAATCCATAGGGTTACGGGGATTTGGATTCTCAAATCCACTGGGCACAGGATTTTAATTCTCTCAATTCACTGGGACATGGGGATTTTGATTCTCAACTCTCCTTGGTCACAGGAATTTTAATTCTCAAATCCACTTGGTCACAGGATTTTAATTCTCAAATCCACTTAGCCAATATGATTTTGTTTCTCAGATTCAGCGGGCCACGAGGATTTCAATTCTCAAATGCACTGGGCCACGGGGATTTCAATTCTCAAGTCCACCGGGCCACGGGGATGTTGATTCCTAAATGCACTGGGCCACAGGGATTTTGATTCTCAAATCCACTAGGCCACGCGTATTTTTATTCTCAAATGTGGTCGGTCAAAGGATTTTAATTCTGAAATCCACTGGGCCACGGGGATGTTGATTCTCAAATCCAGTGGGCCACGGGGATGTTGATTGTCAAATCCACTTGGTCACAGGATTTTGATTTTTAAATCCACTGGTCCACAGGGATTTTAATTCTCAAATCCACTAGGCCACGGGGATTTTGAGTCTCAAATCCGCTGTGCCACCGGGATTTTAATTCTCAAATTCAGTGGGCCACGGGGATGTTGATTGTCGAATCCACAGGGCCACACGATGTTGATTCTCAAATGCACTGGGCCACAGGATTTTCATTCTCAAATCCACTGGGCCACTGGGATGTTGATTCTCAAGTCCACGTGGCCACAGGATTTTACGTCTCCTATCCAGTGGGCCACGGGGATTTTATTGTGAAATCCTTGTGGCCACGGGGATTTTGAGTCTCAAATCCATGGGCCCCTGGGGCATTTACTTCTCAAATCCAAGGGGCAACGGGCATTTTAATTCTCCAATCCACTTGGCCACGGGGATTTTGATTCTAAAACCCCCTGGGCCATGGGGATTTTAGTTCTCAAATCCAATGGGCCACGGGGATGTGGAGTCTGAAGTCCACGTGGCCACAGGATTTTACTTCTCAAATCCACTGGGCCTCGGGGATTTTGATTCTCAAATCCATGGGGCCATGGGGATTTTACTTCTCAAATCCACGGGGCCACGGACATTTTAATTCTCAAATCCAGTGGGCCACGAGGATGTTGATTCTCAAATCCCCTGGGCCATGAGGATTTGAATTCTCAAATGCACTGTGCCATGGGGATTTCAATTCTCCAAGCTCACCGGGCCATGGGGATGTTGATTCCTAAATCCAGTGGGCCACGGGGATGTTGATTCTCAAATCCACTAGGCCACGCGTATTTTAATTCTGAAATCCAGTTGGTCACAGGATTTTAGTTCTGAAATCCACTGGGCCTCGGGGATTTTAATTCTCAAATCCACTGGGCCATGGGGAAGTTACTTCTCAAATCCCCGGGGCAACAGGCATTTTAATTCTCAAATCCATTGGGCCATGGGGATTTTAGTTCTGAAATCCACTGGGCCACTGGGATTGTAATTCTCAAATCCACTGGGCCACGGGGATTTTGATTCTCAAATCCACTGGGCCATGGTGATTTTAATTCTTAAATCCACTGGGCCACGGGGATTTTGATTCTCAAAATCACTGGGCCACGGGGATTTTGATTCTCAAATCCATAGGGCCACCGGGATTTTAATTCTCAAATCTCCTGGGCCGCGGGGGTTTTGATTCTCAAATCCACTTTGTCACAGGATTTTACTTTTCAAATCCACTTAGGCACAGGATTCTCATTCTCAAATCCATAGGGTTACGGGGATTTGGATTCTCAAATCCACTGGGCACAGGATTTTAATTCTCTCAATTCACTGGGACATGGGGATTTTGATTCTCAACTCTCCTTGGTCACAGGAATTTTAATTCTCAAATCCACTTGGTCACAGGATTTTAATTCTCAAATCCACTTAGCCAATATGATTTTGTTTCTCAGATTCAGCGGGCCACGAGGATTTCAATTCTCAAATGCACTGGGCCACGGGGATTTCAATTCTCAAGTCCACCGGGCCACGGGGATGTTGATTCCTAAATGCACTGGGCCACAGGGATTTTGATTCTCAAATCCACTAGGCCACGCGTATTTTTATTCTCAAATGTGGTCGGTCAAAGGATTTTAATTCTGAAATCCACTGGGCCACGGGGATGTTGATTCTCAAATCCAGTGGGCCACGGGGATGTTGATTGTCAAATCCACTTGGTCACAGGATTTTGATTTTTAAATCCACTGGTCCACAGGGATTTTAATTCTCAAATCCACTAGGCCACGGGGATTTTGAGTCTCAAATCCGCTGTGCCACCGGGATTTTAATTCTCAAATTCAGTGGGCCACGGGGATGTTGATTGTCGAATCCACAGGGCCACACGATGTTGATTCTCAAATGCACTGGGCCACAGGATTTTATTTCTCAAATCCACTGGGCCACTGGGATGTTGATTCTCAAGTCCACGTGGCCACAGGATTTTACGTCTCCTATCCAGTGGGCCACGGGGATTTTATTGTGAAATCCTCGTGGCCACGGGGATTTTGAGTCTCAAATCCATGGGCCCCTGGGGCATTTACTTCTCAAATCCAAGGGGCAACGGGCATTTTAATTCTCCAATCCACTTGGCCACGGGGATTTTGATTCTAAAACCCCCTGGGCCATGGGGATTTTAGTTCTCAAATCCAATGGGCCACGGGGATGTGGAGTCTGAAGTCCACGTGGCCACAGGATTTTACTTCTCAAATCCACTGGGCCTCGGGGATTTTGATTCTCAAATCCATGGGGCCATGGGGATTTTACTTCTCAAATCCACGGGGCCACGGACATTTTAATTCTCAAATCCAGTGGGCCACGAGGATGTTGATTCTCAAATCCCCTGGGCCATGGGGATTTGAATTCTCAAGTGCACTGTGCCATGGGGATTTCAATTCTCCAAGCTCACCGGGCCATGGGGATGTTGATTCCTAAATCCAGTGGGCCACGGGGATGTTGATTCTCAAATCCACTAGGCCACGCGTATTTTAATTCTGAAATCCAGTTGGTCACAGGATTTTAGTTCTGAAATCCACTGGGCCTCGGGGATTTTAATTCTCAAATCCACTGGGCCATGGGGAAGTTACTTCTCAAATCCCCGGGGCAACAGGCATTTTAATTCTCAAATCCATTGGGCCATGGGGATTTTAGTTCTGAAATCCACTGGGCCACTGGGATTGTAATTCTCAAATCCACTGGGCCACCTTGATTTTGATTCTCAAATCCACTGGGCCATGGTGATTTTAATTCTTAAATCCACTGGGCCACGGGGATTTTGATTCTCAAAATCACTGGGCCACGGGGATTTTGATTCTCAAATCCATAGGGCCACCGGGATTTTAATTCTCAAATCTCCTGGGCCGCGGGGGTTTTGATTCTCAAATCCACTTTGTCACAGGATTTTACTTTTCAAATCCACTTAGGCACAGGATTCTCATTCTCAAATCCATAGGGTTACGGGGATTTGGATTCTCAAATCCACTGGGCACAGGATTTTAATTCTCTCAATTCACTGGGACATGGGGATTTTGATTCTCAACTCTCCTTGGTCACAGGAATTTTAATTCTCAAATCCACTTGGTCACAGGATTTTAATTCTCAAATCCACTTAGCCAATATGATTTTGTTTCTCAGATTCAGCGGGCCACGAGGATTTCAATTCTCAAATGCACTGGGCCACGGGGATTTCAATTCTCAAGTTCACCGGGCCACGGGGATGTTGATTCCTAAATGCACTGGGCCACAGGGATTTTGATTCTCAAATCCACTAGGCCACGCGTATTTTTATTCTCAAATGTGGTCGGTCAAAGGATTTTAATTCTGAAATCCACTGGGCCACGGGGATGTTGATTCTCAAATCCAGTGGGCCACGGGGATGTTGATTGTCAAATCCACTTGGTCACAGGATTTTGATTTTTAAATCCACTGGTCCACAGGGATTTTAATTCTCAAATCCACTAGGCCACGGGGATTTTGAGTCTCAAATCCGCTGTGCCACCGGGATTTTAATTCTCAAATTCAGTGGGCCACGGGGATGTTGATTGTCGAATCCACAGGGCCACACGATGTTGATTCTCAAATGCACTGGGCCACAGGATTTTATTTCTCAAATCCACTGGGCCATGGGGATTTTAATTCTCAAATCCACTGGGCCATGGGGAAGTTACTTCTCAAATCCCCGGGGCAACAGGCATTTTAATTCTCAAATCCATTGGGCCATGGGGATTTCAGTTCTGAAATCCACTGGGCCACTGGGATTGTAATTCTCAAATCCCCTGTGCCACCGGGATTTTAATTCTCTAATTCAAAGGGCCACGTGGATGTTGATTCCTAAATCCAGTGGGCCACGGGGATGTTGATTCTCAAATCCACTAGGCCACGCGTATTTTAATTCTGAAATCCAGTTGGTCACAGGATTTTAATTCTGAAATCCACTGGGCCACGGGGATTGTAATTCTCAAATCCACTGGGCCACGGGGATGTTGATTCTGAAATCCACTGGGCCATGGGGATGTTGATTCTCAAATCCACTTGGTCACAGGATTTTGATTTTTAAATCCACTGGTCCACAGGGATTTTAATTCTCAAATTCAGTGGGCCACGGGGATGTTGATTGTCGAATCCCCTGTGCCACCGGGATTTTAATTCTCAAATTCACTGGGCCACGGGGATGTTGATTGTCGAATCCACAGGGCCACACGATGTTGATTCTCAAATGCACTGGGCCACAGGATTTTATTTCTCAAATCCACTGGGCCACTGGGATGTTGATTCTCAAGTCCACGTGGCCACAGGATTTTACGTCTCCTATCCAGTGGGCCACGGGGATTTTATTGTGAAATCCTCGTGGCCACGGGGATTTTGAGTCTCAAATCCATGGGGCCCTGGGGCATTTACTTCTCAAATCCAAGGGGCAACGGGCATTTTAATTCTCAAATCCAGTGGGCCACGGGGATTTTGATTCTCAAACCCCCTGGGCCATGGGGATTTTAGTTCTCAAATCCAATGGGCCACGGGGATGTGGAGTCTGAAGTCCACGTGGCCACAGGATTTTACTTCTCAAACCCCCTTGGCCTCGGGGATTTTGATTCTCAAATCCATGGGGCCATGGGGATTTTACTTCTCAAATCCACTTGGCCACGGCGATTTTGATGCTCAAATCCATGGGGCCATGGGGATTTTACTTCTCAAATCCACGGGGCCACGGACATTTTAATTCTCAAATCCAGTGGGCCACGAGGATGTTGATTCTCAAATCCCCTGGGCCATGGGGATTTGAATTCTCAAATGCACTGTGCCATGGGGATTTCAATTCTGCAAGCTCACCGGGCCATGGGGATGTTGATTCCTAAATCCGGTGGGCCACGGGGATGTTGATTCTCAAATCCACTAGGCCACGCGTATTTTAATTCTGAAATCCAGTTGGTCACAGGATTTTAATTCTGAAATCCACTGGGCCACGGGGATTTTAATTCTCAAATCCACTGGGCCATGGGGAAGTTACTTCTCAAATCCCCGGGGCAAAAGGCGTTTTAATTCTCAAATCCATTGGGCCATGGGGATTTCAGTTCTGAAATCCACTGGGCCACTGGGATTGTAATTCTCAAATCCACTGGGCCACCTTGATTTTGATTCTCAAATCCACTGGGCCACGGGGATTTTGATTCTGAAATCCACTGGGCCTCGGGGATGTTGATTCTGAAATCCACTGGGTCAAGGGGATTTTACTTCTCAAATCCCATGAGGCATGGGGATTTTACTTCTCAAATGCTCTGGGCTACGGAGATATTTATTCTCAAATCCACTGGGCCACCTTGATTTTGATTCTGAAATCCACTGGGCCATGGTGATTTTAATTCTTAAATCCCCTGGGCCACGGGGATGTTTATTCTCAAATCCGCTTGGTCACGGGGATTTTGATTCTCAAATCCATAGGGCCACCGGGATTTTAATTCTCAAATCTCCTGGGCCGCGGGGGTTTTGATTCTCAAATCCATAGGGCCACCGGGATTTTAATTCTCAAATCTCCTGGGCCACGGGGGTTTTGATTCTCAAATCCACTTTGTCACAGGATTTTACTTTTCAAATCCACTTAGGCACAGGATTCTCATTCTCAAATCCATAGGGTTACGGGGATTTGGATTCTCAAATCCACTGGGCACAGGATTTTAATTCTCTCAATTCACTGGGACATGGGGATTTTGATTCTCAACTCTCCTTGGTCACAGGAATTTTAATTCTCAAATCCACTTGGTCACAGGATTTTAATTCTCAAATCCACTTAGCCAATATGATTTTGTTTCTCAGATTCAGTGGGCCACGGGCATTTTAATTCTCAAATGCACTGGCCCACAGGCATTTTAATACTCAAATCCCCTGGCCCACGGGGATTTTAATTCTCAAATCCACTTGGTCAGGGGGCTTTGAATTCCCAAATCCACTGCGTCATTGGGATTTTTAGTTCTCAAATGCACTGCGCCATGGGGATTTTACTTCTCAAATCCTCTTGGCCACAGGATTTTGATTCTCAAATGCACTTGTCAACAGGATTTTGATTCTCCAATCCACTGGGCCACGGGGATTTTGAGTCTCCAATCCACTGGGCCACTGGGATGTTGATTCTCAAATGCACTTGTCAACACTCTTTTAATTCTCAAATCCACTGGGACACGGGGATGTTGATTCTCAAATCCACTGGGCCTCGGGGATGTTGATTCTCAAACCCACTGGGCCACGAGAATTTTGATTCTATAATCCACTGGGCCACGGAGATTTAATGGTCAAATCCACTGGCCCGATGGTTTTGATTCTCAAATGCACTGGGCCACAGGCATTTTCATTCTCAAATCCACTGGGCCAAGGGGATTTTTGTTTTCAAATCCACTTGCCCCGATGGTTTTCATTCTGAAATACACTGGGCCACGGGGATTTTAATTCTCAAATCCACTGGGTCACAACATTTTAATTCTCCAATCCTCTGGGCCATGGGGATTTTAATTCTCAAACTCACTGGGCCACAGGATTTGAATTCTCAAATCCACTGGGCTACGGGTATGCTGATTCTCAAATCCACTAGCCACAGGATTTAGATTTTGAAATCCACATGGCCACAGGATTTTGTTTCTCAAATCCACTGGGCCACGGGGATTATGATTCTCAAATCCACTGGGCCACGGGGATTTTGATTCTGAAATCCAGTGGGCCATGGGGATTTTAATTCTCAAATCCAGTGGGCCACAGGAGTTAGATTCTCAAATCCACTGTGCCACGGGGATGTTGATTCTCAAATACACTTGGCCACGGGGATTTTAATCCTCAAATCCACTAGGCCACAATGATTTTGATTCTCAAATCCATTGGGCCACGGAGATTTTAATTCTCAAATCCCCTGGGTCATGTGGATTTTAGTTCTCAAATCCAATGGGCCATGCGGATGTTAATTCTCAAGTCCACGTGGCCACAGGATTTTACTTCTAAAATCCACTTGGCTACGGGGATTTTGATTGTCCAATGCACTGGCCCACGGGGATTTTAGTTCTGAAAGCCACTGATCCACGGGGATTTTAATTCACAAATCTAATGGGCCACGGGGATTTTCATTCTGACATCCAGTGGGCCACAGCGGTTTTGATTCTCAACTCTACTTGGCCACGGGGATGTTAATTCTCAACTCTATTTGGCCACGGGGATTTTATTTCTAAAGTCCATTACGCCTCGGGGATTTTGATTCTCATATCCACTAGGCCACAGCAGTTTTGATTCTCAAATTCACTGGGCCACGGGGATGATGATTGTCAAATCCACTGGGCCACGAGAATTTTGATTATTAAAACCACTGGGCCACGGGGATTTCAGGTCTCAAATCCAATGGGCCACGGGGATTTTGATTCTCAAATCCACTTTTCCACAGGGGTTTTACTTCTGAAATCGGCTGGGCACAGGGCTTTTAATACTCCAATCCATTGGGCCACAGGATTTTAAATTTCAAATCCAGTGGGCCACAGGTTATTTTAAGTCACAAATCCAATGGGCCACGGGCATTTTTCTTCTCAAATGAACTTGGCAATGGGGATTTTGATTCTCGACTCCACTTGGCCACGGGGATGTTGATTCTAAAATGCACTTAGCCACGGGGATTTTAATTCTCAAATCCACAGCGCCACGGGGATTTTTAATTGTCAAATGCACTGTGCCATGGGGATTTTGATTCCCAAAACCACTTGGCCATGGGGGTTTTAATTCTCAACTCCACTTGGCCACGGGGATTTTAATTCTCAACTCTACTTGGCTACGGGGATTTTGATTGTCAAATCCAGTGGGGCACGGGCATTTTAATTCTCAAATCCACTGGCCCACAGGCATTTTAATACGCAAATCCACTGGCCCACAGGATTATAATTCTCAAATCCACTTGGTCAGGGGGATTGGAATTCTCAAATCCACAGGGTCACGGGCATTTTGATTCTCAAATGCACTTGGCCATGGGGATTTTGATTGCCAAATCCACTTGGCCACGGGGATTTTAATTCTCAAATCCACTGCGCCACGGGGATTTTGATTCCCAAAACCACTTGGCCATGGGTGTTTTAATTCTCAACTCCACTTGGCCACGGGGATTTTGATTCTCAAATCCAGTGGGCCATGGGAATTTTAGTTCTCAAATTCACTGGATCACCGGCATTTTAATTGTCACCTCTACTTACCATGGGGATATTAATTCAAAAATATAATGGGCCACAGGATTTTAATTCTCAAATCCACTGGGCCACCGGGATTTTAATTCTAAAGCCCAGTTGGCCACAGGGATTTTGATTCTCAAATCCACTGGGCCATGGGGATTTTATTTGTCAAATCCACTGGCTTCGATGGTTTTGCCTCTCAAATCCACTGGGCCACGGGGATTGTAGTTCTCAAATCCCGTTTTCACAGGATTTTAATTCTCAAATTCAATAGGCCAAAGGGGTTTCAATTCTCAAATGCAGTGGGCCACGGGGATGATGATTCTCAAATGCACTGGTCCACGGGGATTTTGATTCTCAAATCCACTTGGCCACAGGATTTTGATTCTCAAATCCACTTGTCAACAGGATTTTGATTCTCCAATCCACTGGGCCACGGGGATTTTGAGTCTCCAATCCACTGGACCACTGGGATGTTGATTCTCAAATGCACTTGTCAACACTCTTTTAATTCTCAAATCCACTGGGACACGGGGATGTTGATTCTCAAATGCACTGGGCCTCGGGGATGTTGATTCTCAAACCCACTGGGCCACGAGAATTTTGATTCTATAATCCACTGGGCCACGGAGATTTAATGGTCAAATCCACTGGCCCGATGGTTTTGATTCTCAAATGCACTGGGCCACAGGCATTTTCATTCTCAAATCCACTGGGCCAAGGGGATTTTTGTTCTCAAATCCACTTGCCCCGATGGTTTTCATTCTGAAATACACTGGGCCACGGGGATTTTAATTCTCAAATCCACTGGGTCACGGGGATGTTGATTCTCAAATCCACTGGGCCACGGGGATGTTGATTCTCAAATCCACTTGGTCACAACATTTTAATTCTCCAATCCTCTGGGCCATGGGGATTTTAATTCTCAAACTCACTGGGCCACAGGATTTGAATTCTCAAATCCACTGGGCTACAGGTATGCTGATTCTCAAATCCACTAGCCACAGGATTTAGATTTTGAAATCCACATGGCCACAGGATTTTGTTTCTCAAATCCACTGGGCCACGGGGATTATGATTCTCAAATCCACTGGGCCACGGGGATTTTGATTCTGAAATCCAGTGGGCCATGGGGATTTTAATTCTCAAATCCAGTGGGCCACAGGAGTTAGATTCTCAAATCCACTGTGCCACGGGGATGTTGATTCTCAAATACACTTGGCCACGGGGATTTTAATCCTCAAATCCACTAGGCCACAATGATTTTGATTCTCAAATCCATTGGGCCACGGAGATTTTAATTCTCAAATCCCCTGGGTCATGTGGATTTTAGTTCTCAAATCCAATGGGCCATGCGGATGTTAATTCTCAAGTCCACGTGGCCACAGGATTTTACTTCTAAAATCCACTTGGCTACGGGGATTTTGATTGTCCAATACACTGGCCCACGGGGATTTTAGTTCTGAAAGCCACTGATCCACGGGGATTTTAATTCACAAATCTAATGGGCCACGGGGATTTTCATTCTGACATCCAGTGGGCCACAGCGGTTTTGATTCTCAACTCTACTTGGCCACGGGGATTTTAATTCTCAAATCCACTGCGCCAACGGGATTTTCATTCTAAAATCCATTACGCCTCGGGGATTTTGATTCTCAAATCCAATGGGCCACGGGGATTTTTATTCTAACATCCACTTGGCCATGGGCATTTTAATACTCAAATCCACCGGCCCACGGGGATTTTAATTCTCAAATCCACTTGGTGAGGGGGCTTTGAATTCTCAAATCCACTGCGCCATGGGGATTTTTAATTCTCAAATCCACTGCGTCATGGCAATTTTACTTCCCAAATCCACTTGGCCACGGTGATTTTGATTGTCAAATCCAGTGGGCCACGGGCATTTTAATTCTCAAATGCACTGGCCCACAGGCATTTTAATACTCAAATCCCCTGGCCCACGGGGATTTTAATTCTCAAATCCACTTGGTCAGGGGGCTTTGAATTCCCAAATCCACTGCGTCATTGGGATTTTTAGTTCTCAAATGCACTGTGCCATGGGGATTTTATTTCTCAAATCCACTTGGCCACAGGATTTTGATTCTCAAATCCACTTGGCCACAGGATTTTGATTCTCCAATCCACTGGGCCACGGGGATTTTGAGTCTCCAATCCACTGGGCCACTGGGATGTTGATTCTCAAATGCACTTGATCTCGTGGATGTTGATTCTCAAATCCACTTGTCAACACACTTTTAATTCTCAGATCCACTGGGACACGGGGATGTTGATTCTCAAATCCACTGGGCCTCGGGGATGTTGATTCTCAAATCCACTGGGCCACGAGAATTTTGATTCTATAATCCACTGGGCCACGGAGATTTAATGGTCAAATCCACTGGCCCGATGGTTTTGATTCTCAAATGCACTGGGCCACAGGCATTTTCATTCTCAAATCCACTGGGCCAAGGGGATTTTTGTTCTCAAATCCACTTGCCCCGATGGTTTTCATTCTGAAATACACTGGGCCACGGGGATTTTAATTCTCAAACTCACTGGGCCACAGGATTTGAATTCTCCAATCCTCTGGGCCATGGGGATTTTAATTCTCAAACTCACTGGGCCACAGGATTTGAATTCTCAAATCCACTGGGCCACGGGGATTATGATTCTCAAATCCACTGGGCCACGGGGATTTTGATTCTGAAATCCAGTGGGCCACGGGGATTTTAATTCTCAAATCCAGTGGGCCACAGGAGTTAGATTCTCAAATCCACTGTGCCACGGGGATGTTGATTCTCAAATACACTTGGCCACGGGGATTTTAATCCTCAAATCCACTAGGCCACAATGATTTTGATTCTCAAATCCATTGGGCCACGGAGATTTTAATTCTCAAATCCCCTGGGTCATGTGGATTTTAGTTCTCAAATCCAATGGGCCATGCGGATGTTAATTCTCAAGTCCACGTGGCCACAGGATTTTACTTCTAAAATCCACTTGGCTACGGGGATTTTGATTGTCCAATGCACTGGCCCACGGGGATTTTAGTTCTGAAATCCACTGATCCACGGGGATTTTAATTCACAAATCTAATGGGCCACGGGGATTTTCATTCTGACATCCAGTGGGCCACAGCGGTTTTGATTCTCAACTCTACTTGGCCACGGGGATTTTATTTCTAAAGTCCATTACGCCTCGGGGATTTTGATTCTCATATCCACTAGGCCACAGCAGTTTTGATTCTCAAATTCACTGGGCCACGGGGATGATGATTGTCAAATCCACTGGGCCACGAGAATTTTGATTATTAAAACCACTGGGCCACGGGGATTTCAGGTCTCAAATCCAATGGGCCACGGGGATTTTGATTCTCAAATCCACTTTTCCACAGGGGTTTTACTTCTGAAATCGGCTGGGCACAGGGCTTTTAATACTCCAATCCATTGGGCCACAGGATTTTAAATTTCAAATCCAGTGGGCCACAGGTTATTTTAAGTCACAAATCCAATGGGCCATGGGCATTTTTCTTCCCAAATGAACTTGGCAATGGGGATTTTGATTCTCGACTCCACTTGGCCACGGGGATGTTGATTCTAAAATGCACTTAGCCACGGGGATTTTAATTCTCAAATCCACAGCGCCACGGGGATTTTTAATTGTCAAATGCACTGTGCCATGGGGATTTTGATTCCCAAAACCACTTGGCCATGGGGGTTTTAATTCTCAACTCCACTTGGCCACGGGGATTTTAATTCTCAACTCTACTTGGCTACGGGGATTTTGATTGTCAAATCCAGTGGGGCACGGGCATTTTAATTCTCAAATCCACTGGCCCACAGGCATTTTAATACGCAAATCCACTGGCCCACAGGATTATAATTCTCAAATCCACTTGGTCAGGGGGATTGGAATTCTCAAATCCACAGGGTCACGGGCATTTTGATTCTCAAATGCACTTGGCCATGGGGATTTTGATTGCCAAATCCACTTGGCCACGGGGATTTTAATTCTCAAATCCACTGCGCCACGGGGATTTTGATTCCCAAAACCACTTGGCCATGGGTGTTTTAATTCTCAACTCCACTTGGCCACGGGGATTTTGATTCTCAAATCCAGTGGGCCATGGGAATTTTAGTTCTCAAATTCACTGGATCACCGGCATTTTAATTGTCACCTCTACTTACCATGGGGATATTAATTCAAAAATATAATGGGCCACAGGATTTTAATTCTCAAATCCACTGGGCCACCGGGATTTTAATTCTAAAGCCCAGTTGGCCACCGGGATTTTAATTCTCAAATCTCCTGGGCCACGGGGGTTTTGATTCTCAAATCCATAGGGCCACCGGGATTTTAATTCTCAAATCTCCTGGGCCGCGGGGGTTTTGATTCTCAAATCCACTTTGTCACAGGATTTTACTTTTCAAATCCACTTAGGCACAGGATTCTCATTCTCAAATCCATAGGGTTACGGGGATTTGGATTCTCAAATCCACTGGGCACAGGATTTTAATTCTCTCAATTCACTGGGACATGGGGATTTTGATTCTCAACTCTCCTTGGTCACAGGAATTTTAATTCTCAAATCCACTTGGTCACAGGATTTTAATTCTCAAATCCACTTAGCCAATATGATTTTGTTTCTCAGATTCAGCGGGCCACGAGGATTTCAATTCTCAAATGCACTGGGCCACGGGGATTTCAATTCTCAAGTCCACCGGGCCACGGGGATGTTGATTCCTAAATGCACTGGGCCACAGGGATTTTGATTCTCAAATCCACTAGGCCACGCGTATTTTTATTCTCAAATGTGGTCGGTCAAAGGATTTTAATTCTGAAATCCACTGGGCCACGGGGATGTTGATTCTCAAATCCAGTGGGCCACGGGGATGTTGATTGTCAAATCCACTTGGTCACAGGATTTTGATTTTTAAATCCACTGGTCCACAGGGATTTTAATTCTCAAATCCACTAGGCCACGGGGATTTTGAGTCTCAAATCCCCTGTGCCACCGGGATTTTAATTCTCAAATTCAGTGGGCCACGGGGATGTTGATTGTCGAATCCACAGGGCCACACGATGTTGATTCTCAAATGCACTGGGCCACAGGATTTTATTTCTCAAATCCACTGGGCCACTGGGATGTTGATTCTCAAGTCCACGTGGCCACAGGATTTTACGTCTCCTATCCAGTGGGCCACGGGGATTTTATTGTGAAATCCTCGTGGCCACGGGGATTTTGAGTCTCAAATCCATGGGGCACTGGGGCATTTACTTCTCAAATCCAATGGGCAACGGGCATTTTAATTCTCAAATCCAGTGGGCCACGGGGATTTTGATTCTAAAACCCCCTGGGCCATGGGGATTTTAGTTCTCAAATCCAATGGGCCACGGGGATGTGGAGTCTGAAGTCCACGTGGCCACAGGATTTTACTTCTCAAACCCCCTTGGCCTCGGGGATTTTGATTCTCAAATCCATGGGGCCATGGGGATTTTACTTCTCAAATCCACTTGGCCACGGCGATTTTGATGCTCAAATCCATGGGGCCATGGGGATTTTACTTCTCAAATCCACGGGGCCACGGACATTTTAATTCTCAAATCCAGTGGGCCACGAGGATGTTGATTCTCAAATCCCCTGGGCCATGGGGATTTGAATTCTCAAATGCACTGTGCCATGGGGATTTCAATTCTCCAAGCTCACCGGGCCATGGGGATGTTGATTCCTAAATCCAGTGGGCCACGGGGATGTTGATTCTCAAATCCACTAGGCCACGCGTATTTTAATTCTGAAATCCAGTTGGTCACAGGATTTTAATTCTGAAATCCACTGGGCCACGGGGATTTTAATTCTCAAATCCACTGGGCCATGGGGAAGTTACTTCTCAAATCCCCGGGGCAACAGGCGTTTTAATTCTCAAATGCATTGGGCCATGGGGATTTTAGTTCTGAAATCCACTGGGCCACTGGATTGTAATTCTCAAATCCACTGGGACACCTTGATTTTGATTCTCAAATCCACTGGGCCTCGGGGATGTTGATTCTGAAATCCTCTGGGTCAAGGGGATTTTACTTCTCAAATCCCATGAGGCATGGGGATTTTACTTCTCAAATGCTCTGGGCTACGGAGATATTTATTCTCAAATCCACTGGGCACGGGGATTTTGATTCTCAAATCCACTGGGCCATGGTGATTTTAATTCTTAAATCCCCTGGGCCACGGGGATGTTTATTCTCAAATCCGCTTGGTCACGGGGATTTTGATTCTCAAATCCATAGGGCCACCGGGATTTTAATTCTCAAATCTCCTGGGCCGCGGGGGTTTTGATTCTCAAATCCACTTTGTCACAGGATTTTACTTTTCAAATCCACTTAGGCACAGGATTCTCATTCTCAAATCCATAGGGTTACGGGGATTTGGATTCTCAAATCCACTGGGCACAGGATTTTAATTCTCTCAATTCACTGGGACATGGGGATTTTGATTCTCAACTCTCCTTGGTCACAGGAATTTTAATTCTCAAATCCACTTGGTCACAGGATTTTAATTCTCAAATCCACTTAGCCAATATGATTTTGTTTCTCAGATTCAGCGGGCCACGAGGATTTCAATTCTCAAATGCACTGGGCCATGGGGATTGCAATTCTCAAGTCCACCGGGCCACGGGGATGTTGATTCCTAAATGCACTGGGCCACAGGGATTTTGATTCTCAAATCCACTAGGCCACGCGTATTTTTATTCTCAAATGTGGTCGGTCAAAGGATTTTAATTCTGAAATCCACTGGGCCACGGGGATGTTGATTCTCAAATCCAGTGGGCCACGGGGATGTTGATTGTCAAATCCACTTGGTCACAGGATTTTGATTTTTAAATCCACTGGTCCACAGGGATTTTAATTCTCAAATCCACTAGGCCACGGGGATTTTGAGTCTCAAATCCCCTGTGCCACCGGGATTTTAATTCTCAAATTCAGTGGGCCACGGGGATGTTGATTGTCGAATCCACAGGGCCACACGATGTTGATTCTCAAATGCACTGGGCCACAGGATTTTATTTCTCAAATCCACTGGGCCACTGGGATGTTGATTCTCAAGTCCACGTGGCCACAGGATTTTACGTCTCCTATCCAGTGGGCCACGGGGATTTTATTGTGAAATCCTCGTGGCCACGGGGATTTTGAGTCTCAAATCCATGGGGCCCTGGGGCATTTACTTCTCAAATCCAAGGGGCAACGGGCATTTTAATTCTCCAATCCACTTGGCCACGGGGATTTTGATTCTAAAACCCCCTGGGCCATGGGGATTTTAGTTCTCAAATCCAATGGGCCACAGGGATGTGGAGTCTGAAGTCCACGTGGCCACAGGATTTTACTTCTCAAATCCACTGGGCCTCGGGGATTTTGATTCTCAAATCCATGGGGCCATGGGGATTTCACTTCTCAAATCCACGGGGCCACGGGCATTTTAATTCTCAAATCCAGTGGGCCACGAGGATGTTGATTCTCAAATCCCCTGGGCCATGGGGATTTGAATTCTCAAATGCACTGTGCCATGGGGATTTCAATTCTCCAAGCTCACCGGGCCATGGGGATGTTGATTCCTAAATCCAGTGGGCCACGGGGATGTTGATTCTCAAATCCACTAGGCCACGCGTATTTTAATTCTGAAATCCAGCTGGTCACAGGATTTTAATTCTGAAATCCACTGGGCCACGGGGATTTTAATTCTCAAATCCACTGGGCCATGGGGAAGTTACTTCTCAAATCCCTGGGGCAACAGGCATTTTAATTCTCAAATCCATTGGGCCATGGGGATTTTAGTTCTAAAATCCACTGGGCCACTGGGATTGTAATTCTCAAATCCGCTGGGCCACCTTGATTTTGATTCTCAAATCCACTGGGCCACGGGGATTTTGATTCTCAAATCCACTGGGCCAAGGGGATTTTAATTCTCAAATCCACTCGGCCACTGGGATTGTAATTCTCAAATCCACTGGGCCACCTTGATTTTGATTCTCAAATCCATAGGGCCACCGGGATTTTAATTCTCAAATCTCCTGGGCCACGGGGGTTTTGATTCTCAAATCCACTTTGTCACAGGATTTTACTTTTCAAATCCACTTAGGCACAGGATTCTCATTCTCAAATCAATAGGGTTACGGGGATTTGGATTCTCAAATCCACTGGGCACAGGATTTTAATTCTCTCAATTCACTGGGACATGGGGATTTTGATTCTCAACTCTCCTTGGTCACAGGAATTTTAATTCTCAAATCCACTTGGTCACAGGATTTTAATTCTCAAATCCACTTAGCCAATATGATTTTGTTTCTCAGATTCAGTGGGCCACGAGGATTTCAATTCTCAAATGCACTGGGCCACGGGGATTTCAATTCTCAAGTCCACTGGGCCACGGTGATTTTGATTGTCAAATCCAGTGGGCCACGGGCATTTTAATTCTCAAATGCACTGGCCCACAGGCATTTTAATACTCAAATCCCCTGGCCCACGGGGATTTTAATTCTCAAATCCACTTGGTCAGGGGGCTTTGAATTCCCAAATCCACTGCGTCATTGGGATTTTTAGTTCTCAAATGCACTGCGCCATGGGGATTTTACTTCTCAAATCCACTTGGCCACAGGATTTTGATTCTCAAATGCACTTGTCAACAGGATTTTGATTCTCCAATCCACTGGGCCACGGGGATTTTGAGTCTCCAATCCACTGGGCCACTGGGATGTTGATTCTCAAATGCACTTGATCTCGTGGATGTTGATTCTCAAATCCACTTGTCAACACACTTTTAATTCTCAGATCCACTGGGACACGGGGATGTTGATTCTCAAATCCACTGGGCCTCGGGGGTGTTGATTCTCAAACCCACTGGGCCACGAGAATTTTGATTCTATAATCCACTGGGCCACGGAGATTTAATGGTCAAATCCACTGGCCCGATGGTTTTGATTCTCAAATGCACTGGGCCACAGGCATTTTCATTCTCAAATCCACTGGGCCAAGGGGATTTTTGTTCTCAAATCCACTTGCCCCGATGGTTTTCATTCTGAAATACACTGGGCCACGGGGATTTTAATTCTCAAATCCACTGGGTCACGGGGATGTTGATTCTCAAATCCACTGGGCCACGGGGATGTTGATTCTCAAATCCACTTGGTCACAACATTTTAATTCTCCAATCCTCTGGGCCATGGGGATTTTAATTCTCAAACTCACTGGGCCACAGGATTTGAATTCTCAAATCCACTGGGCTACAGGTATGCTGATTCTCAAATCCACTAGCCACAGGATTTAGATTTTGAAATCCACATGGCCACAGGATTTTGTTTCTCAAATCCACTGGGCCATGGGGATTATGATTCTCAAATCCACTGGGCCACGGGGATTTTGATTCTGAAATCCAGTGGGCCACGGGGATTTTAATTCTCAAATCCAGTGGGCCACAGGAGTTAGATTCTCAAATCCACTGTGCCACGGGGATGTTGATTCTCAAATACACTTGGCCACGGGGATTTTAATCCTCAAATCCACTAGGCCACAATGATTTTGATTCTCAAATCCATTGGGCCACGGAGATTTTAATTCTCAAATCCCCTGGGTCATGTGGATTTTAGTTCTCAAATCCAATGGGCCATGCGGATGTTAATTCTCAAGTCCACGTGGCCACAGGATTTTACTTCTAAAATCCACTTGGCTACGGGGATTTTGATTGTCCAATGCACTGGCCCACGGGGATTTTAGTTCTGAAAGCCACTGATCCACGGGGATTTTAATTCACAAATCTAATGGGCCACGGGGATTTTCATTCTGACATCCAGTGGGCCACAGCGGTTTTGATTCTCAACTCTACTTGGCCACGGGGATTTTAATTCTCAAATCCACTGCGCCAACGGGATTTTCATTCTAAAATCCATTACGCCTCGGGGATTTTGATTCTCAAATCCAATGGGCCACGGGGATTTTTATTCTAACATCCACTTGGCCATGGGCATTTTAATACTCAAATCCACCGGCCCACGGGGATTTTAATTCTCAAATCCACTTGGTGAGGGGGCTTTGAATTCTCAAATCCACTGCGCCATGGGGATTTTTAATTCTCAAATCCACTGCGTCATGGCAATTTTACTTCCCAAATCCACTTGGCCACGGTGATTTTGATTGTCAAATCCAGTGGGCCACGGGCATTTTAATTCTCAAATGCACTGGCCCACAGGCATTTTAATACTCAAATCCCCTGGCCCACGGGGATTTTAATTCTCAAATCCACTTGGTCAGGGGGCTTTGAATTCCCAAATCCACTGCGTCATTGGGATTTTTAGTTCTCAAATGCACTGCGCCATGGGGATTTTATTTCTCAAATCCACTTGGCCACAGGATTTTGATTCTCAAATCCACTTGTCAACAGGATTTTGATTCTCCAATCCACTGGGCCACGGGGATTTTGAGTCTCCAATCCACTGGGCCACTGGGATGTTGATTCTCAAATGCACTTGATCTCGTGGATGTTGATTCTCAAATCCACTTGTCAACACACTTTTAATTCTCAGATCCACTGGGACACGGGGATGTTGATTCTCAAATCCACTGGGCCTCGGGGATGTTGATTCTCAAATCCACTGGGCCACGAGAATTTTGATTCTATAATCCACTGGGCCACGGAGATTTAATGGTCAAATCCACTGGCCCGATGGTTTTGATTCTCAAATGCACTGGGCCACAGGCATTTTCATTCTCAAATCCACTGGGCCAAGGGGATTTTTGTTCTCAAATCCACTTGCCCCGATGGTTTTCATTCTGAAATACACTGGGCCACGGGGATTTTAATTCTCAAATCCACTGGGTCACAACATTTTAATTCTCCAATCCTCTGGGCCATGGGGATTTTAATTCTCAAACTCACTGGGCCACAGGATTTGAATTCTCAAATCCACTGGGCTACGGGTATGCTGATTCTCAAATCCACTAGCCACAGGATTTAGGTTTTGAAATCCACATGGCCACAGGATTTTGTTTCTCAAATCCACTGGGCCACGGGGATTATGATTCTCAAATCCACTGGGCCGCGGGGATTTTGATTCTGAACTCCAGTGGGCCACGGGGATTTTAATTCTCAAATCCAGTGGGCCACAGGAGTTAGATTCTCAAATCCACTGTGCCACGGGGATGTTGATTCTCAAATACACTTGGCCACAGGGATTTTAATCCTCAAATCCACTAGGCCACAATGATTTTGATTCTCAAATCCATTGGGCCACGGAGATTTTAATTCTCAAATCCCCTGGGTCATGTGGATTTTAGTTCTCAAATCCAATGGGCCATGCGGATGTTAATTCTCAAGTCCACGTGGCCACAGGATTTTACTTCTAAAATCCACTTGGCTACGGGGATTTTGATTGTCCAATGCACTGGCCCACGGGGATTTTAGTTCTGAAAGCCACTGATCCACGGGGATTTTAATTCACAAATCTAATGGGCCACGGGGATTTTCATTCTGACATCCAGTGGGCCACAGCGGTTTTGATTCTCAACTCTACTTGGCCACGGGGATGTTAATTCTCAACTCTATTTGGCCACGGGGATTTTATTTCTAAAGTCCATTACGCCTCGGGGATTTTGATTCTCATATCCACTAGGCCACAGCAGTTTTGATTCTCAAATTCACTGGGCCACGGGGATGATGATTGTCAAATCCACTGGGCCACGAGAATTTTGATTATTAAAACCACTGGGCCACGGGGATTTCAGGTCTCAAATCCAATGGGCCACGGGGATTTTGATTCTCAAATCCACTTTTCCACAGGGGTTTTACTTCTGAAATCGGCTGGGCACAGGGCTTTTAATACTCCAATCCATTGGGCCACAGGATTTTAAATTTCAAATCCAGTGGGCCACAGGTTATTTTAAGTCACAAATCCAATGGGCCACGGGCATTTTTCTTCTCAAATGAACTTGGCAATGGGGATTTTGATTCTCGACTCCACTTGGCCACGGGGATGTTGATTCTAAAATGCACTTAGCCACGGGGATTTTAATTCTCAAATCCACAGCGCCACGGGGATTTTTAATTGTCAAATGCACTGTGCCATGGGGATTTTGATTCCCAAAACCACTTGGCCATGGGGGTTTTAATTCTCAACTCCACTTGGCCACGGGGATTTTAATTCTCAACTCTACTTGGCTACGGGGATTTTGATTGTCAAATCCAGTGGGGCACGGGCATTTTAATTCTCAAATCCACTGGCCCACAGGCATTTTAATACGCAAATCCACTGGCCCACAGGATTATAATTCTCAAATCCACTTGGTCAGGGGGATTGGAATTCTCAAATCCACAGGGTCACGGGCATTTTGATTCTCAAATGCACTTGGCCATGGGGATTTTGATTGCCAAATCCACTTGGCCACGGGGATTTTAATTCTCAAATCCACTGCGCCACGGGGATTTTGATTCCCAAAACCACTTGGCCATGGGTGTTTTAATTCTCAACTCCACTTGGCCACGGGGATTTTGATTCTCAAATCCAGTGGGCCATGGGAATTTTAGTTCTCAAATTCGCTGGATCACCGGCATTTTAATTGTCACCTCTACTTACCATGGGGATATTAATTCAAAAATATAATGGGCCACAGGATTTTAATTCTCAAATCCACTGGGCCACCGGGATTTTAATTCTAAAGCCCAGTTGGCCACAGGGATTTTGATTCTCAAATCCACTGGGCCATGGGGATTTTATTTGTCAAATCCACTGGCTTCGATGGTTTTGCCTCTCAAATCCACTGGGCCACGGGGATTGTAGTTCTCAAATCCCGTTTTCACAGGATTTTAATTCTCAAATTCAATAGGCCAAAGGGGTTTCAATTCTCAAATGCAGTGGGCCACGGGGATGATGATTCTCAAATGCACTGGTCCACGGGGATTTTGATTCTCAAATCCACTTGGCCACAGGATTTTGATTCTCAAATCCACTTGTCAACAGGATTTTGATTCTCCAATCCACTGGGCCACGGGGATTTTGAGTCTCCAATCCACTGGGCCACTGGGATGTTGATTCTCAAATGCACTTGTCAACACTCTTTTAATTCTCAAATCCACTGGGACATGGGGATGTTGATTCTCAAATCCACTGGGCCTCGGGGATGTTGATTCTCAAACCCACTGGGCCACGAGAATTTTGATTCTATAATCCACTGGGCCACGGAGATTTAATGGTCAAATCCACTGGCCCGATGGTTTTGATTCTCAAATGCACTGGGCCACAGGCATTTTCATTCTCAAATCCACTGGGCCAAGGGGATTTTTGTTCTCAAATCCACTTGCCCCGATGGTTTTCATTCTGAAATACACTGGGCCACGGGGATTTTAATTCTCAAATCCACTGGGTCACGGGGATGTTGATTCTCAAATCCACTGGGCCACGGGGATGTTGATTCTCAAATCCACTTGGTCACAACATTTTAATTCTCCAATCCTCTGGGCCATGGGGATTTTAATTCTCAAACTCACTGGGCCACAGGATTTGAATTCTCAAATCCACTGGGCTACAGGTATGCTGATTCTCAAATCCACTAGCCACAGGATTTAGATTTTGAAATCCACATGGCCACAGGATTTTGTTTCTCAAATCCACTGGGCCACGGGGATTATGATTCTCAAATCCACTGGGCCACGGGGATTTTGATTCTGAACTCCAGTGGGCCACGGGGATTTTAATTCTCAAATCCAGTGGGCCACAGGAGTTAGATTCTCAAATCCACTGTGCCACGGGGATGTTGATTCTCAAATACACTTGGCCACGGGGATTTTAATCCTCAAATCCACTAGGCCACAATGATTTTGATTCTCAAATCCATTGGGCCACGGAGATTTTAATTCTCAAATCCCCTGGGTCATATGGATTTTAGTTCTCAAATCCAATGGGCCATGCGGATGTTAATTCTCAAGTCCACGTGGCCACAGGATTTTACTTCTAAAATCCACTTGGCTACGGGGATTTTGATTGTCCAATACACTGGCCCACGGGGATTTTAGTTCTGAAAGCCACTGATCCACGGGGATTTTAATTCACAAATCTAATGGGCCAGGGGGATTTTCATTCTGACATCCAGTGGGCCACAGCGGTTTTGATTCTCAACTCTACTTGGCCACGGGGATTTTAATTCTCAAATCCACTGCGCCAACGGGATTTTCATTCTAAAATCCATTACGCCTCGGGGATTTTGATTCTCAAATCCAATGGGCCACGGGGATTTTTATTCTAACATCCACTTGGCCATGGGCATTTTAATACTCAAATCCACCGGCCCACGGGGATTTTAATTCTCAAATCCACTTGGTGAGGGGGCTTTGAATTCTCAAATCCACTGCGCCATGGGGATTTTTAATTCTCAAATCCACTGCGTCATGGCAATTTTACTTCCCAAATCCACTTGGCCACGGTGATTTTGATTGTCAAATCCAGTGGGCCACGGGCATTTTAATTCTCAAATGCACTGGCCCACAGGCATTTTAATACTCAAATCCCCTGGCCCACGGGGATTTTAATTCTCAAATCCACTTGGTCAGGGGGCTTTGAATTCCCAAATCCACTGCGTCATTGGGATTTTTAGTTCTCAAATGCACTGCGCCATGGGGATTTTATTTCTCAAATCCACTTGGCCACAGGATTTTGATTCTCAAATCCACTTGTCAACAGGATTTTGATTCTCCAATGCACTGGGCCACGGGGATTTTGAGTCTCCAATCCACTGGGCCACTGGGATGTTGATTCTCAAATGCACTTGATCTCGTGGATGTTGATTCTCAAATCCACTTGTCAACACACTTTTAATTCTCAGATCCACTGGGACACGGGGATGTTGATTCTCAAATCCACTGGGCCTCGGGGATGTTGATTCTCAAATCCACTGGGCCACGAGAATTTTGATTCTATAATCCACTGGGCCACGGAGATTTAATGGTCAAATCCACTGGCCCGATGGTTTTGATTCTCAAATGCACTGGGCCACAGGCATTTTCATTCTCAAATCCACTGGGCCAAGGGGATTTTTGTTCTCAAATCCACTTGCCCCGATGGTTTTCATTCTGAAATACACTGGGCCACGGGGATTTTAATTCTCAAATCCACTGGGTCACAACATTTTAATTCTCCAATCCTCTGGGCCATGGGGATTTTAATTCTCAAACTCACTGGGCCACAGGATTTGAATTCTCAAATCCACTGGGCTACGGGTATGCTGATTCTCAAATCCACTAGCCACAGGATTTAGGTTTTGAAATCCACATGGCCACAGGATTTTGTTTCTCAAATCCACTGGGCCACGGGGATTATGATTCTCAAATCCACTGGGCCGCGGGGATTTTGATTCTGAACTCCAGTGGGCCACGGGGATTTTAATTCTCAAATCCAGTGGGCCACAGGAGTTAGATTCTCAAATCCACTGTGCCACGGGGATGTTGATTCTCAAATACACTTGGCCACGGGGATTTTAATCCTCAAATCCACTAGGCCACAATGATTTTGATTCTCAAATCCATTGGGCCACGGAGATTTTAATTCTCAAATCCCCTGGGTCATGTGGATTTTAGTTCTCAAATCCAATGGGCCATGCGGATGTTAATTCTCAAGTCCACGTGGCCACAGGATTTTACTTCTAAAATCCACTTGGCTACGGGGATTTTGATTGTCCAATGCACTGGCCCACGGGGATTTTAGTTCTGAAAGCCACTGATCCACGGGGATTTTAATTCACAAATCTAATGGGCCACGGGGATTTTCATTCTGACATCCAGTGGGCCACAGCGGTTTTGATTCTCAACTCTACTTGGCCACGGGGATGTTAATTCTCAACTCTATTTGGCCACGGGGATTTTATTTCTAAAGTCCATTACGCCTCGGGGATTTTGATTCTCATATCCACTAGGCCACAGCAGTTTTGATTCTCAAATTCACTGGGCCACGGGGATGATGATTGTCAAATCCACTGGGCCACGAGAATTTTGATTATTAAAACCACTGGGCCACGGGGATTTCAGGTCTCAAATCCAATGGGCCACGGGGATTTTGATTCTCAAATCCACTTTTCCACAGGGGTTTTACTTCTGAAATCGGCTGGGCACAGGGCTTTTAATACTCCAATCCATTGGGCCACAGGATTTTAAATTTCAAATCCAGTGGGCCACAGGTTATTTTAAGTCACAAATCCAATGGGCCACGGGCATTTTTCTTCTCAAATGAACTTGGCAATGGGGATTTTGATTCTCGACTCCACTTGGCCACGGGGATGTTGATTCTAAAATGCACTTAGCCACGGGGATTTTAATTCTCAAATCCACAGCGCCACGGGGATTTTTAATTGTCAAATGCACTGTGCCATGGGGATTTTGATTCCCAAAACCACTTGGCCATGGGGGTTTTAATTCTCAACTCCACTTGGCCACGGGGATTTTAATTCTCAACTCTACTTGGCTACGGGGATTTTGATTGTCAAATCCAGTGGGGCACGGGCATTTTAATTCTCAAATCCACTGGCCCACAGGCATTTTAATACGCAAATCCACTGGCCCACAGGATTATAATTCTCAAATCCACTTGGTCAGGGGGATTGGAATTCTCAAATCCACAGGGTCACGGGCATTTTGATTCTCAAATGCACTTGGCCATGGGGATTTTGATTGCCAAATCCACTTGGCCACGGGGATTTTAATTCTCAAATCCACTGCGCCACGGGGATTTTGATTCCCAAAACCACTTGGCCATGGGTGTTTTAATTCTCAACTCCACTTGGCCACGGGGATTTTGATTCTCAAATCCAGTGGGCCATGGGAATTTTAGTTCTCAAATTCACTGGATCACCGGCATTTTAATTGTCACCTCTACTTACCATGGGGATATTAATTCAAAAATATAATGGGCCACAGGATTTTAATTCTCAAATCCACTGGGCCACCGGGATTTTAATTCTAAAGCCCAGTTGGCCACAGGGATTTTGATTCTCAAATCCACTGGGCCATGGGGATTTTATTTGTCAAATCCACTGGCTTCGATGGTTTTGCCTCTCAAATCCACTGGGCCACGGGGATTGTAGTTCTCAAATCCCGTTTTCACAGGATTTTAATTCTCAAATTCAATAGGCCAAAGGGGTTTCAATTCTCAAATGCAGTGGGCCACGGGGATGATGATTCTCAAATGCACTGGTCCACGGGGATTTTGATTCTCAAATCCACTTGGCCACAGGATTTTGATTCTCAAATCCACTTGTCAACAGGATTTTGATTCTCCAATCCACTGGGCCACGGGGATTTTGAGTCTCCAATCCACTGGACCACTGGGATGTTGATTCTCAAATGCACTTGTCAACACTCTTTTAATTCTCAAATCCACTGGGACACGGGGATGTTGATTCTCAAATGCACTGGGCCTCGGGGATGTTGATTCTCAAACCCACTGGGCCACGAGAATTTTGATTCTATAATCCACTGGGCCACGGAGATTTAATGGTCAAATCCACTGGCCCGATGGTTTTGATTCTCAAATGCACTGGGCCACAGGCATTTTCATTCTCAAATCCACTGGGCCAAGGGGATTTTTGTTCTCAAATCCACTTGCCCCGATGGTTTTCATTCTGAAATACACTGGGCCACGGGGATTTTAATTCTCAAATCCACTGGGTCACGGGGATGTTGATTCTCAAATCCACTGGGCCACGGGGATGTTGATTCTCAAATCCACTTGGTCACAACATTTTAATTCTCCAATCCTCTGGGCCATGGGGATTTTAATTCTCAAACTCACTGGGCCACAGGATTTGAATTCTCAAATCCACTGGGCTACAGGTATGCTGATTCTCAAATCCACTAGCCACAGGATTTAGATTTTGAAATCCACATGGCCACAGGATTTTGTTTCTCAAATCCACTGGGCCACGGGGATTATGATTCTCAAATCCACTGGGCCACGGGGATTTTGATTCTGAACTCCAGTGGGCCACGGGGATTTTAATTCTCAAATCCAGTGGGCCACAGGAGTTAGATTCTCAAATCCACTGTGCCACGGGGATGTTGATTCTCAAATACACTTGGCCACGGGGATTTTAATCCTCAAATCCACTAGGCCACAATGATTTTGATTCTCAAATCCATTGGGCCACGGAGATTTTAATTCTCAAATCCCCTGGGTCATATGGATTTTAGTTCTCAAATCCAATGGGCCATGCGGATGTTAATTCTCAAGTCCACGTGGCCACAGGATTTTACTTCTAAAATCCACTTGGCTACGGGGATTTTGATTGTCCAATACACTGGCCCACGGGGATTTTAGTTCTGAAAGCCACTGATCCACGGGGATTTTAATTCACAAATCTAATGGGCCAGGGGGATTTTCATTCTGACATCCAGTGGGCCACAGCGGTTTTGATTCTCAACTCTACTTGGCCACGGGGATTTTAATTCTCAAATCCACTGCGCCAACGGGATTTTCATTCTAAAATCCATTACGCCTCGGGGATTTTGATTCTCAAATCCAATGGGCCACGGGGATTTTTATTCTAACATCCACTTGGCCATGGGCATTTTAATACTCAAATCCACCGGCCCACGGGGATTTTAATTCTCAAATCCACTTGGTGAGGGGGCTTTGAATTCTCAAATCCACTGCGCCATGGGGATTTTTAATTCTCAAATCCACTGCGTCATGGCAATTTTACTTCCCAAATCCACTTGGCCACGGTGATTTTGATTGTCAAATCCAGTGGGCCACGGGCATTTTAATTCTCAAATGCACTGGCCCACAGGCATTTTAATACTCAAATCCCCTGGCCCACGGGGATTTTAATTCTCAAATCCACTTGGTCAGGGGGCTTTGAATTCCCAAATCCACTGCGTCATTGGGATTTTTAGTTCTCAAATGCACTGCGCCATGGGGATTTTATTTCTCAAATCCACTTGGCCACAGGATTTTGATTCTCAAATCCACTTGTCAACAGGATTTTGATTCTCCAATCCACTGGGCCACGGGGATTTTGAGTCTCCAATCCACTGGGCCACTGGGATGTTGATTCTCAAATGCACTTGATCTCGTGGATGTTGATTCTCAAATCCACTTGTCAACACACTTTTAATTCTCAGATCCACTGGGACACGGGGATGTTGATTCTCAAATCCACTGGGCCTCGGGGATGTTGATTCTCAAATCCACTGGGCCACGAGAATTTTGATTCTATAATCCACTGGGCCACGGAGATTTAATGGTCAAATCCACTGGCCCGATGGTTTTGATTCTCAAATGCACTGGGCCACAGGCATTTTCATTCTCAAATCCACTGGGCCAAGGGGATTTTTGTTCTCAAATCCACTTGCCCCGATGGTTTTCATTCTGAAATACACTGGGCCATGGGGATTTTAATTCTCAAACTCACTGGGCCACAGGATTTGAATTCTCAAATCCACTGGGCCACGGGGATTATGATTCTCAAACTCACTGGGCCACAGGATTTGAATTCTCAAATCCACTGGGCCACGGGGATTATGATTCTCAAATCCACTGGGCCGCGGGGATTTTGATTCTGAACTCCAGTGGGCCACGGGGATTTTAATTCTCAAATCCAGTGGGCCACAGGAGTTAGATTCTCAAATCCACTGTGCCACGGGGATGTTGATTCTCAAATACACTTGGCCACGGGGATTTTAATCCTCAAATCCACTAGGCCACAATGATTTTGATTCTCAAATCCATTGGGCCACGGAGATTTTAATTCTCAAATCCCCTGGGTCATGTGGATTTTAGTTCTCAAATCCAATGGGCCATGCGGATGTTAATTCTCAAGTCCACGTGGCCACAGGATTTTACTTCTAAAATCCACTTGGCTACGGGGATTTTGATTGTCCAATGCACTGGCCCACGGGGATTTTAGTTCTGAAATCCACTGATCCACGGGGATTTTAATTCACAAATCTAATGGGCCACGGGGATTTTCATTCTGAAATCCAGTGGGCCACAGCGGTTTTGATTCTCAACTCTACTTGGCCACGGGGATGTTAATTCTCAACTCTATTTGGCCACGGGGATTTTATTTCTAAAGTCCATTACGCCTCGGGGATTTTGATTCTCATATCCACTAGGCCACAGCAGTTTTGATTCTCAAATTCACTGGGCCACGGGGATGATGATTGTCAAATCCACTGGGCCACGAGAATTTTGATTATTAAAACCACTGGGCCACGGGGATTTCAGGTCTCAAATCCAATGGGCCACGGGGATTTTGATTCTCAAATCCACTTTTCCACAGGGGTTTTACTTCTGAAATCGGCTGGGCACAGGGCTTTTAATACTCCAATCCATTGGGCCACAGGATTTTAAATTTCAAATCCAGTGGGCCACAGGTTATTTTAAGTCACAAATCCAATGGGCCACGGGCATTTTTCTTCTCAAATGAACTTGGCAATGGGGATTTTGATTCTCGACTCCACTTGGCCACGGGGATGTTGATTCTAAAATGCACTTAGCCACGGGGATTTTAATTCTCAAATCCACTGGGCCATGGGGATTTGAATTCTCAAATCCACAGCGCCACGGGGATTTTTAATTGTCAAATGCACTGTGCCATGGGGATTTTGATTCCCAAAACCACTTGGCCATGGGGGTTTTAATTCTCAACTCCACTTGGCCACGGGGATGTTAATTCTCAACTCTACTTGGCTACGGGGATTTTGATTGTCAAATCCAGTGGGGCACGGGCATTTTAATTCTCAAATCCACTGGCCCACAGGCATTTTAATACGCAAATCCACTGGCCCACAGGATTATAATTCTCAAATCCACTTGGTCAGGGGGATTGGAATTCTCAAATCCACAGGGTCACGGGCATTTTGATTCTCAAATGCACTTGGCCATGGGGATTTTGATTGCCAAATCCACTTGGCCACGGGGATTTTAATTCTCAAATCCACTGCGCCACGGGGATTTTGATTCCCAAAACCACTTGGCCATGGGTGTTTTAATTCTCAACTCCACTTGGCCACGGGGATTTTGATTCTCAAATCCAGTGGGCCATGGGAATTTTAGTTCTCAAATTCACTGGATCACCGGCATTTTAATTGTCACCTCTACTTACCATGGGGATATTAATTCAAAAATATAATGGGCCACAGGATTTTAATTCTCAAATCCACTGGGCCACCGGGATTTTAATTCTAAAGCCCAGTTGGCCACAGGGATTTTGATTCTCAAATCCACTGGGCCATGGGGATTTTATTTGTCAAATCCACTGGCTTCGATGGTTTTGCCTCTCAAATCCACTGGGCCACGGGGATTGTAGTTCTCAAATCCCGTTTTCACAGGATTTTAATTCTCAAATTCAATAGGCCAAAGGGGTTTCAATTCTCAAATGCAGTGGGCCACGGGGATGATGATTCTCAAATGCACTGGTCCACGGGGATTTTGATTCTCAAATCCACTTGGCCACAGGATTTTGATTCTCAAATCCACTTGTCAACAGGATTTTGATTCTCCAATCCACTGGGCCACGGGGATTTTGAGTCTCCAATCCACTGGGCCACTGGGATGTTGATTCTCAAATGCACTTGTCAACACTCTTTTAATTCTCAAATCCACTGGGACACGGGGATGTTGATTCTCAAATCCACTGGGCCTCGGGGATGTTGATTCTCAAACCCACTGGGCCACGAGAATTTTGATTCTATAATCCACTGGGCCACGGAGATTTAATGGTCAAATCCACTGGCCCGATGGTTTTGATTCTCAAATGCACTGGGCCACAGGCATTTTCATTCTCAAATCCACTGGGCCAAGGGGATTTTTGTTCTCAAATCCACTTGCCCCGATGGTTTTCATTCTGAAATACACTGGGCCACGGGGATTTTAATTCTCAAATCCACTGGGTCACGGGGATGTTGATTCTCAAATCCACTGGGCCACGGGGATGTTGATTCTCAAATCCACTTGGTCACAACATTTTAATTCTCCAATCCTCTGGGCCATGGGGATTTTAATTCTCAAACTCACTGGGCCACAGGATTTGAATTCTCAAATCCACTGGGCTACAGGTATGCTGATTCTCAAATCCACTAGCCACAGGATTTAGATTTTGAAATCCACATGGCCACAGGATTTTGTTTCTCAAATCCACTGGGCCACGGGGATTATGATTCTCAAATCCACTGGGCCACGGGGATTTTGATTCTGAACTCCAGTGGGCCACGGGGATTTTAATTCTCAAATCCAGTGGGCCACAGGAGTTAGATTCTCAAATCCACTGTGCCACGGGGATGTTGATTCTCAAATACACTTGGCCACGGGGATTTTAATCCTCAAATCCACTAGGCCACAATGATTTTGATTCTCAAATCCATTGGGCCACGGAGATTTTAATTCTCAAATCCCCTGGGTCATATGGATTTTAGTTCTCAAATCCAATGGGCCATGCGGATGTTAATTCTCAAGTCCACGTGGCCACAGGATTTTACTTCTAAAATCCACTTGGCTACGGGGATTTTGATTGTCCAATACACTGGCCCACGGGGATTTTAGTTCTGAAAGCCACTGATCCACGGGGATTTTAATTCACAAATCTAATGGGCCAGGGGGATTTTCATTCTGACATCCAGTGGGCCACAGCGGTTTTGATTCTCAACTCTACTTGGCCACGGGGATTTTAATTCTCAAATCCACTGCGCCAACGGGATTTTCATTCTAAAATCCATTACGCCTCGGGGATTTTGATTCTCAAATCCAATGGGCCACGGGGATTTTTATTCTAACATCCACTTGGCCATGGGCATTTTAATACTCAAATCCACCGGCCCACGGGGATTTTAATTCTCAAATCCACTTGGTGAGGGGGCTTTGAATTCTCAAATCCACTGCGCCATGGGGATTTTTAATTCTCAAATCCACTGCGTCATGGCAATTTTACTTCCCAAATCCACTTGGCCACGGTGATTTTGATTGTCAAATCCAGTGGGCCACGGGCATTTTAATTCTCAAATGCACTGGCCCACAGGCATTTTAATACTCAAATCCCCTGGCCCACGGGGATTTTAATTCTCAAATCCACTTGGTCAGGGGGCTTTGAATTCCCAAATCCACTGCGTCATTGGGATTTTTAGTTCTCAAATGCACTGCGCCATGGGGATTTTATTTCTCAAATCCACTTGGCCACAGGATTTTGATTCTCAAATCCACTTGTCAACAGGATTTTGATTCTCCAATCCACTGGGCCACGGGGATTTTGAGTCTCCAATCCACTGGGCCACTGGGATGTTGATTCTCAAATGCACTTGATCTCGTGGATGTTGATTCTCAAATCCACTTGTCAACACACTTTTAATTCTCAGATCCACTGGGACACGGGGATGTTGATTCTCAAATCCACTGGGCCTCGGGGATGTTGATTCTCAAATCCACTGGGCCACGAGAATTTTGATTCTATAATCCACTGGGCCACGGAGATTTAATGGTCAAATCCACTGGCCCGATGGTTTTGATTCTCAAATGCACTGGGCCACAGGCATTTTCATTCTCAAATCCACTGGGCCAAGGGGATTTTTGTTCTCAAATCCACTTGCCCCGATGGTTTTCATTCTGAAATACACTGGGCCACGGGGATTTTAATTCTCAAATCCACTGGGTCACAACATTTTAATTCTCCAATCCTCTGGGCCATGGGGATTTTAATTCTCAAACTCACTGGGCCACAGGATTTGAATTCTCAAATCCACTGGGCTACGGGTATGCTGATTCTCAAATCAACTAGCCACAGGATTTAGGTTTTGAAATCCACATGGCCACAGGATTTTGTTTCTCAAATCCACTGGGCCACGGGGATTATGATTCTCAAATCCACTGGGCCACGGGGATTTTGATTCTGAACTCCAGTGGGCCACGGGGATTTTAATTCTCAAATCCAGTGGGCCACAGGAGTTAGATTCTCAAATCCACTGTGCCACGGGGATGTTGATTCTCAAATACACTTGGCCACGGGGATTTTAATCCTCAAATCCACTAGGCCACAATGATTTTGATTCTCAAATCCATTGGGCCACGGAGATTTTAATTCTCAAATCCCCTGGGTCATGTGGATTTTAGTTCTCAAATCCAATGGGCCATGCGGATGTTAATTCTCAAGTCCACGTGGCCACAGGATTTTACTTCTAAAATCCACTTGGCTACGGGGATTTTGATTGTCCAATGCACTGGCCCACGGGGATTTTAGTTCTGAAAGCCACTGATCCACGGGGATTTTAATTCACAAATCTAATGGGCCACGGGGATTTTCATTCTGACATCCAGTGGGCCACAGCGGTTTTGATTCTCAACTCTACTTGGCCACGGGGATGTTAATTCTCAACTCTATTTGGCCACGGGGATTTTATTTCTAAAGTCCATTACGCCTCGGGGATTTTGATTCTCATATCCACTAGGCCACAGCAGTTTTGATTCTCAAATTCACTGGGCCACGGGGATGATGATTGTCAAATCCACTGGGCCACGAGAATTTTGATTATTAAAACCACTGGGCCACGGGGATTTCAGGTCTCAAATCCAATGGGCCACGGGGATTTTGATTCTCAAATCCACTTTTCCACAGGGGTTTTACTTCTGAAATCGGCTGGGCACAGGGCTTTTAATACTCCAATCCATTGGGCCACAGGATTTTAAATTTCAAATCCAGTGGGCCACAGGTTATTTTAAGTCACAAATCCAATGGGCCACGGGCATTTTTCTTCTCAAATGAACTTGGCAATGGGGATTTTGATTCTCGACTCCACTTGGCCACGGGGATGTTGATTCTAAAATGCACTTAGCCACGGGGATTTTAATTCTCAAATCCACAGCGCCACGGGGATTTTTAATTGTCAAATGCACTGTGCCATGGGGATTTTGATTCCCAAAACCACTTGGCCATGGGGGTTTTAATTCTCAACTCCACTTGGCCACGGGGATGTTAATTCTCAACTCTACTTGGCTACGGGGATTTTGATTGTCAAATCCAGTGGGGCACGGGCATTTTAATTCTCAAATCCACTGGCCCACAGGCATTTTAATACGCAAATCCACTGGCCCACAGGATTATAATTCTCAAATCCACTTGGTCAGGGGGATTGGAATTCTCAAATCCACAGGGTCACGGGCATTTTGATTCTCAAATGCACTTGGCCATGGGGATTTTGATTGCCAAATCCACTTGGCCACGGGGATTTTAATTCTCAAATCCACTGCGCCACGGGGATTTTGATTCCCAAAACCACTTGGCCATGGGTGTTTTAATTCTCAACTCCACTTGGCCACGGGGATTTTGATTCTCAAATCCAGTGGGCCATGGGAATTTTAGTTCTCAAATTCACTGGATCACCGGCATTTTAATTGTCACCTCTACTTACCATGGGGATATTAATTCAAAAATATAATGGGCCACAGGATTTTAATTCTCAAATCCACTGGGCCACCGGGATTTTAATTCTAAAGCCCAGTTGGCCACAGGGATTTTGATTCTCAAATCCACTGGGCCATGGGGATTTTATTTGTCAAATCCACTGGCTTCGATGGTTTTGCCTCTCAAATCCACTGGGCCACGGGGATTGTAGTTCTCAAATCCCGTTTTCACAGGATTTTAATTCTCAAATTCAATAGGCCAAAGGGGTTTCAATTCTCAAATGCAGTGGGCCACGGGGATGATGATTCTCAAATGCACTGGTCCACGGGGATTTTGATTCTCAAATCCACTTGGCCACAGGATTTTGATTCTCAAATCCACTTGTCAACAGGATTTTGATTCTCCAATCCACTGGGCCACGGGGATTTTGAGTCTCCAATCCACTGGACCACTGGGATGTTGATTCTCAAATGCACTTGATCTCGTGGATGTTGATTCTCAAATCCACTTGTCAACACACTTTTAATTCTCAGATCCACTGGGACACGGGGATGTTGATTCTCAAATCCACTGGGCCTCGGGGATGTTGATTCTCAAATCCACTGGGCCACGAGAATTTTGATTCTATAATCCACTGGGCCACGGAGATTTAATGGTCAAATCCACTGGCCCGATGGTTTTGATTCTCAAATGCACTGGGCCACAGGCATTTTCATTCTCAAATCCACTGGGCCAAGGGGATTTTTGTTCTCAAATCCACTTGCCCCGATGGTTTTCATTCTGAAATACACTGGGCCATGGGGATTTTAATTCTCAAACTCACTGGGCCACAGGATTTGAATTCTCAAATCCACTGGGCCACGGGGATTATGATTCTCAAACTCACTGGGCCACAGGATTTGAATTCTCAAATCCACTGGGCCACGGGGATTATGATTCTCAAATCCACTGGGCCGCGGGGATTTTGATTCTGAACTCCAGTGGGCCACGGGGATTTTAATTCTCAAATCCAGTGGGCCACAGGAGTTAGATTCTCAAATCCACTGTGCCACGGGGATGTTGATTCTCAAATACACTTGGCCACGGGGATTTTAATCCTCAAATCCACTAGGCCACAATGATTTTGATTCTCAAATCCATTGGGCCACGGAGATTTTAATTCTCAAATCCCCTGGGTCATGTGGATTTTAGTTCTCAAATCCAATGGGCCATGCGGATGTTAATTCTCAAGTCCACGTGGCCACAGGATTTTACTTCTAAAATCCACTTGGCTACGGGGATTTTGATTGTCCAATGCACTGGCCCACGGGGATTTTAGTTCTGAAATCCACTGATCCACGGGGATTTTAATTCACAAATCTAATGGGCCACGGGGATTTTCATTCTGAAATCCAGTGGGCCACAGCGGTTTTGATTCTCAACTCTACTTGGCCACGGGGATGTTAATTCTCAACTCTATTTGGCCACGGGGATTTTATTTCTAAAGTCCATTACGCCTCGGGGATTTTGATTCTCATATCCACTAGGCCACAGCAGTTTTGATTCTCAAATTCACTGGGCCACGGGGATGATGATTGTCAAATCCACTGGGCCACGAGAATTTTGATTATTAAAACCACTGGGCCACGGGGATTTCAGGTCTCAAATCCAATGGGCCACGGGGATTTTGATTCTCAAATCCACTTTTCCACAGGGGTTTTACTTCTGAAATCGGCTGGGCACAGGGCTTTTAATACTCCAATCCATTGGGCCACAGGATTTTAAATTTCAAATCCAGTGGGCCACAGGTTATTTTAAGTCACAAATCCAATGGGCCACGGGCATTTTTCTTCCCAAATGAACTTGGCAATGGGGATTTTGATTCTCGACTCCACTTGGCCACGGGGATGTTGATTCTAAAATGCACTTAGCCACGGGGATTTTAATTCTCAAATCCACAGCGCCACGGGGATTTTTAATTGTCAAATGCACTGTGCCATGGGGATTTTGATTCCCAAAACCACTTGGCCATGGGGGTTTTAATTCTCAACTCTACTTGGCTACGGGGATTTTGATTGTCAAATCCAGTGGGCCACGGGCATTTTAATTCTCAAATGCACTGGCCCACAGGCATTTTAATACTCAAATCCCCTGGCCCACGGGGATTTTAATTCTCAAATCCACTTGGTCAGGGGGCTTTGAATTCCCAAATCCACTGCGTCATTGGGATTTTTAGTTCTCAAATGCACTGCGCCATGGGGATTTTACTTCTCAAATCCACTGGCCATGGGGATTTGAATTCTCAATCGACTGGGCCATGAGGATTTTATTTCATAAATCCACTGGCCCACGGGGATTTTCATTCTGAAATCCAGTGGGCCACAGCGGTTTTGATTCTCAACTCTACTTGGCCACGGGGATGTTAATTCTCAACTCCACTTGGCTACGGGGATTTTGATTGTCAAATCCAGTGGGGCACGGGCATTTTAATTCTCAAATCCACTGGCCCACAGGCATTTTAATACGCAAATCCACTGGCCCACAGGATTATAATTCTCAAATCCACTTGGTCAGGGGGATTGGAATTCTCAAATCCACAGGGTCACGGGCATTTTGATTCTCAAATGCACTTGGCCATGGGGATTTTGATTGCCAAATCCACTTGGCCACGGGGATTTTAATTCTCAAATCCACTGCGCCACGGGGATTTTGATTCCCAAAACCACTTGGCCATGGGTGTTTTAATTCTCAACTCCACTTGGCCACGGGGATTTTGATTCTCAAATCCAGTGGGCCATGGGAATTTTAGTTCTCAAATTCACTGGATCACCGGCATTTTAATTGCCACCTCTACTTACCATGGTGATATTAATTCAAAAATATAATGGGCCACAGGATTTTAATTCTCAAATCCACTGGGCCACCGGGATTTTAATTCTAAAGCCCAGTTGGCCACCGGGATTTTAATTCTCAAATCTCCTGGGCCACGGGGGTTTTGATTCTCAAATCCATAGGGCCACCGGGATTTTAATTCTCAAATCTCCTGGGCCACGGGGGTTTTGATTCTCAAATCCACTTTGTCACAGGATTTTACTTTTCAAATCCACTTAGGCACAGGATTCTCATTCTCAAATCCATAGGGTTACGGGGATTTGGATTCTCAAATCCACTGGGCACAGGATTTTAATTCTCTCAATTCACTGGGACATGGGGATTTTGATTCTCAACTCTCCTTGGTCACAGGAATTTTAATTCTCAAATCCACTTGGTCACAGGATTTTAATTCTCAAATCCACTTAGCCAATATGATTTTGTTTCTCAGATTCAGCGGGCCACGAGGATTTCAATTCTCAAATGCACTGGGCCACGGGGATTTCAATTCTCAAGTCCACCGGGCCACGGGGATGTTGATTCCTAAATGCACTGGGCCACAGGGATTTTGATTCTCAAATCCACTAGGCCACGCATATTTTTATTCTCAAATGTGGTCGGTCAAAGGATTTTAATTCTGAAATCCACTGGGCCACGGGGATGTTGATTCTCAAATCCAGTGGGCCACGGGGATGTTGATTGTCAAATCCACTTGGTCACAGGATTTTGATTTTTAAATCCACTGGTCCACAGGGATTTTAATTCTCAAATCCACTAGGCCACGGGATTTTGAGTCTCAAATCCCCTGTGCCACCGGGATTTTAATTCTCAAATTCACTGGGCCACGGGGATGTTGATTGTCGAATCCACAGGGCCACACGATGTTGATTCTCAAATGCACTGGGCCACAGGATTTTATTTCTCAAATCCACTGGGCCACTGGGATGTTGATTCTCAAGTCCACGTGGCCACAGGATTTTACGTCTCCTATCCAGTGTGCCACGGGGATTTTATTGTGAAATCCTCGTGGCCACGGGGATTTTGAGTCTCAAATCCATGGGCCCCTGGGGCATTTACTTCTCAAATCCAATGGGCAACGGGCATTTTAATTCTCAAATCCAGTGGGCCACGAGGATGTTGATTCTCAAATCCCCTGGGCCATGGGGATTTGAATTCTCAAATGCACTGTGCCATGGGGATTTCAATTCTCCAAGCTCACCGGGCCAGGGGGATGTTGATTCCTAAATCCAGTGGGCCACGGGGATGTTGATTCTCAAATCCACTAGGCCACGCGTATTTTAATTCTGAAATCCAGTTGGTCACAGGATTTTAATTCTGAAATCCACTGGGCCACGGGGATTTTAATTCTCAAATCCACTGGGCCATGGGGAAGTTACTTCTCAAATCCCCGGGGCAACAGGCATTTTAATTCTCAAATCCATTGGGCCATGGGGATTTCAGTTCTGAAATCCACTGGGCCACTGGGATTGTAATTCTCAAATCCCCTGTGCCACCGGGATTTTAATTCTCTAATTCAAAGGGCCACGTGGATGTTGATTCCTAAATACAGTGGGCCACGGGGATGTTGATTCTCAAATCCACTAGGCCACGCGTATTTTAATTCTGAAATCCAGTTGGTCACAGGATTTTAATTCTGAAATCCACTGGGCCACGGGGATTTTGATTCTGAAATCCACTGGGCCTCGGGGATGTTGATTCTGAAATCCACTGGGTCAAGGGGATTTTACTTCTCAAATCCCCTGAGGCATGGGGATTTTACTTCTCAAATGCTCTGGGCTACGGAGATATTTATTCTCAAATCCACTGGGCACGGGAATTTTTATTCTCAAATCCACTGGGCCATGGTGATTTTAATTCTTAAATCCCCTGGGCCACGGGGATGTTTATTCTCAAATCCGCTTGGTCACGGGGATTTTGATTCTCAAATCCATAGGGCCACCGGGATTTTAATTCTCAAATCTCCTGGGCCGCGGGGGTTTTGATTCTCAAATCCACTTTGTCACAGGATTTTACTTTTCAAATCCACTTAGGCACAGGATTCTCATTCTCAAATCCATAGGGTTACGGGGATTTGGATTCTCAAATCCACTGGGCACAGGATTTTAATTCTCTCAATTCACTGGGACATGGGGATTTTGATTCTCTAATTCAAAGGGCCACGGGGATGTTGATTCCTAAATCCAGTGGGCCACGGGGATGTTGATTCTCAAATCCACTAGGCCACGCGTATTTTAATTCTGAAATCCAGTTGGTCACAGGATTTTAATTCTGAAATCCACTGGGCCACTGGGATATTAATTCTCAAATCCACTGGGACACCTTGATTTTGATTCTCAAATCCACTGGGCCTCGGGGATGTTGATTCTGAAATCCTCTGGGTCAAGGGGATTTTACTTCTCAAATCCCATGAGGCATGGGGATTTTACTTCTCAAATGCTCTGGGCTACGGAGATATTTATTCTCAAATCCACTGGGCACGGGGATTTTGATTCTCAAATCCACTGGGCCATGGTGATTTTAATTCTTAAATCCCCTGGGCCACGGGGATGTTTATTCTCAAATCCGCTTGGTCACGGGGATTTTGATTCTCAAATCCATAGGGCCACCGGGATTTTAATTCTCAAATCTCCTGGGCCGCGGGGGTTTTGATTCTCAAATCCACTTTGTCACAGGATTTTACTTTTCAAATCCACTTAGGCACAGGATTCTCATTCTCAAATCCATAGGGTTACGGGGATTTGGATTCTCAAATCCACTGGGCACAGGATTTTAATTCTCTCAATTCACTGGGACATGGGGATTTTGATTCTCAACTCTCCTTGGTCACAGGAATTTTAATTCTCAAATCCACTTGGTCACAGGATTTTAATTCTCAAATCCACTTAGCCAATATGATTTTGTTTCTCAGATTCAGCGGGCCACGAGGATTTCAATTCTCAAATGCACTGGGCCACGGGGATTTCAATTCTCAAGTCCACCGGGCCACGGGGATGTTGATTCCTAAATGCACTGGGCCACAGGGATTTTGATTCTCAAATCCACTAGGCCACGCATATTTTTATTCTCAAATGTGGTCGGTCAAAGGATTTTAATTCTGAAATCCACTGGGCCACGGGGATGTTGATTCTCAAATCCAGTGGGCCACGGGGATGTTGATTGTCAAATCCACTTGGTCACAGGATTTTGATTTTTAAATCCACTGGTCCACAGGGATTTTAATTCTCAAATCCACTAGGCCACGGGGATTTTGAGTCTCAAATCCGCTGTGCCACCGGGATTTTAATTCTCAAATTCAGTGGGCCACGGGGATGTTGATTGTCGAATCCACAGGGCCACACGATGTTGATTCTCAAATGCACTGGGCCACAGGATTTTATTTCTCAAATCCACTGGGCCACTGGGATGTTGATTCTCAAGTCCACGTGGCCACAGGATTTTACGTCTCCTATCCAGTGGGCCACGGGGATTTTATTGTGAAATCCTCGTGGCCACGGGGATTTTGAGTCTCAAATCCATGGGCCCCTGGGGCATTTACTTCTCAAATCCAATGGGCAACGGGCATTTTAATTCTCAAATCCAGTGGGCCACGGGGATTTTGATTCTAAAACCCCCTGGGCCATGGGGATTTTAGTTCTCAAATCCAATGGGCCACAGGGATGTGGAGTCTGAAGTCCACGTGGCCACAGGATTTTACTTCTCAAATCCACTGGGCCTCGGGGATTTTGATTCTCAAATCCATGGGGCCATGGGGATTTTACTTCTCAAATCCACGGGGCCACGGACATTTTAATTCTCAAATCCAGTGGGCCACGAGGATGTTGATTCTCAAATCCCCTGGGCCATGGGGATTTGAATTCTCAAGTGCACTGTGCCATGGGGATTTCAATTCTCCAAGCTCACCGGGCCATGGGGATGTTGATTCCTAAATCCAGTGGGCCACGGGGATGTTGATTCTCAAATCCACTAGGCCACGCGTATTTTAATTCTGAAATCCAGCTGGTCACAGGATTTTAATTCTGAAATCCACTGGGCCACGGGGATTTTAATTCTCAAATCCACTGGGCCATGGGGAAGTTACTTCTCAAATCCCCGGGGCAACAGGCATTTTAATTCTCAAATCCATTGGGCCATGGGGATTTTAGTTCTAAAATCCACTGGGCCACTGGGATTGTAATTCTCAAATCCACTGGGCCACCTTGATTTTGATTCTCAAATCCACTGGGCCACGGGGATTTTAATTCTCAAATCCACTGGGCCATGGGGAAGTTACTTCTCAAATCCCCGGGGCAACAGGCATTTTAATTCTCAAATCCATTGGGCCATGGGGATTTCAGTTCTGAAATCCACTGGGCCACTGGGATTGTAATTCTCAAATCCCCTGTGCCACCGGGATTTTAATTCTCTAATTCAAAGGGCCACGGGGATGTTGATTCCTAAATACAGTGGGCCACGGGGATGTTGATTCTCAAATCCACTAGGCCACGCGTATTTTAATTCTGAAATCCAGTTGGTCACAGGATTTTAATTCTGAAATCCACTGGGCCACGGGGATTTTGATTCTGAAATCCACTGGGCCACGGGGATGTTGATTCTGAAATCCACTGGGTCAAGGGGATTTTACTTCTCAAATCCCATGAGGCATGGGGATTTTACTTCTCAAATGCTCTGGGCTACGGAGATATTTATTCTCAAATCCACTGGGCACGGGGATTTTGATTCTCAAATCCACTGGGCCATGGTGATTTTAATTCTTAAATCCCCTGGGCCACGGGGATGTTTATTCTCAAATCCGCTTGGTCACGGGGATTTTGATTCTCAAATCCATAGGGCCACCGGGATTTTAATTCTCAAATCTCCTGGGCCGCGGGGGTTTTGATTCTCAAATCCACTTTGTCACAGGATTTTACTTTTCAAATCCACTTAGGCACAGGATTCTCATTCTCAAATCCATAGGGTTACGGGGATTTGGATTCTCAAATCCACTGGGCACAGGATTTTAATTCTCTCAATTCACTGGGACATGGGGATTTTGATTCTCAACTCTCCTTGGTCACAGGAATTTTAATTCTCAAATCCACTTGGTCACAGGATTTTAATTCTCAAATCCACTTAGCCAATATGATTTTGTTTCTCAGATTCAGCGGGCCACGAGGATTTCAATTCTCAAATGCACTGGGCCACGGGGATTTCAATTCTCAAGTCCACCGGGCCACGGGGATGTTGATTCCTAAATGCACTGGGCCACAGGGATTTTGATTCTCAAATCCACTAGGCCACGCATATTTTTATTCTCAAATGTGGTCGGTCAAAGGATTTTAATTCTGAAATCCACTGGGCCACGGGGATGTTGATTCTCAAATCCAGTGGGCCACGGGGATGTTGATTGTCAAATCCACTTGGTCACAGGATTTTGATTTTTAAATCCACTGGTCCACAGGGATTTTAATTCTCAAATCCACTAGGCCACGGGGATTTTGAGTCTCAAATCCGCTGTGCCACCGGGATTTTAATTCTCAAATTCAGTGGGCCACGGGGATGTTGATTGTCGAATCCACAGGGCCACACGATGTTGATTCTCAAATGCACTGGGCCACAGGATTTTATTTCTCAAATCCACTGGGCCACTGGGATGTTGATTCTCAAGTCCACGTGGCCACAGGATTTTACGTCTCCTATCCAGTGGGCCACGGGGATTTTATTGTGAAATCCTCGTGGCCACGGGGATTTTGAGTCTCAAATCCATGGGGCCCTGGGGCATTTACTTCTCAAATCCAAGGGGCAACGGGCATTTTAATTCTCCAATCCACTTGGCCACGGGGATTTTGATTCTAAAACCCCCTGGGCCATGGGGATTTTAGTTCTCAAATCCAATGGGCCACAGGGATGTGGAGTCTGAAGTCCACGTGGCCACAGGATTTTACTTCTCAAATCCACTGGGCCTCGGGGATTTTGATTCTCAAATCCATGGGGCCATGGGGATTTCACTTCTCAAATCCACGGGGCCACGGACATTTTAATTCTCAAATCCAGTGGGCCACGAGGATGTTGATTCTCAAATCCCCTGGGCCATGGGGATTTGAATTCTCAAGTGCACTGTGCCATGGGGATTTCAATTTTCCAAGCTCACCGGGCCATGGGGATGTTGATTCCTAAATCCAGTGGGCCACGGGGATGTTGATTCTCAAATCCACTAGGCCACGCGTATTTTAATTCTGAAATCCAGCTGGTCACAGGATTTTAATTCTGAAATCCACTGGGCCACGGGGATTTTAATTCTCAAATCCACTGGGCCATGGGGAAGTTACTTCTCAAATCCCCGGGGCAACAGGCATTTTAATTCTCAAATCCATTGGGCCATGGGGATTTTAGTTCTAAAATCCACTGGGCCACTGGGATTGTAATTCTCAAATCCACTGGGCCACCTTGATTTTGATTCTCAAATCCACTGGGCCACGGGGATTTTGATTCTCAAATCCACTGGGCCATGGTGATTTTAATTCTTAAATCCCCTGGGCCACGGGGATGTTTATTCTCAAATCCGCTTGGTCACGGGGATTTTGATTCTCAAATCCATAGGGCCACCGGGATTTTAATTCTCAAATCTCCTGGGCCACGGGGGTTTTGATTCTCAAATCCACTTTGTCACAGGATTTTACTTTTCAAATCCACTTAGGCACAGTATTCTCATTCTCAAATCAATAGGGTTACGGGGATTTGGATTCTCAAATCCACTGGGCACAGGATTTTAATTCTCTCAATTCACTGGGTCATGGGGATTTTGATTCTCAACTCTCCTTGGTCACAGGAATTTTAATTCTCAAATCCACTTGGTCACAGGATTTTAATTCTCAAATCCACTTAGCCAATATGATTTTGTTTCTCAGATTCAGTGGGCCACGAGGATTTCAATTCTCAAATGCACTGGGCCACGGGGATTTCAATTCTCAAGTCCACTGGGCCACGGTGATTTTGATTGTCAAATCCAGTGGGCCACGGGCATTTTAATTCTCAAATGCACTGGCCCACAGGCATTTTAATACTCAAATCCCCTGGCCCACGGGGATTTTAATTCTCAAATCCACTTGGTCAGGGGGCTTTGAATTCCCAAATCCACTGCGTCATTGGGATTTTTAGTTCTCAAATGCACTGCGCCATGGGGATTTTACTTCTCAAATCCACTTGGCCACAGGATTTTGATTCTCAAATGCACTTGTCAACAGGATTTTGATTCTCCAATCCACTGGGCCACGGGGATTTTGAGTCTCCAATCCACTGGGCCACTGGGATGTTGATTCTCAAATGCACTTGATCTCGTGGATGTTGATTCTCAAATCCACTTGTCAACACTCTTTTAATTCTCAAATCCACTGGGACACGGGGATGTTGATTCTCAAATCCACTGGGCCTCGGGGATGTTGATTCTCAAACCCACTGGGCCACGAGAATTTTGATTCTATAATCCACTGGGCCACGGAGATTTAATGGTCAAATCCACTGTCCCGATGGTTTTGATTCTCAAATGCACTGGGCCACAGGCATTTTCATTCTCAAATCCACTGGGCCAAGGGGATTTTTGTTCTCAAATCCACTTGCCCCGATGGTTTTCATTCTGAAATACACTGGGCCACGGGGATTTTAATTCTCAAATCCACTGGGTCACGGGGATGTTGATTCTCAAATCCACTGGGCCACGGGGATGTTGATTCTCAAATCCACTTGGTCACAACATTTTAATTCTCCAATCCTCTGGGCCATGGGGATTTTAATTCTCAAACTCACTGGGCCACAGGATTTGAATTCTCAAATCCACTGGGCTACGGGTATGCTGATTCTCAAATCCACTAGCCACAGGATTTAGATTTTGAAATCCACATGGCCACAGGATTTTGTTTCTCAAATCCACTGGGCCACGGGGATTATGATTCTCAAATACACTGGGCCACGGGGATTTTGATTCTGAAATCCAGTGGGCCACAGGGATTTTAATTCTCAAATCCAGTGGGCCACAGGAGTTAGAGTCTCAAATCCAGAGCGCCACGGGGATGTTGATTCTCAAATACACTTGGCCACGGGGATTTTAATCCTCAAATCCACTAGGCCACAATGATTTTGATTCTCAAATCCATTGGGCCACGGAGATTTTAATTCTCAAATCCCCTGGGTCATGTGGATTTTAGTTCTCAAATCCAATGGGCCATGCGGATGTTAATTCTCAAGTCCACGTGGCCACAGGATTTTACTTCTAAAATCCACTTGGCTACGGGGATTTTGATTGTCCAATGCACTGGCCCACGGGGATTTTAGTTCTGAAATCCACTGATCCACGGGGATTTTAATTCACAAATCTAATGGGCCACGGGGATTTTCATTCTGAAATCCAGTGGGCCACAGCGGTTTTGATTCTCAACTCTACTTGGCCACGGGGATGTTAATTCTCAACTCTATTTGGCCACGGGGATTTTATTTCTAAAGTCCATTACGCCTCGGGGATTTTGATTCTCATATCCACTAGGCCACAGCAGTTTTGATTCTCAAATTCACTGGGCCACGGGGATGATGATTGTCAAATCCACTGGGCCACGAGAATTTTGATTATTAAAACCACTGGGCCACGGGGATTTCAGGTCTCAAATCCAATGGGCCACGGGGATTTTGATTCTCAAATCCACTTTTCCACAGGGGTTTTACTTCTGAAATCGGCTGGGCACAGGGCTTTTAATACTCCAATCCATTGGGCCACAGGATTTTAAATTTCAAATCCAGTGGGCCACAGGTTATTTTAAGTCACAAATCCAATGGGCCACGGGCATTTTTCTTCTCAAATGAACTTGGCAATGGGGATTTTGATTCTCGACTCCACTTGGCCACGGGGATGTTGATTCTAAAATGCACTTAGCCACGGGGATTTTAATTCTCAAATCCACTGGGCCATGGGGATTTGAATTCTCAAATCCACAGCGCCACGGGGATTTTTAATTGTCAAATGCACTGTGCCATGGGGATTTTGATTCCCAAAACCACTTGGCCATGGGGGTTTTAATTCTCAACTCCACTTGGCCACGGGGATTTTAATTCTCAACTCTACTTGGCTACGGGGATTTTGATTGTCAAATCCAGTGGGGCACGGGCATTTTAATTCTCAAATCCACTGGCCCACAGGCATTTTAATACGCAAATCCACTGGCCCACAGGATTATAATTCTCAAATCCACTTGGTCAGGGGGATTGGAATTCTCAAATCCACAGGGTCACGGGCATTTTGATTCTCAAATGCACTTGGCCATGGGGATTTTGATTGCCAAATCCACTTGGCCACGGGGATTTTAATTCTCAAATCCACTGCGCCACGGGGATTTTGATTCCCAAAACCACTTGGCCATGGGTGTTTTAATTCTCAACTCCACTTGGCCACGGGGATTTTGATTCTCAAATCCAGTGGGCCATGGGAATTTTAGTTCTCAAATTCACTGGATCACCGGCATTTTAATTGTCACCTCTACTTACCATGGGGATATTAATTCAAAAATATAATGGGCCACAGGATTTTAATTCTCAAATCCACTGGGCCACCGGGATTTTAATTCTAAAGCCCAGTTGGCCACAGGGATTTTGATTCTCAAATCCACTGGGCCATGGGGATTTTATTTGTCAAATCCACTGGCTTCGATGGTTTTGCCTCTCAAATCCACTGGGCCACGGGGATTGTAGTTCTCAAATCCCGTTTTCACAGGATTTTAATTCTCAAATTCAATAGGCCAAAGGGGTTTCAATTCTCAAATGCAGTGGGCCACGGGGATGATGATTCTCAAATGCACTGGTCCACGGGGATTTTGATTCTCAAATCCACTTGGCCACAGGATTTTGATTCTCAAATCCACTTGTCAACAGGATTTTGATTCTCCAATCCACTGGGCCACGGGGATTTTGAGTCTCCAATCCACTGGGCCACTGGGATGTTGATTCTCAAATGCACTTGATCTCGTGGATGTTGATTCTCAAATCCACTTGTCAACACACTTTTAATTCTCAAATGCACTGGGCCTCGGGGATGTTGATTCTCAAATCCACTGGGCCACGAGAATTTTGATTCTATAATCCACTGGGCCACGGAGATTTAATGGTCAAATCCACTGGCCCGATGGTTTTGATTCTCAAATGCACTGGGCCACAGGCATTTTCATTCTCAAATCCACTGGGCCAAGGGGATTTTTGTTCTCAAATCCACTTGCCCCGATGGTTTTCATTCTGAAATACACTGGGCCACGGGGATTTTAATTCTCAAATCCACTGGGTCACGGGGATGTTGATTCTCAAATCCACTGGGCCACGGGGATGTTGATTCTCAAATCCACTTGGTCACAACATTTTAATTCTCCAATCCTCTGGGCCATGGGGATTTTAATTCTCAAACTCACTGGGCCACAGGATTTGAATTCTCAAATCCACTGGGCTACAGGTATGCTGATTCTCAAATCCACTAGCCACAGGATTTAGATTTTGAAATCCACATGGCCACAGGATTTTGTTTCTCAAATCCACTGGGCCACGGGGATTTTGATTCTGAAATCCAGTGGGCCATGGGGATTTTAATTCTCAAATCCAGTGGGCCACAGGAGTTAGATTCTCAAATCCACTGTGCCACGGGGATGTTGATTCTCAAATACACTTGGCCACAGGGATTTTAATCCTCAAATCCACTAGGCCACAATGATTTTGATTCTCAAATCCATTGGGCCATGGAGATTTTAATTCTCAAATCCCCTGGGTCATGCGGATGTTAATTCTCAAGTCCACGTGGCCACAGGATTTTACTTCTAAAATCCACTTGGCTACGGGGATTTTGATTGTCCAATACACTGGCCCACGGGGATTTTAGTTCTGAAAGCCACTGATCCACGGGGATTTTAATTCACAAATCTAATGGGCCACGGGGATTTTCATTCTGACATCCAGTGGGCCACAGCGGTTTTGATTCTCAACTCTACTTGGCCACGGGGATTTTAATTCTCAAATCCACTGCGCCAACGGGATTTTCATTCTAAAATCCATTACGCCTCGGGGATTTTGATTCTCAAATCCAATGGGCCACAGGGATTTTTATTCTAACATCCACTTGGCCATGGGCATTTTAATACTCAAATCCACCGGCCCACGGGGATTTTAATTCTCAAATCCACTTGGTGAGGGGGCTTTGAATTCTCAAATCCACTGCGCCATGGGGATTTTTAATTCTCAAATCCACTGCGTCATGGCAATTTTACTTCCCAAATCCACTTGGCCACGGTGATTTTGATTGTCAAATCCAGTGGGCCACGGGCATTTTAATTCTCAAATGCACTGGCCCACAGGCATTTTAATACTCAAATCCCCTGGCCCACGGGGATTTTAATTCTCAAATCCACTTGGTCAGGGGGCTTTGAATTCCCAAATCCACTGCGTCATTGGGATTTTTAGTTCTCAAATGCACTGCGCCATGGGGATTTTATTTCTCAAATCCACTTGGCCACAGGATTTTGATTCTCAAATCCACTTGTCAACAGGATTTTGATTCTCCAATCCACTGGGCCACGGGGATGTTGATTCTAAAATGCACTTAGCCACGGGGATTTTAATTCTCATATCCACTGGGCCATGGGGATTTGAATTCTCAAATCCACAGCGCCACGGGGATTTTTAATTGTCAAATGCACTGTGCCATGGGGATTTTGATTCCCAAAACCACTTGGCCATGGGGGTTTTAATTCTCAACTCCACTTGGCCACGGGGATGTTAATTCTCAACTCCACTTGGCTACGGGGATTTTGATTGTCAAATCCAGTGGGGCACGGGCATTTTAATTCTCAAATCCACTGGCCCACAGGCATTTTAATACGCAAATCCACTGGCCCACAGGATTATAATTCTCAAATCCACTTGGTCAGGGGGATTGGAATTCTCAAATCCACAGGGTCACGGGCATTTTGATTCTCAAATGCACTTGGCCATGGGGATTTTGATTGCCAAATCCACTTGGCCACGGGGATTTTAATTCTCAAATCCACTGCGCCACGGGGATTTTGATTCCCAAAACCACTTGGCCATGGGTGTTTTAATTCTCAACTCCACTTGGCCACGGGGATTTTGATTCTCAAATCCAGTGGGCCATGGGAATTTTAGTTCTCAAATTCACTGGATCACCGGCATTTTAATTGTCACCTCTACTTACCATGGGGATATTAATTCAAAAATATAATGGGCCACAGGATTTTAATTCTCAAATCCACTGGGCCACCGGGATTTTAATTCTAAAGCCCAGTTGGCCACAGGGATTTTGATTCTCAAATCCACTGGGCCATGGGGATTTTATTTGTCAAATCCACTGGCTTCGATGGTTTTGCCTCTCAAATCCACTGGGCCACGGGGATTGTAGTTCTCAAATCCCGTTTTCACAGGATTTTAATTCTCAAATTCAATAGGCCAAAGGGGTTTCAATTCTCAAATGCAGTGGGCCACGGGGATGATGATTCTCAAATGCACTGGTCCACGGGGATTTTGATTCTCAAATCCACTTGGCCACAGGATTTTGATTCTCAAATCCACTTGTCAACAGGATTTTGATTCTCCAATCCACTGGGCCACGGGGATTTTGAGTCTCCAATCCACTGGGCCACTGGGATGTTGATTCTCAAATGCACTTGATCTCGTGGATGTTGATTCTCAAATCCACTTGTCAACACACTTTTAATTCTCAAATGCACTGGGCCTCGGGGATGTTGATTCTCAAACCCACTGGGCCACGAGAATTTTGATTCTATAATCCACTGGGCCACGGAGATTTAATGGTCAAATCCACTGGCCCGATGGTTTTGATTCTCAAATGCACTGGGCCACAGGCATTTTCATTCTCAAATCCACTGGGCCAAGGGGATTTTTGTTCTCAAATCCACTTGCCCCGATGGTTTTCATTCTGAAATACACTGGGCCACGGGGATTTTAATTCTCAAATCCACTGGGTCACGGGGATGTTGATTCTCAAATCCACTTGGTCACAACATTTTAATTCTCCAATCCTCTGGGCCATGGGGATTTTAATTCTCAAACTCACTGGGCCACAGGATTTGAATTCTCAAATCCACTGGGCTACAGGTATGCTGATTCTCAAATCCACTAGCCACAGGATTTAGATTTTGAAATCCACATGGCCACAGGATTTTGTTTCTCAAATCCACTGGGCCACGGGGATTTTGATTCTCAAATCCAGTGGGCCACAGGAGTTAGATTCTCAAATCCACTGTGCCACGGGGATGTTGATTCTCAAATACACTTGGCCACAGGGATTTTAATCCTCAAATCCACTAGGCCACAATGATTTTGATTCTCAAATCCATTGGGCCATGGAGATTTTAATTCTCAAATCCCCTGGGTCATGCGGATGTTAATTCTCAAGTCCACTTGGCCACAGGATTTTACTTCTAAAATCCACTTGGCTACGGGGATTTTGATTGTCCAATACACTGGCCCACGGGGATTTTAGTTCTGAAAGCCACTGATCCACGGGGATTTTAATTCACAAATCTAATGGGCCACGGGGATTTTCATTCTGACATCCAGTGGGCCACAGCGGTTTTGATTCTCAACTCTACTTGGCCACGGGGATTTTAATTCTCAAATCCACTGCGCCAACGGGAATTTCATTCTAAAATCCATTACGCCTCGGGGATTTTGATTCTCAAATCCAATGGGCCACGAGGATTTTTATTCTAACATCCACTTGGCCATGGGCATTTTAATACTCAAATCCACCGGCCCACGGGGATTTTAATTCTCAAATCCACTTGGTGAGGGGGCTTTGAATTCTCAAATCCACTGCGCCATGGGGATTTTTAATTTTCAAATCCACTGCGTCATGGCAATTTTACTTCCCAAATCCACTTGGCCACGGTGATTTTGATTCTCAAATCCAGTGGGCCATGGGAATTTTAGTTCTCAAATTCACTGGATCACCGGCATTTTAATTGTCACCTCTACTTACCATGGGGATATTAATTCAAAAATATAATGGGCCACAGGATTTTAATTCTCAAATCCACTGGGCCACCGGGATTTTAATTCTAAAGCCCAGTTGGCCACAGGGATTTTGATTCTCAAATCCACTGGGCCATGGGGATTTTATTTGTCAAATCCACTGGCTTCGATGGTTTTGCCTCTCAAATCCACTGGGCCACGGGGATTGTAGTTCTCAAATCCCGTTTTCACAGGATTTTAATTCTCAAATTCAATAGGCCAAAGGGGTTTCAATTCTCAAATGCAGTGGGCCACGGGGATGATGATTCTCAAATGCACTGGTCCACGGGGATTTTGATTCTCAAATCCACTTGGCCACAGGATTTTGATTCTCAAATCCACTTGTCAACAGGATTTTGATTCTCCAATCCACTGGGCCACGGGGATTTTGAGTCTCCAATCCACTGGGCCACTGGGATGTTGATTCTCAAATGCACTTGATCTCGTGGATGTTGATTCTCAAATCCACTTGTCAACACACTTTTAATTCTCAAATGCACTGGGCCTCGGGGATGTTGATTCTCAAATCCACTGGGCCACGAGAATTTTGATTCTATAATCCACTGGGCCACGGAGATTTAATGGTCAAATCCACTGGCCCGATGGTTTTGATTCTCAAATGCACTGGGCCACAGGCATTTTCATTCTCAAATCCACTGGGCCAAGGGGATTTTTGTTCTCAAATCCACTTGCCCCGATGGTTTTCATTCTGAAATACACTGGGCCACGGGGATTTTAATTCTCAAATCCACTGGGTCACGGGGATGTTGATTCTCAAATCCACTGGGCCACGGGGATGTTGATTCTCAAATCCACTTGGTCACAACATTTTAATTCTCCAATCCTCTGGGCCATGGGGATTTTAATTCTCAAACTCACTGGGCCACAGGATTTGAATTCTCAAATCCACTGGGCTACAGGTATGCTGATTCTCAAATCCACTAGCCACAGGATTTAGATTTTGAAATCCACATGGCCACAGGATTTTGTTTCTCAAATCCACTGGGCCACGGGGATTTTGATTCTGAAATCCAGTGGGCCATGGGGATTTTAATTCTCAAATCCAGTGGGCCACAGGAGTTAGATTCTCAAATCCACTGTGCCACGGGGATGTTGATTCTCAAATACACTTGGCCACAGGGATTTTAATCCTCAAATCCACTAGGCCACAATGATTTTGATTCTCAAATCCATTGGGCCATGGAGATTTTAATTCTCAAATCCCCTGGGTCATGCGGATGTTAATTCTCAAGTCCACGTGGCCACAGGATTTTACTTCTAAAATCCACTTGGCTACGGGGATTTTGATTGTCCAATACACTGGCCCACGGGGATTTTAGTTCTGAAAGCCACTGATCCACGGGGATTTTAATTCACAAATCTAATGGGCCAGGGGGATTTTCATTCTGACATCCAGTGGGCCACAGCGGTTTTGATTCTCAACTCTACTTGGCCACGGGTATTTTAATTCTCAAATCCACTGCGCCAACGGGATTTTCATTCTAAAATCCATTACGCCTCGGGGATTTTGATTCTCAAATCCAATGGGCCACGGGGATTTTTATTCTAACATCCACTTGGCCATGGGCATTTTAATACTCAAATCCACCGGCCCACGGGGATTTTAATTCTCAAATCCACTTGGTGAGGGGGCTTTGAATTCTCAAATCCACTGCGCCATGGGGATTTTTAATTCTCAAATCCACTGCGTCATGGCAATTTTACTTCCCAAATCCACTTGGTCACGGTGATTTTGATTGTCAAATCCAGTGGGCCACGGGCATTTTAATTCTCAAATGCACTGGCCCACAGGCATTTTAATACTCAAATCCCCTGGCCCACGGGGATTTTAATTCTCAAATCCACTTGGTCAGGGGGCTTTGAATTCCCAAATCCACTGCGTCATTGGGATTTTTAGTTCTCAAATGCACTGCGCCATGGGGATTTTATTTCTCAAATCCACTTGGCCACAGGATTTTGATTCTCAAATCCACTTGTCAACAGGATTTTGATTCTCCAATCCACTGGGCCACGGGGATTTTGAGTCTCCAATCCACTGGGCCACTGGGATGTTGATTCTCAAATGCACTTGATCTCGTGGATGTTGATTCTCAAATCCACTTGTCAACACACTTTTAATTCTCAGATCCACTGGGACACGGGGATGTTGATTCTCAAATCCACTGGGCCTCGGGGATGTTGATTCTCAAATCCACTGGGCCACGAGAATTTTGATTCTATAATCCACTGGGCCACGGAGATTTAATGGTCAAATCCACTGGCCCGATGGTTTTGATTCTCAAATGCACTGGGCCACAGGCATTTTCATTCTCAAATCCACTGGGCCAAGGGGATTTTTGTTCTCAAATCCACTTGCCCCGATGGTTTTCATTCTGAAATACACTGGGCCATGGGGATTTTAATTCTCAAACTCACTGGGCCACAGGATTTGAATTCTCAAATCCACTGGGCCACGGGGATTATGATTCTCAAACTCACTGGGCCACAGGATTTGAATTCTCAAATCCACTGGGCCACGGGGATTATGATTCTCAAATCCACTGGGCCGCGGGGATTTTGATTCTGAACTCCAGTGGGCCACGGGGATTTTAATTCTCAAATCCAGTGGGCCACAGGAGTTAGATTCTCAAATCCACTGTGCCACGGGGATGTTGATTCTCAAATACACTTGGCCACGGGGATTTTAATCCTCAAATCCACTAGGCCACAATGATTTTGATTCTCAAATCCATTGGGCCACGGAGATTTTAATTCTCAAATCCCCTGGGTCATGTGGATTTTAGTTCTCAAATCCAATGGGCCATGCGGATGTTAATTCTCAAGTCCACGTGGCCACAGGATTTTACTTCTAAAATCCACTTGGCTACGGGGATTTTGATTGTCCAATGCACTGGCCCACGGGGATTTTAGTTCTGAAATCCACTGATCCACGGGGATTTTAATTCACAAATCTAATGGGCCACGGGGATTTTCATTCTGAAATCCAGTGGGCCACAGCGGTTTTGATTCTCAACTCTACTTGGCCACGGGGATGTTAATTCTCAACTCTATTTGGCCACGGGGATTTTATTTCTAAAGTCCATTACGCCTCGGGGATTTTGATTCTCATATCCACTAGGCCACAGCAGTTTTGATTCTCAAATTCACTGGGCCACGGGGATGATGATTGTCAAATCCACTGGGCCACGAGAATTTTGATTATTAAAACCACTGGGCCACGGGGATTTCAGGTCTCAAATCCAATGGGCCACGGGGATTTTGATTCTCAAATCCACTTTTCCACAGGGGTTTTACTTCTGAAATCGGCTGGGCACAGGGCTTTTAATACTCCAATCCATTGGGCCACAGGATTTTAAATTTCAAATCCAGTGGGCCACAGGTTATTTTAAGTCACAAATCCAATGGGCCACGGGCATTTTTCTTCCCAAATGAACTTGGCAATGGGGATTTTGATTCTCGACTCCACTTGGCCACGGGGATGTTGATTCTAAAATGCACTTAGCCACGGGGATTTTAATTCTCAAATCCACAGCGCCACGGGGATTTTTAATTGTCAAATGCACTGTGCCATGGGGATTTTGATTCCCAAAACCACTTGGCCATGGGGGTTTTAATTCTCAACTCCACTTGGCCACGGGGATGTTAATTCTCAACTCTACTTGGCTACGGGGATTTTGATTGTCAAATCCAGTGGGGCACGGGCATTTTAATTCTCAAATCCACTGGCCCACAGGCATTTTAATACGCAAATCCACTGGCCCACAGGATTATAATTCTCAAATCCACTTGGTCAGGGGGATTGGAATTCTCAAATCCACAGGGTCACGGGCATTTTGATTCTCAAATGCACTTGGCCATGGGGATTTTGATTGCCAAATCCACTTGGCCACGGGGATTTTAATTCTCAAATCCACTGCGCCACGGGGATTTTGATTCCCAAAACCACTTGGCCATGGGTGTTTTAATTCTCAACTCCACTTGGCCACGGGGATTTTGATTCTCAAATCCAGTGGGCCATGGGAATTTTAGTTCTCAAATTCACTGGATCACCGGCATTTTAATTGTCACCTCTACTTACCATGGGGATATTAATTCAAAAATATAATGGGCCACAGGATTTTAATTCTCAAATCCACTGGGCCACCGGGATTTTAATTCTAAAGCCCAGTTGGCCACAGGGATTTTGATTCTCAAATCCACTGGGCCATGGGGATTTTATTTGTCAAATCCACTGGCTTCGATGGTTTTGCCTCTCAAATCCACTGGGCCACAGGGATTGTAGTTCTCAAATCCCGTTTTCACAGGATTTTAATTCTCAAATTCAATAGGCCAAAGGGGTTTCAATTCTCAAATGCAGTGGGCCACGGGGATGATGATTCTCAAATGCACTGGTCCACGGGGATTTTGATTCTCAAATCCACTTGGCCACAGGATTTTGATTCTCAAATCCACTTGTCAACAGGATTTTGATTCTCCAATCCACTGGGCCACGGGGATTTTGAGTCTCCAATCCACTGGGCCACTGGGATGTTGATTCTCAAATGCACTTGATCTCGTGGATGTTGATTCTCAAATCCACTTGTCAACACACTTTTAATTCTCAAATGCACTGGGCCTCGGGGATGTTGATTCTCAAATCCACTGGGCCACGAGAATTTTGATTCTATAATCCACTGGGCCACGGAGATTTAATGGTCAAATCCACTGGCCCGATGGTTTTGATTCTCAAATGCACTGGGCCACAGGCATTTTCATTCTCAAATCCACTGGGCCAAGGGGATTTTTGTTCTCAAATCCACTTGCCCCGATGGTTTTCATTCTGAAATACACTGGGCCACGGGGATTTTAATTCTCAAATCCACTGGGTCACGGGGATGTTGATTCTCAAATCCACTGGGCCACGGGGATGTTGATTCTCAAATCCACTTGGTCACAACATTTTAATTCTCCAATCCTCTGGGCCATGGGGATTTTAATTCTCAAACTCACTGGGCCACAGGATTTGAATTCTCAAATCCACTGGGCTACAGGTATGCTGATTCTCAAATCCACTAGCCACAGGATTTAGATTTTGAAATCCACATGGCCACAGGATTTTGTTTCTCAAATCCACTGGGCCACGGGGATTTTGATTCTGAAATCCAGTGGGCCATGGGGATTTTAATTCTCAAATCCAGTGGGCCACAGGAGTTAGATTCTCAAATCCACTGTGCCACGGGGATGTTGATTCTCAAATACACTTGGCCACAGGGATTTTAATCCTCAAATCCACTAGGCCACAATGATTTTGATTCTCAAATCCATTGGGCCATGGAGATTTTAATTCTCAAATCCCCTGGGTCATGCGGATGTTAATTCTCAAGTCCACGTGGCCACAGGATTTTACTTCTAAAATCCACTTGGCTACGGGGATTTTGATTGTCCAATACACTGGCCCACGGGGATTTTAGTTCTGAAAGCCACTGATCCACGGGGATTTTAATTCACAAATCTAATGGGCCAGGGAGATTTTCATTCTGACATCCAGTGGGCCACAGCGGTTTTGATTCTCAACTCTACTTGGCCACGGGGATTTTAATTCTCAAATCCACTGCGCCAACGGGATTTTCATTCTAAAATCCATTACGCCTCGGGGATTTTGATTCTCAAATCCAATGGGCCACGGGGATTTTTATTCTAACATCCACTTGGCCATGGGCATTTTAATACTCAAATCCACCGGCCCACGGGGATTTTAATTCTCAAATCCACTTGGTGAGGGGGCTTTGAATTCTCAAATCCACTGCGCCATGGGGATTTTTAATTCTCAAATCCACTGCGTCATGGCAATTTTACTTCCCAAATCCACTTGGCCACGGTGATTTTGATTGTCAAATCCAGTGGGCCACGGGCATTTTAATTCTCAAATGCACTGGCCCACAGGCATTTTAATACTCAAATCCCCTGGCCCACGGGGATTTTAATTCTCAAATCCACTTGGTCAGGGGGCTTTGAATTCCCAAATCCACTGCGTCATTGGGATTTTTAGTTCTCAAATGCACTGCGCCATGGGGATTTTATTTCTCAAATCCACTTGGCCACAGGATTTTGATTCTCAAATCCACTTGGCCACAGGATTTTGATTCTCCAATCCACTGGGCCACGGGGATTTTGAGTCTCCAATCCACTGGGCCACTGGGATGTTGATTCTCAAATGCACTTGATCTCGTGGATGTTGATTCTCAAATCCACTTGTCAACACACTTTTAATTCTCAGATCCACTGGGACACGGGGATGTTGATTCTCAAATCCACTGGGCCACGAGAATTTTGATTCTATAATCCACTGGGCCACGGAGATTTAATGGTCAAATCCACTGGCCCGATGGTTTTGATTCTCAAATGCACTGGGCCACAGGCATTTTCATTCTCAAATCCACTGGGCCAAGGGGATTTTTGTTCTCAAATCCACTTGCCCCGATGGTTTTCATTCTGAAATACACTGGGCCATGGGGATTTTAATTCTCAAACTCACTGGGCCACAGGATTTGAATTCTCAAATCCACTGGGCCACAGGGATTATGATTCTCAAATCCACTGGGCCGCGGGGATTTTGATTCTGAAATCCAGTGGGCCACGGGGATTTTAATTCTCAAATCCAGTGGGCCACAGGAGTTAGATTCTCAAATCCACTGTGCCACGGGGATGTTGATTCTCAAATACACTTGGCCACGGGGATTTTAATCCTCAAATCCACTAGACCACAATGATTTTGATTCTCAAATCCATTGGGCCACGGAGATTTTAATTCTCAAATCCCCTGGGTCATGTGGATTTTAGTTCTCAAATCCAATGGGCCATGCGGATGTTAATTCTCAAGTCCACGTGGCCACAGGATTTTACTTCTAAAATCCACTTGGCTACGGGGATTTTGATTGTCCAATGCACTGGCCCACGGGGATTTTAGTTCTGAAATCCACTGATCCACGGGGATTTTAATTCACAAATCTAATGGGCCACGGGGATTTTCATTCTGAAATCCAGTGGGCCACAGCGGTTTTGATTCTCAACTCTACTTGGCCACGGGGATGTTAATTCTCAACTCTATTTGGCCACGGGGATTTTATTTCTAAAGTCCATTACGCCTCGGGGATTTTGATTCTCATATCCACTAGGCCACAGCAGTTTTGATTCTCAAATTCACTGGGCCACGGGGATGATGATTGTCAAATCCACTGGGCCACGAGAATTTTGATTATTAAAACCACTGGGCCACGGGGATTTCAGGTCTCAAATCCAATGGGCCACGGGGATTTTGATTCTCAAATCCACTTTTCCACAGGGGTTTTACTTCTGAAATCGGCTGGGCACAGGGCTTTTAATACTCCAATCCATTGGGCCACAGGATTTTAAATTTCAAATCCAGTGGGCCACAGGTTATTTTAAGTCACAAATCCAATGGGCCACGGGCATTTTTCTTCCCAAATGAACTTGGCAATGGGGATTTTGATTCTCGACTCCACTTGGCCACGGGGATGTTGATTCTAAAATGCACTTAGCCACGGGGATTTTAATTCTCAAATCCACAGCGCCACGGGGATTTTTAATTGTCAAATGCACTGTGCCATGGGGATTTTGATTCCCAAAACCACTTGGCCATGGGGGTTTTAATTCTCAACTCCACTTGGCCACGGGGATTTTGATTCTCAAATCCAGTGGGCCATGGGAATTTTAGTTCTCAAATTCACTGGATCACCGGCATTTTAATTGTCACCTCTACTTACCATGGGGATATTAATTCAAAAATATAATGGGCCACAGGATTTTAATTCTCAAATCCACTGGGCCACCGGGATTTTAATTCTAAAGCCCAGTTGGCCACAGGGATTTTGATTCTCAAATCCACTGGGCCATGGGGATTTTATTTGTCAAATCCACTGGCTTCGATGGTTTTGCCTCTCAAATCCACTGGGCCACAGGGATTGTAGTTCTCAAATCCCGTTTTCACAGGATTTTAATTCTCAAATTCAATAGGCCAAAGGGGTTTCAATTCTCAAATGCAGTGGGCCACGGGGATGATGATTCTCAAATGCACTGGTCCACGGGGATTTTGATTCTCAAATCCACTTGGCCACAGGATTTTGATTCTCAAATCCACTTGTCAACAGGATTTTGATTCTCCAATCCACTGGGCCACGGGGATTTTGAGTCTCCAATCCACTGGGCCACTGGGATGTTGATTCTCAAATGCACTTGATCTCGTGGATGTTGATTCTCAAATCCACTTGTCAACACACTTTTAATTCTCAAATGCACTGGGCCTCGGGGATGTTGATTCTCAAATCCACTGGGCCACGAGAATTTTGATTCTATAATCCACTGGGCCACGGAGATTTAATGGTCAAATCCACTGGCCCGATGGTTTTGATTCTCAAATGCACTGGGCCACAGGCATTTTCATTCTCAAATCCACTGGGCCAAGGGGATTTTTGTTCTCAAATCCACTTGCCCCGATGGTTTTCATTCTGAAATACACTGGGCCACGGGGATTTTAATTCTCAAATCCACTGGGTCACGGGGATGTTGATTCTCAAATCCACTGGGCCACGGGGATGTTGATTCTCAAATCCACTTGGTCACAACATTTTAATTCTCCAATCCTCTGGGCCATGGGGATTTTAATTCTCAAACTCACTGGGCCACAGGATTTGAATTCTCAAATCCACTGGGCTACAGGTATGCTGATTCTCAAATCCACTAGCCACAGGATTTAGATTTTGAAATCCACATGGCCACAGGATTTTGTTTCTCAAATCCACTGGGCCACGGGGATTTTGATTCTGAAATCCAGTGGGCCATGGGGATTTTAATTCTCAAATCCAGTGGGCCACAGGAGTTAGATTCTCAAATCCACTGTGCCACGGGGATGTTGATTCTCAAATACACTTGGCCACAGGGATTTTAATCCTCAAATCCACTAGGCCACAATGATTTTGATTCTCAAATCCATTGGGCCATGGAGATTTTAATTCTCAAATCCCCTGGGTCATGCGGATGTTAATTCTCAAGTCCACGTGGCCACAGGATTTTACTTCTAAAATCCACTTGGCTACGGGGATTTTGATTGTCCAATACACTGGCCCACGGGGATTTTAGTTCTGAAAGCCACTGATCCACGGGGATTTTAATTCACAAATCTAATGGGCCAGGGAGATTTTCATTCTGACATCCAGTGGGCCACAGCGGTTTTGATTCTCAACTCTACTTGGCCACGGGGATTTTAATTCTCAAATCCACTGCGCCAACGGGATTTTCATTCTAAAATCCATTACGCCTCGGGGATTTTGATTCTCAAATCCAATGGGCCACGGGGATTTTTATTCTAACATCCACTTGGCCATGGGCATTTTAATACTCAAATCCACCGGCCCACGGGGATTTTAATTCTCAAATCCACTTGGTGAGGGGGCTTTGAATTCTCAAATCCACTGCGCCATGGGGATTTTTAATTCTCAAATCCACTGCGTCATGGCAATTTTACTTCCCAAATCCACTTGGCCACGGTGATTTTGATTGTCAAATCCAGTGGGCCACGGGCATTTTAATTCTCAAATGCACTGGCCCACAGGCATTTTAATACTCAAATCCCCTGGCCCACGGGGATTTTAATTCTCAAATCCACTTGGTCAGGGGGCTTTGAATTCCCAAATCCACTGCGTCATTGGGATTTTTAGTTCTCAAATGCACTGCGCCATGGGGATTTTATTTCTCAAATCCACTTGGCCACAGGATTTTGATTCTCAAATCCACTTGGCCACAGGATTTTGATTCTCCAATCCACTGGGCCACGGGGATTTTGAGTCTCCAATCCACTGGGCCACTGGGATGTTGATTCTCAAATGCACTTGATCTCGTGGATGTTGATTCTCAAATCCACTTGTCAACACACTTTTAATTCTCAGATCCACTGGGACACGGGGATGTTGATTCTCAAATCCACTGGGCCACGAGAATTTTGATTCTATAATCCACTGGGCCACGGAGATTTAATGGTCAAATCCACTGGCCCGATGGTTTTGATTCTCAAATGCACTGGGCCACAGGCATTTTCATTCTCAAATCCACTGGGCCAAGGGGATTTTTGTTCTCAAATCCACTTGCCCCGATGGTTTTCATTCTGAAATACACTGGGCCATGGGGATTTTAATTCTCAAACTCACTGGGCCACAGGATTTGAATTCTCAAATCCACTGGGCCACAGGGATTATGATTCTCAAATCCACTGGGCCGCGGGGATGTTGATTCTCAAATACACTTGGCCACGGGGATTTTAATCCTCAAATCCACTAGACCACAATGATTTTGATTCTCAAATCCATTGGGCCACGGAGATTTTAATTCTCAAATCCCCTGGGTCATGTGGATTTTAGTTCTCAAATCCAATGGGCCATGCGGATGTTAATTCTCAAGTCCACGTGGCCACAGGATTTTACTTCTAAAATCCACTTGGCTACGGGGATTTTGATTGTCCAATGCACTGGCCCACGGGGATTTTAGTTCTGAAATCCACTGATCCACGGGGATTTTAATTCACAAATCTAATGGGCCACGGGGATTTTCATTCTGAAATCCAGTGGGCCACAGCGGTTTTGATTCTCAACTCTACTTGGCCACGGGGATGTTAATTCTCAACTCTATTTGGCCACGGGGATTTTATTTCTAAAGTCCATTACGCCTCGGGGATTTTGATTCTCATATCCACTAGGCCACAGCAGTTTTGATTCTCAAATTCACTGGGCCACGGGGATGATGATTGTCAAATCCACTGGGCCACGAGAATTTTGATTATTAAAACCACTGGGCCACGGGGATTTCAGGTCTCAAATCCAATGGGCCACGGGGATTTTGATTCTCAAATCCACTTTTCCACAGGGGTTTTACTTCTGAAATCGGCTGGGCACAGGGCTTTTAATACTCCAATCCATTGGGCCACAGGATTTTAAATTTCAAATCCAGTGGGCCACAGGTTATTTTAAGTCACAAATCCAATGGGCCACGGGCATTTTTCTTCCCAAATGAACTTGGCAATGGGGATTTTGATTCTCGACTCCACTTGGCCACGGGGATGTTGATTCTAAAATGCACTTAGCCACGGGGATTTTAATTCTCAAATCCACAGCGCCACGGGGATTTTTAATTGTCAAATGCACTGTGCCATGGGGATTTTGATTCCCAAAACCACTTGGCCATGGGGGTTTTAATTCTCAACTCCACTTGGCCACGGGGATGTTAATTCTCAACTCTACTTGGCTACGGGGATTTTGATTGTCAAATCCAGTGGGGCACGGGCATTTTAATTCTCAAATCCACTGGCCCACAGGCATTTTAATACGCAAATCCACTGGCCCACAGGATTATAATTCTCAAATCCACTTGGTCAGGGGGATTGGAATTCTCAAATCCACAGGGTCACGGGCATTTTGATTCTCAAATGCACTTGGCCATGGGGATTTTGATTGCCAAATCCACTTGGCCACGGGGATTTTAATTCTCAAATCCACTGCGCCACGGGGATTTTGATTCCCAAAACCACTTGGCCATGGGTGTTTTAATTCTCAACTCCACTTGGCCACGGGGATTTTGATTCTCAAATCCAGTGGGCCATGGGAATTTTAGTTCTCAAATTCACTGGATCACCGGCATTTTAATTGTCACCTCTACTTACCATGGGGATATTAATTCAAAAATATAATGGGCCACAGGATTTTAATTCTCAAATCCACTGGGCCACCGGGATTTTAATTCTAAAGCCCAGTTGGCCACAGGGATTTTGATTCTCAAATCCACTGGGCCATGGGGATTTTATTTGTCAAATCCACTGGCTTCGATGGTTTTGCCTCTCAAATCCACTGGGCCACAGGGATTGTAGTTCTCAAATCCCGTTTTCACAGGATTTTAATTCTCAAATTCAATAGGCCAAAGGGGTTTCAATTCTCAAATGCAGTGGGCCACGGGGATGATGATTCTCAAATGCACTGGTCCACGGGGATTTTGATTCTCAAATCCACTTGGCCACAGGATTTTGATTCTCAAATCCACTTGTCAACAGGATTTTGATTCTCCAATCCACTGGGCCACGGGGATTTTGAGTCTCCAATCCACTGGGCCACTGGGATGTTGATTCTCAAATGCACTTGATCTCGTGGATGTTGATTCTCAAATCCACTTGTCAACACACTTTTAATTCTCAAATGCACTGGGCCTCGGGGATGTTGATTCTCAAATCCACTGGGCCACGAGAATTTTGATTCTATAATCCACTGGGCCACGGAGATTTAATGGTCAAATCCACTGGCCCGATGGTTTTGATTCTCAAATGCACTGGGCCACAGGCATTTTCATTCTCAAATCCACTGGGCCAAGGGGATTTTTGTTCTCAAATCCACTTGCCCCGATGGTTTTCATTCTGAAATACACTGGGCCACGGGGATTTTAATTCTCAAATCCACTGGGTCACGGGGATGTTGATTCTCAAATCCACTGGGCCACGGGGATGTTGATTCTCAAATCCACTTGGTCACAACATTTTAATTCTCCAATCCTCTGGGCCATGGGGATTTTAATTCTCAAACTCACTGGGCCACAGGATTTGAATTCTCAAATCCACTGGGCTACAGGTATGCTGATTCTCAAATCCACTAGCCACAGGATTTAGATTTTGAAATCCACATGGCCACAGGATTTTGTTTCTCAAATCCACTGGGCCACGGGGATTTTGATTCTGAAATCCAGTGGGCCATGGGGATTTTAATTCTCAAATCCAGTGGGCCACAGGAGTTAGATTCTCAAATCCACTGTGCCACGGGGATGTTGATTCTCAAATACACTTGGCCACAGGGATTTTAATCCTCAAATCCACTAGGCCACAATGATTTTGATTCTCAAATCCATTGGGCCATGGAGATTTTAATTCTCAAATCCCCTGGGTCATGCGGATGTTAATTCTCAAGTCCACGTGGCCACAGGATTTTACTTCTAAAATCCACTTGGCTACGGGGATTTTGATTGTCCAATACACTGGCCCACGGGGATTTTAGTTCTGAAAGCCACTGATCCACGGGGATTTTAATTCACAAATCTAATGGGCCAGGGAGATTTTCATTCTGACATCCAGTGGGCCACAGCGGTTTTGATTCTCAACTCTACTTGGCCACGGGGATTTTAATTCTCAAATCCACTGCGCCAACGGGATTTTCATTCTAAAATCCATTACGCCTCGGGGATTTTGATTCTCAAATCCAATGGGCCACGGGGATTTTTATTCTAACATCCACTTGGCCATGGGCATTTTAATACTCAAATCCACCGGCCCACGGGGATTTTAATTCTCAAATCCACTTGGTGAGGGGGCTTTGAATTCTCAAATCCACTGCGCCACGGGGATTTTTAATTCTCAAATCCACTGCGTCATGGCAATTTTACTTCCCAAATCCACTTGGCCACGGTGATTTTGATTGTCAAATCCAGTGGGCCACGGGCATTTTAATTCTCAAATGCACTGGCCCACAGGCATTTTAATACTCAAATCCCCTGGCCCACGGGGATTTTAATTCTCAAATCCACTTGGTCAGGGGGCTTTGAATTCCCAAATCCACTGCGTCATTGGGATTTTTAGTTCTCAAATGCACTGCGCCATGGGGATTTTATTTCTCAAATCCACTTGGCCACAGGATTTTGATTCTCAAATCCACTTGGCCACAGGATTTTGATTCTCCAATCCACTGGGCCACGGGGATTTTGAGTCTCCAATCCACTGGGCCACTGGGATGTTGATTCTCAAATGCACTTGATCTCGTGGATGTTGATTCTCAAATCCACTTGTCAACACACTTTTAATTCTCAGATCCACTGGGACACGGGGATGTTGATTCTCAAATCCACTGGGCCACGAGAATTTTGATTCTATAATCCACTGGGCCACGGAGATTTAATGGTCAAATCCACTGGCCCGATGGTTTTGATTCTCAAATGCACTGGGCCACAGGCATTTTCATTCTCAAATCCACTGGGCCAAGGGGATTTTTGTTCTCAAATCCACTTGCCCCGATGGTTTTCATTCTGAAATACACTGGGCCATGGGGATTTTAATTCTCAAACTCACTGGGCCACAGGATTTGAATTCTCAAATCCACTGGGCCACAGGGATTATGATTCTCAAATCCACTGGGCCGCGGGGATTTTGATTCTGAAATCCAGTGGGCCACGGGGATTTTAATTCTCAAATCCAGTGGGCCACAGGAGTTAGATTCTCAAATCCACTGTGCCACGGGGATGTTGATTCTCAAATACACTTGGCCACGGGGATTTTAATCCTCAAATCCACTAGACCACAATGATTTTGATTCTCAAATCCATTGGGCCACGGAGATTTTAATTCTCAAATCCCCTGGGTCATGTGGATTTTAGTTCTCAAATCCAATGGGCCATGCGGATGTTAATTCTCAAGTCCACGTGGCCACAGGATTTTACTTCTAAAATCCACTTGGCTACGGGGATTTTGATTGTCCAATGCACTGGCCCACGGGGATTTTAGTTCTGAAATCCACTGATCCACGGGGATTTTAATTCACAAATCTAATGGGCCACGGGGATTTTCATTCTGAAATCCAGTGGGCCACAGCGGTTTTGATTCTCAACTCTACTTGGCCACGGGGATGTTAATTCTCAACTCTATTTGGCCACGGGGATTTTATTTCTAAAGTCCATTACGCCTCGGGGATTTTGATTCTCATATCCACTAGGCCACAGCAGTTTTGATTCTCAAATTCACTGGGCCACGGGGATGATGATTGTCAAATCCACTGGGCCACGAGAATTTTGATTATTAAAACCACTGGGCCACGGGGATTTCAGGTCTCAAATCCAATGGGCCACGGGGATTTTGATTCTCAAATCCACTTTTCCACAGGGGTTTTACTTCTGAAATCGGCTGGGCACAGGGCTTTTAATACTCCAATCCATTGGGCCACAGGATTTTAAATTTCAAATCCAGTGGGCCACAGGTTATTTTAAGTCACAAATCCAATGGGCCACGGGCATTTTTCTTCCCAAATGAACTTGGCAATGGGGATTTTGATTCTCGACTCCACTTGGCCACGGGGATGTTGATTCTAAAATGCACTTAGCCACGGGGATTTTAATTCTCAAATCCACAGCGCCACGGGGATTTTTAATTGTCAAATGCACTGTGCCATGGGGATTTTGATTCCCAAAACCACTTGGCCATGGGGGTTTTAATTCTCAACTCCACTTGGCCACGGGGATTTTGATTCTCAAATCCAGTGGGCCATGGGAATTTTAGTTCTCAAATTCACTGGATCACCGGCATTTTAATTGTCACCTCTACTTACCATGGGGATATTAATTCAAAAATATAATGGGCCACAGGATTTTAATTCTCAAATCCACTGGGCCACCGGGATTTTAATTCTAAAGCCCAGTTGGCCACAGGGATTTTGATTCTCAAATCCACTGGGCCATGGGGATTTTATTTGTCAAATCCACTGGCTTCGATGGTTTTGCCTCTCAAATCCACTGGGCCACAGGGATTGTAGTTCTCAAATCCCGTTTTCACAGGATTTTAATTCTCAAATTCAATAGGCCAAAGGGGTTTCAATTCTCAAATGCAGTGGGCCACGGGGATGATGATTCTCAAATGCACTGGTCCACGGGGATTTTGATTCTCAAATCCACTTGGCCACAGGATTTTGATTCTCAAATCCACTTGTCAACAGGATTTTGATTCTCCAATCCACTGGGCCACGGGGATTTTGAGTCTCCAATCCACTGGGCCACTGGGATGTTGATTCTCAAATGCACTTGATCTCGTGGATGTTGATTCTCAAATCCACTTGTCAACACACTTTTAATTCTCAAATGCACTGGGCCTCGGGGATGTTGATTCTCAAATCCACTGGGCCACGAGAATTTTGATTCTATAATCCACTGGGCCACGGAGATTTAATGGTCAAATCCACTGGCCCGATGGTTTTGATTCTCAAATGCACTGGGCCACAGGCATTTTCATTCTCAAATCCACTGGGCCAAGGGGATTTTTGTTCTCAAATCCACTTGCCCCGATGGTTTTCATTCTGAAATACACTGGGCCACGGGGATTTTAATTCTCAAATCCACTGGGTCACGGGGATGTTGATTCTCAAATCCACTGGGCCACGGGGATGTTGATTCTCAAATCCACTTGGTCACAACATTTTAATTCTCCAATCCTCTGGGCCATGGGGATTTTAATTCTCAAACTCACTGGGCCACAGGATTTGAATTCTCAAATCCACTGGGCTACAGGTATGCTGATTCTCAAATCCACTAGCCACAGGATTTAGATTTTGAAATCCACATGGCCACAGGATTTTGTTTCTCAAATCCACTGGGCCACGGGGATTTTGATTCTGAAATCCAGTGGGCCATGGGGATTTTAATTCTCAAATCCAGTGGGCCACAGGAGTTAGATTCTCAAATCCACTGTGCCACGGGGATGTTGATTCTCAAATACACTTGGCCACAGGGATTTTAATCCTCAAATCCACTAGGCCACAATGATTTTGATTCTCAAATCCATTGGGCCATGGAGATTTTAATTCTCAAATCCCCTGGGTCATGCGGATGTTAATTCTCAAGTCCACGTGGCCACAGGATTTTACTTCTAAAATCCACTTGGCTACGGGGATTTTGATTGTCCAATACACTGGCCCACGGGGATTTTAGTTCTGAAAGCCACTGATCCACGGGGATTTTAATTCACAAATCTAATGGGCCAGGGAGATTTTCATTCTGACATCCAGTGGGCCACAGCGGTTTTGATTCTCAACTCTACTTGGCCACGGGGATTTTAATTCTCAAATCCACTGCGCCAACGGGATTTTCATTCTAAAATCCATTACGCCTCGGGGATTTTGATTCTCAAATCCAATGGGCCACGGGGATTTTTATTCTAACATCCACTTGGCCATGGGCATTTTAATACTCAAATCCACCGGCCCACGGGGATTTTAATTCTCAAATCCACTTGGTGAGGGGGCTTTGAATTCTCAAATCCACTGCGCCATGGGGATTTTTAATTCTCAAATCCACTGCGTCATGGCAATTTTACTTCCCAAATCCACTTGGCCACGGTGATTTTGATTGTCAAATCCAGTGGGCCACGGGCATTTTAATTCTCAAATGCACTGGCCCACAGGCATTTTAATACTCAAATCCCCTGGCCCACGGGGATTTTAATTCTCAAATCCACTTGGTCAGGGGGCTTTGAATTCCCAAATCCACTGCGTCATTGGGATTTTTAGTTCTCAAATGCACTGCGCCATGGGGATTTTATTTCTCAAATCCACTTGGCCACAGGATTTTGATTCTCAAATCCACTTGGCCACAGGATTTTGATTCTCCAATCCACTGGGCCACGGGGATTTTGAGTCTCCAATCCACTGGGCCACTGGGATGTTGATTCTCAAATGCACTTGATCTCGTGGATGTTGATTCTCAAATCCACTTGTCAACACACTTTTAATTCTCAGATCCACTGGGACACGGGGATGTTGATTCTCAAATCCACTGGGCCACGAGAATTTTGATTCTATAATCCACTGGGCCACGGAGATTTAATGGTCAAATCCACTGGCCCGATGGTTTTGATTCTCAAATGCACTGGGCCACAGGCATTTTCATTCTCAAATCCACTGGGCCAAGGGGATTTTTGTTCTCAAATCCACTTGCCCCGATGGTTTTCATTCTGAAATACACTGGGCCATGGGGATTTTAATTCTCAAACTCACTGGGCCACAGGATTTGAATTCTCAAATCCACTGGGCCACAGGGATTATGATTCTCAAATCCACTGGGCCGCGGGGATGTTGATTCTCAAATACACTTGGCCACGGGGATTTTAATCCTCAAATCCACTAGACCACAATGATTTTGATTCTCAAATCCATTGGGCCACGGAGATTTTAATTCTCAAATCCCCTGGGTCATGTGGATTTTAGTTCTCAAATCCAATGGGCCATGCGGATGTTAATTCTCAAGTCCACGTGGCCACAGGATTTTACTTCTAAAATCCACTTGGCTACGGGGATTTTGATTGTCCAATGCACTGGCCCACGGGGATTTTAGTTCTGAAATCCACTGATCCACGGGGATTTTAATTCACAAATCTAATGGGCCACGGGGATTTTCATTCTGAAATCCAGTGGGCCACAGCGGTTTTGATTCTCAACTCTACTTGGCCACGGGGATGTTAATTCTCAACTCTATTTGGCCACGGGGATTTTATTTCTAAAGTCCATTACGCCTCGGGGATTTTGATTCTCATATCCACTAGGCCACAGCAGTTTTGATTCTCAAATTCACTGGGCCACGGGGATGATGATTGTCAAATCCACTGGGCCACGAGAATTTTGATTATTAAAACCACTGGGCCACGGGGATTTCAGGTCTCAAATCCAATGGGCCACGGGGATTTTGATTCTCAAATCCACTTTTCCACAGGGGTTTTACTTCTGAAATCGGCTGGGCACAGGGCTTTTAATACTCCAATCCATTGGGCCACAGGATTTTAAATTTCAAATCCAGTGGGCCACAGGTTATTTTAAGTCACAAATCCAATGGGCCACGGGCATTTTTCTTCCCAAATGAACTTGGCAATGGGGATTTTGATTCTCGACTCCACTTGGCCACGGGGATGTTGATTCTAAAATGCACTTAGCCACGGGGATTTTAATTCTCAAATCCACAGCGCCACGGGGATTTTTAATTGTCAAATGCACTGTGCCATGGGGATTTTGATTCCCAAAACCACTTGGCCATGGGGGTTTTAATTCTCAACTCCACTTGGCCACGGGGATGTTAATTCTCAACTCTACTTGGCTACGGGGATTTTGATTGTCAAATCCAGTGGGGCACGGGCATTTTAATTCTCAAATCCACTGGCCCACAGGCATTTTAATACGCAAATCCACTGGCCCACAGGATTATAATTCTCAAATCCACTTGGTCAGGGGGATTGGAATTCTCAAATCCACAGGGTCACGGGCATTTTGATTCTCAAATGCACTTGGCCATGGGGATTTTGATTGCCAAATCCACTTGGCCACGGGGATTTTAATTCTCAAATCCACTGCGCCACGGGGATTTTGATTCCCAAAACCACTTGGCCATGGGTGTTTTAATTCTCAACTCCACTTGGCCACGGGGATTTTGATTCTCAAATCCAGTGGGCCATGGGAATTTTAGTTCTCAAATTCACTGGATCACCGGCATTTTAATTGTCACCTCTACTTACCATGGGGATATTAATTCAAAAATATAATGGGCCACAGGATTTTAATTCTCAAATCCACTGGGCCACCGGGATTTTAATTCTAAAGCCCAGTTGGCCACAGGGATTTTGATTCTCAAATCCACTGGGCCATGGGGATTTTATTTGTCAAATCCACTGGCTTCGATGGTTTTGCCTCTCAAATCCACTGGGCCACAGGGATTGTAGTTCTCAAATCCCGTTTTCACAGGATTTTAATTCTCAAATTCAATAGGCCAAAGGGGTTTCAATTCTCAAATGCAGTGGGCCACGGGGATGATGATTCTCAAATGCACTGGTCCACGGGGATTTTGATTCTCAAATCCACTTGGCCACAGGATTTTGATTCTCAAATCCACTTGTCAACAGGATTTTGATTCTCCAATCCACTGGGCCACGGGGATTTTGAGTCTCCAATCCACTGGGCCACTGGGATGTTGATTCTCAAATCCACTTGTCAACACACTTTTAATTCTCAAATGCACTGGGCCTCGGGGATGTTGATTCTCAAATCCACTGGGCCACGAGAATTTTGATTCTATAATCCACTGGGCCACGGAGATTTAATGGTCAAATCCACTGGCCCGATGGTTTTGATTCTCAAATGCACTGGGCCACAGGCATTTTCATTCTCAAATCCACTGGGCCAAGGGGATTTTTGTTCTCAAATCCACTTGCCCCGATGGTTTTCATTCTGAAATACACTGGGCCACGGGGATTTTAATTCTCAAATCCACTGGGTCACGGGGATGTTGATTCTCAAATCCACTGGGCCACGGGGATGTTGATTCTCAAATCCACTTGGTCACAACATTTTAATTCTCCAATCCTCTGGGCCATGGGGATTTTAATTCTCAAACTCACTGGGCCACAGGATTTGAATTCTCAAATCCACTGGGCTACAGGTATGCTGATTCTCAAATCCACTAGCCACAGGATTTAGATTTTGAAATCCACATGGCCACAGGATTTTGTTTCTCAAATCCACTGGGCCACGGGGATTTTGATTCTGAAATCCAGTGGGCCATGGGGATTTTAATTCTCAAATCCAGTGGGCCACAGGAGTTAGATTCTCAAATCCACTGTGCCACGGGGATGTTGATTCTCAAATACACTTGGCCACAGGGATTTTAATCCTCAAATCCACTAGGCCACAATGATTTTGATTCTCAAATCCATTGGGCCATGGAGATTTTAATTCTCAAATCCCCTGGGTCATGCGGATGTTAATTCTCAAGTCCACGTGGCCACAGGATTTTACTTCTAAAATCCACTTGGCTACGGGGATTTTGATTGTCCAATACACTGGCCCACGGGGATTTTAGTTCTGAAAGCCACTGATCCACGGGGATTTTAATTCACAAATCTAATGGGCCAGGGAGATTTTCATTCTGACATCCAGTGGGCCACAGCGGTTTTGATTCTCAACTCTACTTGGCCACGGGGATTTTAATTCTCAAATCCACTGCGCCAACGGGATTTTCATTCTAAAATCCATTACGCCTCGGGGATTTTGATTCTCAAATCCAATGGGCCACGGGGATTTTTATTCTAACATCCACTTGGCCATGGGCATTTTAATACTCAAATCCACCGGCCCACGGGGATTTTAATTCTCAAATCCACTTGGTGAGGGGGCTTTGAATTCTCAAATCCACTGCGCCATGGGGATTTTTAATTCTCAAATCCACTGCGTCATGGCAATTTTACTTCCCAAATCCACTTGGCCACGGTGATTTTGATTGTCAAATCCAGTGGGCCACGGGCATTTTAATTCTCAAATGCACTGGCCCACAGGCATTTTAATACTCAAATCCCCTGGCCCACGGGGATTTTAATTCTCAAATCCACTTGGTCAGGGGGCTTTGAATTCCCAAATCCACTGCGTCATTGGGATTTTTAGTTCTCAAATGCACTGCGCCATGGGGATTTTATTTCTCAAATCCACTTGGCCACAGGATTTTGATTCTCAAATCCACTTGGCCACAGGATTTTGATTCTCCAATCCACTGGGCCACGGGGATTTTGAGTCTCCAATCCACTGGGCCACTGGGATGTTGATTCTCAAATGCACTTGATCTCGTGGATGTTGATTCTCAAATCCACTTGTCAACACACTTTTAATTCTCAGATCCACTGGGACACGGGGATGTTGATTCTCAAATCCACTGGGCCACGAGAATTTTGATTCTATAATCCACTGGGCCACGGAGATTTAATGGTCAAATCCACTGGCCCGATGGTTTTGATTCTCAAATGCACTGGGCCACAGGCATTTTCATTCTCAAATCCACTGGGCCAAGGGGATTTTTGTTCTCAAATCCACTTGCCCCGATGGTTTTCATTCTGAAATACACTGGGCCATGGGGATTTTAATTCTCAAACTCACTGGGCCACAGGATTTGAATTCTCAAATCCACTGGGCCACAGGGATTATGATTCTCAAATCCACTGGGCCGCGGGGATTTTGATTCTGAAATCCAGTGGGCCACGGGGATTTTAATTCTCAAATCCAGTGGGCCACAGGAGTTAGATTCTCAAATCCACTGTGCCACGGGGATGTTGATTCTCAAATACACTTGGCCACGGGGATTTTAATCCTCAAATCCACTAGACCACAATGATTTTGATTCTCAAATCCATTGGGCCACGGAGATTTTAATTCTCAAATCCCCTGGGTCATGTGGATTTTAGTTCTCAAATCCAATGGGCCATGCGGATGTTAATTCTCAAGTCCACGTGGCCACAGGATTTTACTTCTAAAATCCACTTGGCTACGGGGATTTTGATTGTCCAATGCACTGGCCCACGGGGATTTTAGTTCTGAAATCCACTGATCCACGGGGATTTTAATTCACAAATCTAATGGGCCACGGGGATTTTCATTCTGAAATCCAGTGGGCCACAGCGGTTTTGATTCTCAACTCTACTTGGCCACGGGGATGTTAATTCTCAACTCTATTTGGCCACGGGGATTTTATTTCTAAAGTCCATTACGCCTCGGGGATTTTGATTCTCATATCCACTAGGCCACAGCAGTTTTGATTCTCAAATTCACTGGGCCACGGGGATGATGATTGTCAAATCCACTGGGCCACGAGAATTTTGATTATTAAAACCACTGGGCCACGGGGATTTCAGGTCTCAAATCCAATGGGCCACGGGGATTTTGATTCTCAAATCCACTTTTCCACAGGGGTTTTACTTCTGAAATCGGCTGGGCACAGGGCTTTTAATACTCCAATCCATTGGGCCACAGGATTTTAAATTTCAAATCCAGTGGGCCACAGGTTATTTTAAGTCACAAATCCAATGGGCCACGGGCATTTTTCTTCCCAAATGAACTTGGCAATGGGGATTTTGATTCTCGACTCCACTTGGCCACGGGGATGTTGATTCTAAAATGCACTTAGCCACGGGGATTTTAATTCTCAAATCCACAGCGCCACGGGGATTTTTAATTGTCAAATGCACTGTGCCATGGGGATTTTGATTCCCAAAACCACTTGGCCATGGGGGTTTTAATTCTCAACTCCACTTGGCCACGGGGATGTTAATTCTCAACTCTACTTGGCTACGGGGATTTTGATTGTCAAATCCAGTGGGGCACGGGCATTTTAATTCTCAAATCCACTGGCCCACAGGCATTTTAATACGCAAATCCACTGGCCCACAGGATTATAATTCTCAAATCCACTTGGTCAGGGGGATTGGAATTCTCAAATCCACAGGGTCACGGGCATTTTGATTCTCAAATGCACTTGGCCATGGGGATTTTGATTGCCAAATCCACTTGGCCACGGGGATTTTAATTCTCAAATCCACTGCGCCACGGGGATTTTGATTCCCAAAACCACTTGGCCATGGGTGTTTTAATTCTCAACTCCACTTGGCCACGGGGATTTTGATTCTCAAATCCAGTGGGCCATGGGAATTTTAGTTCTCAAATTCACTGGATCACCGGCATTTTAATTGTCACCTCTACTTACCATGGGGATATTAATTCAAAAATATAATGGGCCACAGGATTTTAATTCTCAAATCCACTGGGCCACCGGGATTTTAATTCTAAAGCCCAGTTGGCCACAGGGATTTTGATTCTCAAATCCACTGGGCCATGGGGATTTTATTTGTCAAATCCACTGGCTTCGATGGTTTTGCCTCTCAAATCCACTGGGCCACAGGGATTGTAGTTCTCAAATCCCGTTTTCACAGGATTTTAATTCTCAAATTCAATAGGCCAAAGGGGTTTCAATTCTCAAATGCAGTGGGCCACGGGGATGATGATTCTCAAATGCACTGGTCCACGGGGATTTTGATTCTCAAATCCACTTGGCCACAGGATTTTGATTCTCAAATCCACTTGTCAACAGGATTTTGATTCTCCAATCCACTGGGCCACGGGGATTTTGAGTCTCCAATCCACTGGGCCACTGGGATGTTGATTCTCAAATGCACTTGTCAACACTCTTTTAATTCTCAAATCCACTGGGACACGGGGATGTTGATTCTCAAATGCACTGGGCCTCGGGGATGTTGATTCTCAAATCCACTTGTCAACACACTTTTAATTCTCAAATGCACTGGGCCTCGGGGATGTTGATTCTCAAATCCACTGGGCCACGAGAATTTTGATTCTATAATCCACTGGGCCACGGAGATTTAATGGTCAAATCCACTGGCCCGATGGTTTTGATTCTCAAATGCACTGGGCCACAGGCATTTTCATTCTCAAATCCACTGGGCCAAGGGGATTTTTGTTCTCAAATCCACTTGCCCCGATGGTTTTCATTCTGAAATACACTGGGCCACGGGGATTTTAATTCTCAAATCCACTGGGTCACGGGGATGTTGATTCTCAAATCCACTGGGCCACGGGGATGTTGATTCTCAAATCCACTTGGTCACAACATTTTAATTCTCCAATCCTCTGGGCCATGGGGATTTTAATTCTCAAACTCACTGGGCCACAGGATTTGAATTCTCAAATCCACTGGGCTACAGGTATGCTGATTCTCAAATCCACTAGCCACAGGATTTAGATTTTGAAATCCACATGGCCACAGGATTTTGTTTCTCAAATCCACTGGGCCACGGGGATTTTGATTCTGAAATCCAGTGGGCCATGGGGATTTTAATTCTCAAATCCAGTGGGCCACAGGAGTTAGATTCTCAAATCCACTGTGCCACGGGGATGTGGATTCTCAAATACACTTGGCCACAGGGATTTTAATCCTCAAATCCACTAGGCCACAATGATTTTGATTCTCAAATCCATTGGGCCATGGAGATTTTAATTCTCAAATCCCCTGGGTCATGCGGATGTTAATTCTCAAGTCCACGTGGCCACAGGATTTTACTTCTAAAATCCACTTGGCTACGGGGATTTTGATTGTCCAATACACTGGCCCACGGGGATTTTAGTTCTGAAAGCCACTGATCCACGGGGATTTTAATTCACAAATCTAATGGGCCAGGGGGATTTTCATTCTGACATCCAGTGGGCCACAGCGGTTTTGATTCTCAACTCTACTTGGCCACGGGGATTTTAATTCTCAAATCCACTGCGCCAACGGGATTTTCATTCTAAAATCCATTACGCCTCGGGGATTTTGATTCTCAAATCCAATGGGCCACGGGGATTTTTATTCTAACATCCACTTGGCCATGGGCATTTTAATACTCAAATCCACCGGCCCACGGGGATTTTAATTCTCAAATCCACTTGGTGAGGGGGCTTTGAATTCTCAAATCCACTGCGCCATGGGGATTTTTAATTCTCAAATCCACTGCGTCATGGCAATTTTACTTCCCAAATCCACTTGGCCACGGTGATTTTGATTGTCAAATCCAGTGGGCCACGGGCATTTTAATTCTCAAATGCACTGGCCCACAGGCATTTTAATACTCAAATCCCCTGGCCCACGGGGATTTTAATTCTCAAATCCACTTGGTCAGGGGGCTTTGAATTCCCAAATCCACTGCGTCATTGGGATTTTTAGTTCTCAAATGCACTGCGCCATGGGGATTTTATTTCTCAAATCCACTTGGCCACAGGATTTTGATTCTCAAATCCACTTGGCCACAGGATTTTGATTCTCCAATCCACTGGGCCACGGGGATTTTGAGTCTCCAATCCACTGGGCCACTGGGATGTTGATTCTCAAATGCACTTGATCTCGTGGATGTTGATTCTCAAATCCACTTGTCAACACACTTTTAATTCTCAGATCCACTGGGACACGGGGATGTTGATTCTCAAATCCACTGGGCCTCGGGGATGTTGATTCTCAAATCCACTGGGCCACGAGAATTTTGATTCTATAATCCACTGGGCCACGGAGATTTAATGGTCAAATCCACTGGCCCGATGGTTTTGATTCTCAAATGCACTGGGCCACAGGCATTTTCATTCTCAAATCCACTGGGCCAAGGGGATTTTTGTTCTCAAATCCACTTGCCCCGATGGTTTTCATTCTGAAATACACTGGGCCATGGGGATTTTAATTCTCAAACTCACTGGGCCACAGGATTTGAATTCTCAAATCCACTGGGCCACAGGGATTATGATTCTCAAATCCACTGGGCCGCGGGGATTTTGATTCTGAAATCCAGTGGGCCACGGGGATTTTAATTCTCAAATCCAGTGGGCCACAGGAGTTAGATTCTCAAATCCACTGTGCCACGGGGATGTTGATTCTCAAATACACTTGGCCACGGGGATTTTAATCCTCAAATCCACTAGGCCACAATGATTTTGATTCTCAAATCCATTGGGCCACGGAGATTTTAATTCTCAAATCCCCTGGGTCATGTGGATTTTAGTTCTCAAATCCAATGGGCCATGCGGATGTTAATTCTCAAGTCCACGTGGCCACAGGATTTTACTTCTAAAATCCACTTGGCTACGGGGATTTTGATTGTCCAATACACTGGCCCACGGGGATTTTAGTTCTGAAATCCACTGATCCACGGGGATTTTAATTCACAAATCTAATGGGCCACGGGGATTTTCATTCTGAAATCCAGTGGGCCACAGCGGTTTTGATTCTCAACTCTACTTGGCCACGGGGATGTTAATTCTCAACTCTATTTGGCCACGGGGATTTTATTTCTAAAGTCCATTACGCCTCGGGGATTTTGATTCTCATATCCACTAGGCCACAGCAGTTTTGATTCTCAAATTCACTGGGCCACGGGGATGATGATTGTCAAATCCACTGGGCCACGAGAATTTTGATTATTAAAACCACTGGGCCACGGGGATTTCAGGTCTCAAATCCAATGGGCCACGGGGATTTTGATTCTCAAATCCACTTTTCCACAGGGGTTTTACTTCTGAAATCGGCTGGGCACAGGGCTTTTAATACTCCAATCCATTGGGCCACAGGATTTTAAATTTCAAATCCAGTGGGCCACAGGTTATTTTAAGTCACAAATCCAATGGGCCACGGGCATTTTTCTTCCCAAATGAACTTGGCAATGGGGATTTTGATTCTCGACTCCACTTGGCCACGGGGATGTTGATTCTAAAATGCACTTAGCCACGGGGATTTTAATTCTCAAATCCACAGCGCCACGGGGATTTTTAATTGTCAAATGCACTGTGCCATGGGGATTTTGATTCCCAAAACCACTTGGCCATGGGGGTTTTAATTCTCAACTCCACTTGGCCACGGGGATGTTAATTCTCAACTCTACTTGGCTACGGGGATTTTGATTGTCAAATCCAGTGGGGCACGGGCATTTTAATTCTCAAATCCACTGGCCCACAGGCATTTTAATACGCAAATCCACTGGCCCACAGGATTATAATTCTCAAATCCACTTGGTCAGGGGGATTGGAATTCTCAAATCCACAGGGTCACGGGCATTTTGATTCTCAAATGCACTTGGCCATGGGGATTTTGATTGCCAAATCCACTTGGCCACGGGGATTTTAATTCTCAAATCCACTGCGCCACGGGGATTTTGATTCCCAAAACCACTTGGCCATGGGTGTTTTAATTCTCAACTCCACTTGGCCACGGGGATTTTGATTCTCAAATCCAGTGGGCCATGGGAATTTTAGTTCTCAAATTCACTGGATCACCGGCATTTTAATTGTCACCTCTACTTACCATGGGGATATTAATTCAAAAATATAATGGGCCACAGGATTTTAATTCTCAAATCCACTGGGCCACCGGGATTTTAATTCTAAAGCCCAGTTGGCCACAGGGATTTTGATTCTCAAATCCACTGGGCCATGGGGATTTTATTTGTCAAATCCACTGGCTTCGATGGTTTTGCCTCTCAAATCCACTGGGCCACGGGGATTGTAGTTCTCAAATCCCGTTTTCACAGGATTTTAATTCTCAAATTCAATAGGCCAAAGGGGTTTCAATTCTCAAATGCAGTGGGCCACGGGGATGATGATTCTCAAATGCACTGGTCCACGGGGATTTTGATTCTCAAATCCACTTGGCCACAGGATTTTGATTCTCAAATCCACTGGGCCACGGGGATTTTGAGTCTCCAATCCACTGGGCCACTGGGATGTTGATTCTCAAATGCACTTGTCAACACTCTTTTAATTCTCAAATCCACTGGGACACGGGGATGTTGATTCTCAAATGCACTGGGCCTCGGGGATGTTGATTCTCAAACCCACTGGGCCACGAGAATTTTGATTCTATAATCCACTGGGCCACGGAGATTTAATGGTCAAATCCACTGGCCCGATGGTTTTGATTCTCAAATGCACTGGGCCACAGGCATTTTCATTCTCAAATCCACTGGGCCAAGGGGATTTTTGTTCTCAAATCCACTTGCCCCGATGGTTTTCATTCTGAAATACACTGGGCCACGGGGATTTTAATTCTCAAATCCACTGGGTCACAACATTTTAATTCTCAAATCCTCTGGGCCATGGGGATTTTAATTCTCAAACTCACTGGGCCACAGGATTTGAATTCTCAAATCCACTGGGCTACGGGTATGCTGATTCTCAAATCCACTAGCCACAGGATTTAGATTTTGAAATCCACATGGCCACAGGATTTTGTTTCTCAAATCCACTGGGCCACGGGGATTATGATTCTCAAATCCACTGGGCCACGGGGATTTTGATTCTGAAATCCAGTGGGCCATGGGGATTTTAATTCTCAAATCCAGTGGGCCACAGGAGTTAGATTCTCAAATCCACTGTGCCACGGGGATGTTGATTCTCAAATACACTTGGCCACGGGGATTTTAATCCTCAAATCCACTAGGCCACAATGATTCTCAAATCCATTGGGCCACGGAGATTTTAATTCTCAAATCCCCTGGGTCATGTGGATTTTAGTTCTCAAGTCCAATGGGCCATGCGGATGTTAATTCTCAAGTCCACGTGGCCACAGGATTTTACTTCTAAAATCCACTTGGCTACGGGGATTTTGATTGTCCAATGCACTGGCCCACGGGGATTTTAGTTCTGAAAGCCACTGATCCACGGGGATTTTAATTCACAAATCTAATGGGCCAGGGGGATTTTCATTCTGAAATCCAGTGGGCCACAGCGGTTTTGATTCTCAACTCTACTTGGCCACGGGGATTTTGATTCTCAACTCTACTTGGTCACGGGGATTTTATTTCTAAAGTCCATTACGCCTCGGGGATTTTGATTCTCAAATCCAACGGGCCACGGGGATTTTTATTCTAACATCCACTTGGCCATGGGCATTTTAATACTCAAATCCACCGGCCCAGGGGGATTTTAATTCTCAAATCCACTTGGTGAGGGGGCTTTGAATTCTCAAATCCACTGCGCCATGGGGATTTTTAATTCTCAAATCCACTGCGCCACGGGGATTTTACTTCTCAAATCCACTTGCCATGGGGGTTTCAATTCTCAACTCCACTTGGCCACGGGGATTTTGATTCCCAAAACCACTTGGCCATGGGTGTTTTAATTCTCAACTCCACTTGGCCACGGGGATTTTGATTCTCAAATCCAGTGGGCCATGGGAATTTTAGTTTTCAAATTCACTGGATCACCGGCATTTTAATTGCCACCTCTACTTACCATGGTGATATTAATTCAAAAATATAATGGGCCACAGGATTTTAATTCTCAAATCCACTGGGCCACCGGGATTTTAATTCTAAAGCCCAGTTGGCCACAGGGATTTTGATTCTCAAATCCACTGGGCCACGGGGATTGTAGTTCTCAAATCCCGTTTTCACAGGATTTTAATTCTCAAATTCAATAGGCCAAACGGGTTTCAATTCTTAAATGCAGTGGGCCACGGGGATGATGATTCTTAAATCCACTGGTCCATGGGGATTTTATTTCTCAAATCCACTTGGGCACAGGATTTTAATTCTCAAATCCACTGGGCCACGGGGATGTTGATTCTCAAATCCACTTGGTCACAACATTTTAATTCTCCAATCCTCTGGGCCATGGGGATTTTAATTCTCAAACTCACTGGGCCACAGGAGTTGAATTCTCAAATCCACTGGGCTACAGGTATGCTGATTCTCAAATCCACTAGCCACAGGATTTAGATTTTGAAATCCACATGGCCACAGGATTTTGTTTCTCAAATCCACTGGGCCACGGGGATTATGATTCTCAAATCCACTGGGCCACGGGGATTTTGATTCTGAAATCAACTGATGCACGGGGATTTTAATTCAAAATTTTAATTTTCAACATTTTATTTTTTTTAATTTTATTTCTTTTAATTTTTTTTCAACATTCAAAATTCAAATCATTTCGAAATCCAGTGGGCCACAGCGGTTTTGATTCCCAACTCCACTTGGCCACGGTGATTTTAATTCTCAAATCCACTTGGTCAGGAGGCTTTGAATTGTCAAATTCACTGCGCCACGGGGATTTTGATTCTCAAATCCACTGGGCCACGGGGATTTTTATTCTCAAATCCACTGGGCCACGGGGATTTTAATTCTCAACTCCACTTGGCCACGGGGATTTTGATTGTCAAATCCACTGGGCCATGGGATTTGAATTCTCAAATCCACTGGTCCACGGTGATTTTGAGTCTCAAATCTACTGGGCCACGGGGATTTTGATTGTCAAATCCACTGGGCCATGGGATTTGAATTCTCAAATCCACTGGTCCACGGTGATTTTGAGTCTCAAATCTACTGGGCCACGGGGATTTTGATTGTCAAATCCAATGGGCCATGGGGATTTTTATTCTAACATCCACTTGGCTATGGGCATTTTAATACTCAAATCCACCGGCCCACGGGGATTTTAATTCTCAAATCCACTTGGTCAGGGGGCTTTGAATTCCCAAATCCACTGCGTCATTGGGATTTTTCGTTCTCAAATGCACTGCGCCGTGGGGATTTTACTTCTCAAATCCACTGGCCATGGGGATTTTAATTCTCAGTCAACTGGGCCATGAGGATTTTATTTCATAAATCCACTGGCCCACGGGGATTTTCATTCTGAAATCCAGTGGGCCACAGCGGTTTTGATTCTCAACTCTACTTGGCCACGGGGATGTTAATTCTCAACTCTACTTGGCCACGGGGATTTTATTTCTAAAGTCCATTACGCCTCGGGGATTTTGATTCTCATATCCACTGGGCCACAGCAGTTTTGATTCTCAAATTCACTGGGCCACGGGGATGTTGATTCTCAAATCCACTTGGTCACAACATTTTAATTCTCCAATCCTCTGGGCCATGGGGATTTTAATTCACAAACTCACTGGGCCACAGGATTTGAATTCTCAAATCCACTTGGCCACGGGTATTTTGATTCTCAAATCCACTGGGCCACGGGGATTTTCATTCTGAAATCCACTGAGGCACGGTGATTTTAATTCTCAACTCCACTTGGCCACGGGGATTTTGATTGTCAAATCCACCGGTCCACAGGGATATTAATTCCCAAATCCACTTGGTCAGGGGGCTTTGAATTCTCAAATCCACTCTGCCACGGGGATTTTAATTCAGAAATCTAATGGGCCACGGAGATTTTCATTCTGAAATCCACTGGGCACAGGGTTTTTAACATTCAATGCCACTTGGTAACAGGATTTTAAATTTCAAACCCAGTGGGTCACGCATTATTTTAAGTCACAAATCTAATGGGCCGCGGGAATTTTGATTCTCAAGTGCAATTGGTGATGGGGATTTTGATTCTCAAATCCACTTGGCCACGGGGATATTCATTCTCAAATGCTTCTCCCTTGGACTGCCGGGACCGTGGCCTGTGTTCTGGGTAGTGGTGTCCAGCTGAAGGAGGTTTTTGAGGAAAGCACCAGTCTGTGCACCCCTGAGAATGACAGAGATGGGAGAGAGAGGGAGACAGGGTCTTTGCAGAGGCCCTGCAGATGAGAGATCGTGATCCCTGTGCTGCGGGAAGGACGGACTGTCCCGGGGGGGGTGGGGGCTGTGTGTGTTTGTGTCCTGGGGCAGGGACTCTGCCACCCTCCAGGGTCAGCACTCGTCCTGCCCGGGGAGCTCCCCACGGCACTGCGGGGAGAAGCTGTGGGTGGAAGGGGCGACCCCCAGCAGGGCAGTGTCCTTCTGCTGCTGAGAGTCTGCTTCTTGGGTGAGGGCTGCTCACAGCTCCAGGTCACCCCCAGGACATTTCTGAGGGAACTTTGGAAGAAGGACATCAAGGCAGCATTTACCTGTGTCGTGGTTTAACCCCAGCCAGCAACTCAGCCCCACAGAGCCACTCACTCCCCCGCCCCAGTGGGATGGGGCAGAGATTTGGAAGGCTGAAAGTGAGAAATCTCGTAGGTTGAGATAAGAACAGTTTAATAATTGTAGTTTAAAAAAAAATAGAGTAGTAGTAATAGCAGTAGCAGCACTACTACTATTTTAGTCCCTCACAGCACCCCTGGCCCAAACCAGCTAAATTGTGCTCAGTAGGCGGAGGCCAGGCCACAGCACGGTGCGACAAGCGGTGTCTCTTTGGCAGGGCACCCTTTCTTCAAACATTCTGGCACTTCATCAGGATCCTGCACTTGTTTGGGTTGAAGTCCCACGCCATCAAAGGTGCCAACCCTTCTAGGTAGCTGCCCATATTCTCCAACTTGCCTTGCAACCTGTAACTACACTGCCTCAGGGCCTGGGTGTTGCTCCAAAATAGTTGATTAACTTTAGAAAAAGCTGAAAAACTAGTCTTGAGAAGTACCAATAGGAGTATTTTGGTTCCCCAAGGATGTCCAAGCGTTATTGTAATGCGGGAGAAAACATCTGCCACGCAGGGCAAGGTGGTGAAGGTGCCATTCTGTGTTTCCTCCACCAAAAAGCTCTCGGAGGAGAAAAGGTGAAAAGTGTAATTGTTGATTGTCGCCATGAGATGGTTCCCAAAGTAGAGTAGTGGCATCAGTGCAGAGCTCAAAGACCAGATTAAGCTCGAGGCCACTACTTTTATAATATACCTGCCAGAGAAAGCACCACCAAGCGCTACAGAGCACAGCAAACAGCAAAAGCCAAAGCCAGCCTTTAACACGTACAACAGAAAAAGGAGCATGGCACAGATCCGATAAACTAATGTTGGGGAGAGAAAAGTCAATAGCAAAACCAGCAACTGTTCAACAGCTATCACAATTATAAGTTCCCTCTACTACACTCTGGTCAAATCTGTCGTTAACTCTATCCCAGCCAAAAGCAGTACAGCAGGACAGAGACCCCCTGCTGAGTCCTGTCCTTCCCCCCACCCTCCGCAGGTACTAAGGGAACTGGAGGGTACTGGGAGACGGGAAGCAAGACGTGACCGTGGGGAAAACAAGGCCCCCAGTGTCCGTCTGTCCCCACGAACGTGCCTGCCAGTGCTGCAGAGCGGTCTCTCCCCTCTCCTTCTAACCCTCCCATCCCTTCTCCTCCCCTTTCGTGCCTGCCTCTGTCGGTCTCTCTCTCTCTCTCTCTCCCTCCCTGCCTCCATCCCTGGGTTTCCTACAATGGGGCAGGGGAAGATGCATCTCCAAATGGGAGAGGGGAGAGCTGAGCTCATAGCTTAGGCTCCCACCCTGTATACCTAGGCAAGATGAACAGATAAACCAAGTGTTTCCACCAAAGAAGAAGTAGCACAATCACTTCTCTTTTTCTCCCCTTTCTCTCTGTAAAACAGTGGCATACCTTTTGCAGGTATCCTGTAGGCAGGTCAAAGCCTGAGGAGAACAACCTTGCTCACAGCCTATTGAAACATGATGGATAACGCTGTGTAACTTAGCTGTCTAATAAATAGCGCAAAAGCAGAAGCAGTCAAACTGAAAAATCTTCCAGGCGACTGCCTGCCCTTTGGGCAATTTCCAAAGCAAATATTCAAGTCATTGCTTTAATTCTTTTCGCAACAGATTCACAACAGATCTCTTATTTACACTTAGTGTCCCATAAAGATATAACCATATCCCTAACCCTTAAAAATGACACAGAATGTCAGTGAAGAATCTGAGCCATCTACAGTTCTCGTGAACCACTTATCAGTGTATTTTTATTTCTTTGAAGCCGTGGCAGGAGTGTGTATCATCATCAGAACAAAACCAGTGACACCTTGGATTCACTGACACGCAGGCAAACCTCCCGCTGACTTCACAACCTAAACCAGGCTTTTACCACCAGCCTTTGATTCCCAGCCTGTGTCTCCTAAAAATGAATTATCCTTAGCCCCTCAGAGACAGAGGGCTAAACCAGAGCACTGTTTTACTTTCAGACACGTGAGGTGGACTGCTGGATGGTTTGGGAAGTGACTGGCGACTGGGAAGCACAGCGTGGCAGCTTGAATTCCTGTGGCGCATAACAAACAGCGGATGAGTTTAGAGAGGAACGTGGCAGCCTTCCGAAGCATTCATGGATCTGCCGTCGTAATGCTGGTATCCCATGAAGCCAGTAGAGGCCACGAGTCCAGCGCATTCAATGCTGCTGTTTTTCTGTGCGCTTAGTGGATTTGCTGGTGATGACATGTGGTTACATCTGATTATCAGCTGCTGAGAGAGCCACGTATCGTAGAATCATAGAATGCTTTGGGATGGAAGGGACCTTTAAAGGTCATCTAGTCCTTCCCCCGTGCAATGGGCAGGGACATCTTCAACAAGATCAGGTTGCTCAGAGCCCCATCCAGCCTGGCCTTGAATGTTTCCATGGATGGGGCACCTACCACCTCTCTGGGCAACCCCTTACAGTGTTTCACCACTCTCATCGTAAAAAATTTCTTCCTTCTATCTAGACTGAATCTCCCCTCTTTTAGTTTAAAACCATTGCCCCTTGACCTGTCGCTACAGGCCCTGCTAAAATGTTTGTCCCCATCTTTCATATAAGCCCCCTTGAAGTATTGAAAGGCCGCAATCAGGTCTCCCCGCAGCCTTCTCTTCTCCTGGCTGAACAACCCCAGCTCTTTCAGCCTTTCCTCATAGCAGAGGTGTTCCAGTCCTCTGATCATTTTTACGTAAATGCGTGCTGCATCTCCTGATTGAGACCTTATGGCCCTATCTCCTCCCAGTGCTAACTCACACCACCAGTGAAAAGGGTGGTCTTCTCCATTTGCAGAAATGAATGAATACCTCCCCTGTTGTCTATCTCTTCTGATAGTTGTGGGCATCTACAGGGAGGCAAAACAGGGGTGCCTGCACTTCTTGATCCAAAATAGGCCCATCTTCATTAGGAGCATGTCCCTGCTAACAGAGGTACCAGCCATTCCCTCTGCTGTTTGGGGCACCTGCAGCCTTGAAGAGAGCAGTGATGGCAGATCGCGTGAGCGTCCCGACTGGAAAGCATGGGTGCATCGATGCCGGATTGCTGGAAAAGATCTTGCTTGGCTTGTGCGAGCCAGGCCAGCAGCTTCACCCAGCAGCTCTCCCCACTCAGCGCGGAGAGCTGAACCACTTGCGTACAATCCCACGCTGCCCTTGCCCCACACTGGCCAGAGGATGCTGCCCAGGGCCCCCAGGATGGTGACGTTTGGACCAGGGGTGCTTTGAAGGAAACCACCCTGGAAAGGCAAGGATAGCTGCAGGGCAGGCAGCGGGGGAGAGGGAAAGGGCCGCAGTGCCCCTAGGGAGACAGCTCCATCGCCCAGGCTGCTCTAATCCCCACTCCCGCAGGACTCCCCTGCTACCAGGCTTTCCCGAAGGAGAGCAGCACCCCGGGTGTCAGGCTGCTCCCCCGGGACTGCCCCCGCTTCTGGGCTCCAGCTCCAGGGCTGGAGGGAGCCCAGGCCTCCAGGCTGCTTTAACCCCCTCCAGATCCCCCTAGTCGGGCACTCTCCTGAAGCACCAGTCTTGCCAAAGGGGTTCCTTGTGCCATGGGCCCTGGGCACACGAAGCTTATCAGAGATGCTGCGGGGACAAACATCCCTCCCCTGGCCAGGGGAGCTCTGTCCCCGCAATTAGCTCCGAGTGGCTGCTTGAGGACAAGCGCCCGCTTCATCGTGTCCCTCTGGATGGCCACATCCTGCTCAGGGAGAGCGCTGGCCTGGACCAAGGACGAAAGCATTGAAGGGACACTTTGTTGGCACAAGGGCCTTTGGTGAGCTGTGGCCAAGTCCCAGGCAGGGACAGGGCTGGAGCCAGAGCCTTGTTGGGGATGGGGTCACTGGGACCCCCTGTCTGGGGGCAACTCTGCAGAGCGGGACCCGTGTTGCCTGGGAGGGCACGGTGGCCCCAGGCGGTGGCAGGGTGAGGGCCAGGGCAGGGGATATTCCCCTCCGTTCTCCGCTTTGGGGCGGCCGTGGCTGGGGACTGCACCAGTTTGGGGCCTGCAGTGCAGGGGAAATGGGGTGGGCTGTAGCTGGGCACTGCGACAACCCCAGCACTTCCCCCAAGCCAAGCCCTCGTCTCCCGCTGCCCAGCACTCACCAGTGCTCCGGTGTCTGAAGAACCCAGTCACACAGCAGTGCCCATGCCCCAGGCTGTCCTCCCACCTGCTACAATTCCCTAATCTCACGGTCCCTGGAGCCCCAAGAAGAAGGGTCAGTCCTCTGTCCCCCCGCTGTACCCAAGGCGATGGAGAGGGCTCAGAGACAATTCTGCTTCGGGACCCCTGGTTTGAAGCTGGAGTGATATCAGGGGAGTCCCGAATCCAAGCCCCCCCCCCCCGCCACCCGCAGATGCCTGGGCCATTCCTCGTGCAGCTGCCTCATGCAGGAAGCTGGGCTAACGCCGGGGAAGGTGTCTGCATCAGTGCTGGAGGTGGGGGCGACTCTGTGCCAGAGTTGAGCTTGTTGCCTGGGCTGGTGACTCTGCCAAGCCTGGCTTTGCCCTGGGGGCATCTCGGTGCAAGGAGGACTCCTGGGAAGGATAAATCTGCCCGTCAACTTCTGCACCTTCACCCGAGATTCACCAACCTGCAGAGGAAGATGAAGGTCACAGTGCTCAGCGTGGCCCTGCTCTTCACCATACTGCTGTGCACTCCGGCAGATGCTCATGAGTTCTGAGTGAGGTGAGTCCATCCCCAGGGCCACGGGGATGTTGATTACTAAAACCAATGGGCCACTGGGATTTTACTTCTCAAATCCACTGGGCCACGGGGATTTTGATTCTCAAATCCACCAGGCCACGGGGATGTTGATTCTAAAATCCAGAAGGCCACGCGTATTTTAATTCTGAAATCCAGTTGGTCACAGTATTTTAATTCTCAAATCAACCGGGCCACAGGATTTAGATTCTCAAATCCCATGGGCCATGTGTATTTTGATTCTCATATACAAGGGGCGATGTGGATTTTACTTCTCAAATGCACTGGGCCATGGGGAGTTTAATTCTCAAATCCCCTAGGCCATGGGGATTTTAGATCTCAAATGCACTTGGCCACAGGATTTTTCTTCTCAAATCCACTGTGCCACGGGGATGTTGATTCTCAAATCCATAGGGCCACGGGGATTTCAATACTCAAATCTACTGGGCCACAGTGATTTTTATTCTGAAATCCCCTAGGGCACGGGGATTTTAGTTCTCAAATCCACTGGGTCACAATGATTTTGATTCTCAAATCCACTGGTCCACGAGGATTTTGATTCTCCAATCCACTGGGCCACGGGGATTGTGATTCTCAAATCCACTAGGACACGGGGATTTTAATTCTCAAATCCCCTAGAAAATGGGGATTTGAATTTTCAAATGCACTGGGCTGTGGGGATTTCAATTCCCAAATCAACCGGGCCTCGTGTATGTTGATTCCTAAATCCACTGGGCCATGGGGATGTTGATTCAAAAATGCACTAGGCCATGCGTATTTGTATTCTCAAATCCAGTTGCTCACAGGATTTTTAATTCTCAAATCCACTGGTCCACGAGGATTTTGATTCTGAAATCCACTTGGCCACAGGATTTTTCTTCTCAAATCCACTGGGCCATGGTGATTTTGATTCTTAAATCCAGTAAGCAACGGGGATTTTAGTTCTCAGATTCACTGGGCCGCGGGCGTTTTAATTCTCAGTTCCACTGGGCCAGTGTGATATTGACTCACAAATCCACAGTGTCAAGGGGATTTTACTTCTCAAATCCGCTGGGTCACAACGATTTTGATTCTCAAATCCACTGGGCCGTGAGGATTTTGATTCTCAAATCCCATGGGCCTCGGGGATTTAACTTCTCAAATCCACTGGATCATGGGGATTTTAGTTGTCAAATCCCCTGGGCCACGGGGATTTTAGTTCTCAAATGCACTGGGCCACGGGGAGTTTAATACTCAAATCCACTGGCCACGGGAATTTTGATTCTCAAATCCCCTGGGCCACGGGGATTTCAGTTCACAAATCCACTGGTCCACGGGGATTGTAATTCTCAAATCCACTGGGCCACTGTGATGTTGATTCTCAAATCCACTGTGTCAAGGGGAGTTTACTTCTCAAATCCAATGTGCCACGGTGATTTTAATTCTCAAATCCCCTAGGCCCATGGTATTTTACTTCTCAAATCCACTGTGCCACGAGGATTTTGATTCTCAAATCCCCTGGGCCACGGGGATTTTAGTTCTCAAATGCACTGGTCCATGGGGATTTTAATTCTGAAATCCAGTGGGTCACGGAGATTTAACTTCTCACATCCACTGGGTCCTGGGGATTTTTAATTCTCAAATCCACTGGTTAATGGGGATTTTAATTCTCAAATCCCCTGGGAAATGGGGATTTGAATTTTCAAATGCACTGAGCTATGGGGATTTCAATTCTCAAATCCACCGGGCCACGGGAGTTTTAGTTCTCAAATCCAATGGTCCACGGGGATTTTGATTCGGAAATCCACTTGGCCACACGATTTTTCTTCTCAAATCCACTGGGCCATGGGGATTTTATTTCTTAAATCCCCTGAGCCATGGTGATTTCAATTCTCAAATCCACTGGTCCACGATGAATTTGAGTCTCAAATCCACTGGGCCACGGGTTTTTAGTTCTGAAATCCACTTGGCCACAGGATTTTTCTTCTCAAATCCACTGGGCCATGGGGATTTTGATTCTTAAATCCAGTAAGCAACGGGGATTTTAGTTCTCAGATTCACTGGGCCGCGGGCGTTTTAATTCTCAGTTCCACTGGGCCAGTGTGATATTGACTCACAAATCCACAGTGTCAAGGGGATTTTACTTCTCAAATCCGCTGGGTCACAACGATTTTGATTCTCAAATCCACTGGGCCGTGAGGATTTTGATTCTCAAATCCCATGGGCCTCGGGGATTTAATTTCTCAAATCCACTGGATCATGGGGATTTTAGTTGTCAAATCCCCTGGGCCACGGGGATTTTAGTTCTCAAATGCACTGGGCCACGGGGAGTTTAATACTCAAATCCACTGGCCACGGGAATTTTGATTCTCAAATCCCCTGGGCCACGGGGATTTCAGTTCACAAATCCACTGGTCCACGGGGATTGTAATTCTCAAATCCACTGGGCCACTGTGATGTTGATTCTCAAATCCACTGTGTCAAGGGGAGTTTACTTCTCAAATCCAATGTGCCACGGTGATTTTAATTCTCAAATCCCCTAGGCCCATGGTATTTTACTTCTCAAATCCACTGTGCCACGAGGATTTTGATTCTCAAATCCCCTGGGCCACGGGGATTTTAGTTCTCAAATGCACTGGTCCATGGGGATTTTAATTCTGAAATCCAGTGGGTCACGGAGATGTAACTTCTCACATCCACTGGGTCCTGGGGATTTTTAATTCTCAAATCCACTGGTTAATGGGGATTTTAATTCTCAAATCCCCTGGGAAATGGGGATTTGAATTTTCAAATGCACTGGGCTATGGGGATTTCAATTCTCAAATCCACCGGGCCACGCGGATGTTGATTCCTAAATCCACTGGGCAATGGGGATGTTGAGTCAAAAATGCACTAGGCCACGCGTCTTTGTATTCTCAAATCCAGTTGCTCACAGGATTTTAATTCTCAAATCCAGTGGGCCACGGGAGTTTTAGTTCTCAAATCCAATGGTCCACGGGGATTTTAATTCACAACTGCACTGGGCCACGGGGATGTAAATTCTCAAATCCATTGGGCCATGGGGATTTTAGTTCTCAAATGCACTGGTCCATGGGGATTTTAATTCTGAAATCCAGTGGGTCACGGAGATGTAACTTCTCACATCCACTGGGTCCTGGGGATTTTTAATTCTCAAATCCACTGGTTAATGGGGATTTTAATTCTCAAATCCCCTGGGAAATGGGGATTTGAATTTTCAAATGCACTGGGCTATGGGGATTTCAATTCTCAAATCCACCGGGCCACGCGGATGTTGATTCCTAAATCCACTGGGCAATGGGGATGTTGAGTCAAAAATGCACTAGGCCACACGTCTTTGTATTCTCAAATCCAGTTGCTCACAGGATTTTAATTCTCAAATCCACTGGGCCACGGGAGTTTTAGTTCTCAAATCCAATGGTCCACGGGGATTTTGATTCGGAAATCCACTTGGCCACACGATTTTTCTTCTCAAATCCACTGGGCCATGGTGATTTTAATTCTCAAATCCACTGGTCCACGAGGATTTTGATTCTCAAATCCACTGGGCCACAGGGATTTTAGTTGTGAAATCCACTTGACCACAGGATTTTTCTTAACAAATCCACTGGGCCATGGGGATTTTGATTCTCAAATCCCGTAGGCCATGGGGATTTTAATCCTCAAATGCACTGGGCCATGAGGATTTTGATTCCCCAATCCACTGGGCTACGGGGATTTACCTTCTCAAATCCACATGGTCCATGGTGATTTTAATTCTCAAATCGCCTGGGCCATGGGGATGTTAGTTCTTAAATCCACTGAGCCATGGTGATTTTAATTCTCAAATCCACTGGTCCACGAGGATTTTGATTCGGAAATCCACTTGGCCACATGATTTTTCTTCTCAAATCCACTGGGCCATGGGGATTTTATTTCTCAAATCCCCTGAGCCATGGTGATTTTAATTCTCAAATCCACTGGTCCACGATGAATTTGAGTCTCAAATCCACTGGGCCACGGGGATTTTAGTTCTGAAATCCACTTGGCCACAGGATTTTTCTTCTCAAATCCACTGGGCCATGGGGATTTTGATTCTTAAATCCAGTAAGCAACGGGGATTTTAGTTCTCAAATTCACTGGGCCGCGGGCGTTTTAATTCTCAGTTCCACTGGGCCAGTGTGATATTGACTCACAAATCCACAGTGTCAAGGGGATTTTACTTCTCAAATCCGCTGGGTCACAACGATTTTGATTCTCAAATCCACTGGGCCGTGAGGATTTTGATTCTCAAATCCCATGGGCCTCGGGGATTTAATTTCTCAAATCCACTGGATCATGGGGATTTTAGTTGTCAAATCCCCTGGGCCACGGGGATTTTAGTTCTCAAATGCACTGGGCCACGGGGAGTTTAATACTCAAATCCACTGGCCACGGGAATTTTGATTCTCAAATCCCCTGGGCCACGGGGATTTCAGTTCACAAATCCACTGGTCCACGGGGATTGTAATTCTCAAATCCACTGGGCCACTGTGATGTTGATTCTCAAATCCACTGTGTCAAGGGGAGTTTACTTCTCAAATCCAATGTGCCACGGTGATTTTAATTCTCAAATCCCCTAGGCCCATGGTATTTTACTTCTCAAATCCACTGTGCCACGAGGATTTTGATTCTCAAATCCCCTGGGCCACGGGGATTTTAGTTCTCAAATGCACTGGTCCATGGGGATTTTAATTCTGAAATCCAGTGGGTCACGGAGATGTAACTTCTCACATCCACTGGGTCCTGGGGATTTTTAATTCTCAAATCCACTGGTTAATGGGGATTTTAATTCTCAAATCCCCTGGGAAATGGGGATTTGAATTTTCAAATGCACTGGGCTATGGGGATTTCAATTCTCAAATCCACCGGGCCACGCGGATGTTGATTCCTAAATCCACTGGGCAATGGGGATGTTGAGTCAAAAATGCACTAGGCCACGCGTCTTTGTATTCTCAAATCCAGTTGCTCACAGGATTTTAATTCTCAAATCCAGTGGGCCGCGGGAGTTTTAGTTCTCAAATCCAATGGTCCACGGGGATTTTAATTCACAACTGCACTGGGCCACGGGGATGTAAATTCTCAAATCCATTGGGCCATGGGGATTTTAGTTCTCAAATGCACTGGTCCATGGGGATTTTAATTCTGAAATCCAGTGGGTCACGGAGATTTAACTTCTCACATCCACTGGGTCCTATGGATTTTTAATTCTCAAATCCACTGGTTAATGGGGATTTTAATTCTCAAATCCCCTGGGAAATGGGGATTTGAATTTTCAAATGCACTGGGCTATGGGGATTTCAATTCTCAAATCCACCGGGCCACGCGGATGTTGATTCCTAAATCCACTGGGCAATGGGGATGTTGAGTCAAAAATGCACTAGGCCACACGTCTTTGTATTCTCAAATCCAGTTGCTCACAGGATTTTAATTCTCAAATCCACTGGGCCACGGGAGTTTTAGTTCTCAAATCCAATGGTCCACGGGGATTTTGATTCGGAAATCCACTTGGCCACACGATTTTTCTTCTCAAATCCACTGGGCCATGGTGATTTTAATTCTCAAATCCACTGGTCCACGAGGATTTTGATTCTCAAATCCACTGGGCCACAGGGATTTTAGTTGTGAAATCCACTTGACCACAGGATTTTTCTTAACAAATCCACTGGGCCATGGGGATTTTGATTCTCAAATCCCGTAGGCCATGGGGATTTTAATCCTCAAATGCACTGGGCCATGAGGATTTTGATTCCCCAATCCACTGGGCTACGGGGATTTACCTTCTCAAATCCACATGGTCCATGGTGATTTTAATTCTCAAATCGCCTGGGCCATGGGGATGTTAGTTCTTAAATCCACTGAGCCATGGTGATTTTAATTCTCAAATCCACTGGTCCACGAGGATTTTGATTCGGAAATCCACTTGGCCACATGATTTTTCTTCTCAAATCCACTGGGCCATGGGGATTTTATTTCTCAAATCCCCTGAGCCATGGTGATTTTAATTCTCAAATCCACTGGTCCACGATGAATTTGAGTCTCAAATCCACTGGGCCACGGGGATTTTAGTTCTGAAATCCACTTGGCCACAGGATTTTTCTTCTCAAATCCACTGGGCCATGGGGATTTTGATTCTTAAATCCAGTAAGCAACGGGGATTTTAGTTCTCAAATTCACTGGGCCGCGGGCGTTTTAATTCTCAGTTCCACTGGGCCAGTGTGATATTGACTCACAAATCCACAGTGTCAAGGGGATTTTACTTCTCAAATCCGCTGGGTCACAACGATTTTGATTCTCAAATCCACTGGGCCGTGAGGATTTTGATTCTCAAATCCCATGGGCCTCGGGGATTTAACTTCTCAAATCCACTGGATCATGGGGATTTTAGTTGTCAAATCCCCTGGGCCACGGGGATTTTAGTTCTCAAATGCACTGGGCCACGGGGAGTTTAATACTCAAATCCACTGGCCACGGGAATTTTGATTCTCAAATCCCCTGGGCCACGGGGATTTCAGTTCACAAATCCACTGGTCCACGGGGATTGTAATTCTCAAATCCACTGGGCCACTGTGATGTTGATTCTCAAATCCACTGTGTCAAGGGGAGTTTACTTCTCAAATCCAATGTGCCACGGTGATTTTAATTCTCAAATCCCCTAGGCCCATGGTATTTTACTTCTCAAATCCACTGTGCCACGAGGATTTTGATTCTCAAATCCCCTGGGCCACGGGGATTTTAGTTCTCAAATGCACTGGTCCATGGGGATTTTAATTCTGAAATCCAGTGGGTCACGGAGATTTAACTTCTCACATCCACTGGGTCCTGGGGATTTTTAATTCTCAAATCCACTGGTTAATGGGGATTTTAATTCTCAAATCCCCTGGGAAATGGGGATTTGAATTTTCAAATGCACTGGGCTATGGGGATTTCAATTCTCAAATCCACCGGGCCACGCGGATGTTGATTCCTAAATCCACTGGGCAATGGGGATGTTGAGTCAAAAATGCACTAGGCCACGCGTCTTTGTATTCTCAAATCCAGTTGCTCACAGGATTTTAATTCTCAAATCCAGTGGGCCACGGGAGTTTTAGTTCTCAAATCCAATGGTCCACGGGGATTTTAATTCACAACTGCACTGGGCCACGGGGATGTAAATTCTCAAATCCATTGGGCCATGGGGATTTTAGTTCTCAAATGCACTGGTCCATGGGGATTTTAATTCTGAAATCCAGTGGGTCACGGAGATTTAACTTCTCACATCCACTGGGTCCTATGGATTTTTAATTCTCAAATCCACTGGTTAATGGGGATTTTAATTCTCAAATCCCCTGGGAAATGGGGATTTGAATTTTCAAATGCACTGGGCTATGGGGATTTCAATTCTCAAATCCACCGGGCCACGCGGATGTTGATTCCTAAATCCACTGGGCAATGGGGATGTTGAGTCAAAAATGCACTAGGCCACACGTCTTTGTATTCTCAAATCCAGTTGCTCACAGGATTTTAATTCTCAAATCCACTGGGCCACGGGAGTTTTAGTTCTCAAATCCAATGGTCCACGGGGATTTTGATTCGGAAATCCACTTGGCCACACGATTTTTCTTCTCAAATCCACTGGGCCATGGTGATTTTAATTCTCAAATCCACTGGTCCACGAGGATTTTGATTCTCAAATCCACTGGGCCACAGGGATTTTAGTTGTGAAATCCACTTGACCACAGGATTTTTCTTAACAAATCCACTGGGCCATGGGGATTTTGATTCTCAAATCCCGTAGGCCATGGGGATTTTAATCCTCAAATGCACTGGGCCATGAGGATTTTGATTCCCCAATCCACTGGGCTACGGGGATTTACCTTCTCAAATCCACATGGTCCATGGTGATTTTAATTCTCAAATCGCCTGGGCCATGGGGATGTTAGTTCTTAAATCCACTGAGCCATGGTGATTTTAATTCTCAAATCCACTGGTCCACGAGGATTTTGATTCGGAAATCCACTTGGCCACATGATTTTTCTTCTCAAATCCACTGGGCCATGGGGATTTTATTTCTCAAATCCCCTGAGCCATGGTGATTTTAATTCTCAAATCCACTGGTCCACGATGAATTTGAGTCTCAAATCCACTGGGCCATGGGGATTTTAGTTCTGAAATCCACTTGGCCACAGGATTTTTCTTCTCAAATCCACTGGGCCATGGGGATTTTGATTCTTAAATCCAGTAAGCAACGGGGATTTTAGTTCTCAAATTCACTGGGCCGCGGGCGTTTTAATTCTCAGTTCCACTGGGCCAGTGTGATATTGACTCACAAATCCACAGTGTCAAGGGGATTTTACTTCTCAAATCCGCTGGGTCACAACGATTTTGATTCTCAAATCCACTGGGCCGTGAGGATTTTGATTCTCAAATCCCATGGGCCTCGGGGATTTAACTTCTCAAATCCACTGGATCATGGGGATTTTAGTTGTCAAATCCCCTGGGCCACGGGGATTTTAGTTCTCAAATGCACTGGGCCACGGGGAGTTTAATACTCAAATCCACTGGCCACGGGAATTTTGATTCTCAAATCCCCTGGGCCACGGGGATTTCAGTTCACAAATCCACTGGTCCACGGGGATTGTAATTCTCAAATCCACTGGGCCACTGTGATGTTGATTCTCAAATCCACTGTGTCAAGGGGAGTTTACTTCTCAAATCCAATGTGCCACGGTGATTTTAATTCTCAAATCCCCTAGGCCCATGGTATTTTACTTCTCAAATCCACTGTGCCACGAGGATTTTGATTCTCAAATCCCCTGGGCCACGGGGATTTTAGTTCTCAAATGCACTGGTCCATGGGGATTTTAATTCTGAAATCCAGTGGGTCACGGAGATTTAACTTCTCACATCCACTGGGTCCTGGGGATTTTTAATTCTCAAATCCACTGGTTAATGGGGATTTTAATTCTCAAATCCCCTGGGAAATGGGGATTTGAATTTTCAAATGCACTGGGCTATGGGGATTTCAATTCTCAAATCCACCGGGCCACGCGGATGTTGATTCCTAAATCCACTGGGCAATGGGGATGTTGAGTCAAAAATGCACTAGGCCACGCGTCTTTGTATTCTCAAATCCAGTTGCTCACAGGATTTTAATTCTCAAATCCAGTGGGCCACGGGAGTTTTAGTTCTCAAATCCAATGGTCCACGGGGATTTTAATTCACAACTGCACTGGGCCACGGGGATGTAAATTCTCAAATCCATTGGGCCATGGGGATTGTATGTGTCAAATGCACTGTGCCATGGTGATCTGAAGTATCAAATCCCCTAGGCCATGGGGATATAAGTTCTCAAATCCACTGGGCCACAATGATTTTGATTCTCAAATCCAGTTGGCCATGAGAATTTTGATACTGAAATCCACTGGGCTACGGAGATTTTAATTCTCAAATCCACTGGGCCATGGTGATTTTAATTCTCAAATCCCCTGGGCCACGGGGATGTTTATTCTCAAATCCACTGGGCCATGGTGATTTTAATTCTCAAATCCACTGGTCCACGAGGATT